>NW_021604639.1:10289736-10425738 GCF_004785775.1 Grammomys surdaster | reverse complement strand
TGGGTGGGTGTGGAATGTGTAAGGAGGTAGGGCCTAGCCCATTGTGGATGGTGCTATCACTGGGCTAGTAGTCCTGGGTTCTATAAGAAAGCAAGCTGAAAAAGCCAAGGGAACAAGCCAGTAAGTAATATCCCTCCATGGCCTCTGCATCAGCTCCTGCTTGAGTTCCAGTCCTGACTTCCTTTGGTGATGAACAGCAATGTGGAAGCTTAAGCTGAATAAACCCTTTCCTCCCCAACTTGTTTCTTGATCATAATTTGTTGTTCAAGAATAGAAACCTAAACACAAATCGGGCTGGAGAGATGGCTCAGCAGTGGCTCACAACCATCTGTAATGGGATCTGATGCCCTCTTCTGGTGTGTCTGAAGACAGCTACAGTGTACTCGTATAAATAAAATAAATCTTAAAAAAAAAAAAAGACAAACTGGTACCTGGTATGGGGTATTACTGTGACAACCTGACCATTCTTTGGGGAGGACTCTGGAAGGACATTGGAACTTTGAGCTAGAAGGGCCATTGGGATGTTAGGAGCTCTGCGGGATGTTCTGTATGAGCTTGGCAAATAATGTTGAGAACAGTACAGAAGACGGAGGCCTGACATGTGAAATTTCAGAGGGAAGATTAAAGATTCTTATCAGGGCCGTTGTTATTTTGACTGTGAAGATTCTGTGACTTTGGTTAACTGAGGCTAAAGAATCAGCTGTGATTAACAAGATTCTAGAATTATTTAAGCATGTTCATTACTGGGGCTATTGATGCTGGTTAGCTGGAGCTAAAAAATTAGCAGTGATTAAGAAGAGACCAGCATCACTAAGGTGAAATCTTCTGGGTAGTCTCTTCTGAGAGCATGGAGAAGCTGTGTTCCAGAGGCAGCCACAGTTGTATCTCGTGTTGGCACCAGACTTGGTAATGTATAAGAGTCACCAAGGTGGCACTGGTTTTGAAATATGAAGTGGTAGCAGCTGATGCTTGGCACTTTGAGAGGCCAGGAGAGGCCATTGGTGAAGGTTCAGCCTCAGTGGCAGTTGAAGGCCCAGAACTGAATCGATCATGTGGAGAATTTGACGCTTAGCTCTATGGAAAGAGCCTATGAGAGCCTACTTGTGAAAGTACAGTCCAGTTACAGCAGAAGACAGCAGTGTTTTGGAGATGCCAGTACCATGAGATGACGACCAAGAACAGTAGCAACAGTGGAGTACAGGCAGCTGGACCCTAGAAGATTGTAAATGGATTCCAGACATTGGATGGTTAGAGTTTGATTTTGCTTTTGATTGTGACTGTGCCCTGATATTTTTCCCTCTTGAAGTGAGAAAGTATTTTAGTGGAGCCCACAGTTAAGAGACTTTGAATTGTTAAAAGACTTTGAATTTCAAAAGAGATTGGATATTTTAAAGGGATTGAAATTTTAATATGTTTGAATTTGCGAAGACTGTGGGACTTTTCAAGTTATTTAGATCTTAGGGATGAATAGGAAAATAAGGATTGTGACTTAATAGTGATGTGTTCCTGTGTCAAGTTGACAAGGGGTCAGTTGTATTGGCTAGTTTTGTATGTCACTTTGACACAAACTGGAGTTATCACGGAGAAAGGAGCCTCCCTTGAGAAAATGATTCCATGAGATCCTGCTGTAAGGCATTTTCTTGAAGTAGTGATCAGGGCAGGAGGGCCCATTGTGGGTGGTGCCATCCCTGGGCTGGTAGTCCTTGGTTCTATAAAAAGGCAAGCTGAGCAAGCCAGGAGAAGCAAGCCAGTAAGCAGCACCCTCCATGTCCTCTGCATCAGCTCCTGCCTCCAAGTTCCTGCCCTGTGTGAGTTCCAGTCCTGACTTCCTATGGTGATGAACAGCAATGTGGAAGTGTAAGCTGAATAAACCTTTTCCTCCCCAACTTGCTTCTTGAGTCATTATGTTTCCTGCAGGAATACAAACCCTGACTAAGACACACACACACACACACACACACACACCCATACAAACATACATATAGGCACACACACACATTCGATATACACGTACCCATACACACCACACCCACACACACATATATACACATATAGGCACACACACACATTCCATATACGCATACCCATACATGCATACATATATACATACACACACACATTCCATACCCACACATACCCACACGTACACACACACACACACACACACACACACACATATGGCTAGATCTTGAGGAATATATGTAATTATATATGTATATATATATTATATATGTATATGTATATGTATATAATTACATATATTCCTCAACATTTCAAGCTCAGTTTATATAGGGTCATTTGTACATGTGTTTTTAGGGATGACTGTTTGGTATTGGATAACCAACTGGTGAGTTTTTACTTGAACACTATTTCTTACACTCACAGCATTCTTGGCTGCCTGAAGTTCTTTGTATAGAGTTGAGGTTATATGGTCTTTCCCTATTCACTTTGGCATGTCTATTTTGTTGTCCTTGTTCAGCTCATGTTTAGATATAGTGTCTAACATTTCTAGGAGATGGGATCTCACAGAAAGCTCCCTAGTCCTCTGGCTCTTTCAATCTTTCTACCCCTTCTGCAATGTTTTCAGAACCTTAGATGTGGGCATTTTTTATAGGTGTATCTGTGGGGACTGTGCTCAAAAACTCTATGTTTGATTGGTTGTTGTTTTTCTGTAACTGTCTTTGTTTCAAAGAGCAATCTTTCATGAATTATGAGGACTACATTTCATTTATGGGTATAAAGGCAAGTAATTAGAATGTAGTTAGGGATTATGTTGGTTTACTAAAGTGGAAACTGTAGGTTCTTCTTTGAGATCTATGACTTCAGAGTACCTGGTTAGCTGCTAGGTTTCCAGTATCAAGCATGAATTCCCCCTTACTGAACTGGTTCTAAATCCAATAAGAGAAATGTTGGTTATACATGTTACTCTTACACCGTTGGGGATACCATGCCATGCAGATCATTGTTGTGGTACATAAACTCCATAGGTCAGTAGGATGATGGATGCTTCCTTCCTTTGGAACCTTACAAGGCACCTTCTGGACCATGAGAAGGGATTCAGGTCATTTTCAACCTAGGGGCCTCTGGAACCTTTTCCTTAAGTGTCTGCTGTTTTTAGTAATAAAGACCTAGCATCCACCAATGGGCAGCAGGCAACCAGGGCATATAGCAATTGTCTATAGCATTTTTGGTAGTCTCCTGAACAAACCTGAGCAACAATTTTAAAAAGAGCTTCTAATGCCTGATGTGGGGATTTCTATTAGACAGTCTTTGGCCTTTGGAAGAGAGCATTGTCAGTTCAGACAAGAAAACTTCATTTAAACTATATGTATACTCAAGTCCTGGATTGTTCATGCTTCCCATAATCCTTGTTTGAGTTTTCTTAGGCAGCTCTCAAGTATTTATTCTCCCTAAGTTCTTTCTCCTAAACTTCATTTTTTCTTGTTTTCTTTAGTTCCTTGAATTCTTTGAACAATGGTCATAATTTTTCAATTCAATTCTGTGTCCTCAGTCTCATATAGAAAATTCTCATTGACAGTCATTTCTATAGGATTTGTTGGCTTTAGGGAGAAGACACTTGTTTATTCTTTTATATTGATCTTATGTTTGCACTGAGATCTGTGGACTTTGTAAGTTCCAAGTCTGAGATATATGGAACAGGCTGCAATAGAAGAGAGGATATGTAGGGGCTTTAGGCATAGAGGTTGCATATGGCTGTGACAAATGAAGTCAGGATGTGCCTCTTGTTATACATCTGGAATGAGGGGATATATCTGAAAATGGGTGTAAAGGTTGGATGATGTAGGAGGTTCCTATGGGCTGTGGGGGAGGCAGGGCGAATCCTGTTGGAAGCCTAGAGACTGGTTGTGGAACAGGCCATGGTTGGAGTTGGATGGCAGATTTGGTCAGAAAAATGAATGTGAGATCTGGCTAGATCTAGAGGCTGGGAAGGCTGCATGGGTGGGAAGCATCATGGAGCCTGTGTTAGAATAGCTGGATGGAGAGATTGGATCAACAAATAGACCTTAATGAAAAAGATTCTAGAAATGTAAAATTGCCACAGTCCATAAGCAAAAAGTTGATTAATTAGCCAGAGCTTTAGAGGAAGTAATCAAAAAGGGTTACTATTAGTAACTGTGAGATCACATTGTGTGATATAAATATATTTGCATGTTTATAGATTTTATGAATGTACAACTGTGTATGTCCTGGAAAGCACTAAAGTGAAAACTTTAAAATGATAAATTTCATGATATATTCTCCCATGAATAAAATAGAGCAGAATGTCAAATTATTATTTACATTTATTTTGCAATTCTGGTACCTTCTATTTTTTCCTTATAGTTTGTTACTGGATGAATTTACAATTTTAATAAAAAACTCAACATCCTGGTGAGTTTTTTATTAAAATAGCATTAAACCTAAAAATGCTTAAAATTGTAAAGACTCTTTTAAAAACTTAAAAACAAGTCTTTAAAAAAAAACCCTTTTAAATCTACAATAGTGAAGATCATATGTTACTGAGACAAAGGTCAGCTTGTAGATCAGAAATGGGGAAGAGGGAGCTGAGGAAGGAGTGTGGGGGGAAAAATCAACCTAATTGGCATACTTACGAAGTTCCCACATATGATCCTATTCCTTGTAAGCTAATTTTAAAAAGAAAAACAAGATATCACAAATGACTGAGACAAAGCCATAAGATTGTGAAACAGAAACAGAGCGTTAGCACTTAAGGCTAGACACTGACAGTTCTAGACGCAGGAAATCATTTCCACAGTTGAGAACAATATTCATTTCCTATGTACATAACAAAACCCACCAGCTACACATTATGTACTCATCCTTTAGAAAGCTGATGATTTAGCAGAGTTCTAGATGCTCACTTACGTGTGTGGTGGTGAAGAAGTTTCTGCAAAAGTCACTTCACTTTAACCGCGGTGCAATTTGTTACATTTGAGCAATTTGTATGTACTTTCCCCAAGACTGTGTCTTTCCCTTTCAATCATCTTTCTATTTTGAGACATTTTTCTTCTGGTTTTTTTTTATGGGCATCTTAAGAACAGATAACACAGGGATTTTTATTCAAGAATTTGAGATCAGTCTGTGGTCAGCACAGTGTGATTGTGGGCTTTTATTCATAAATTGCTTTTAAATCATATAGAAAGAAAAGAGAGCAGAGAAAGAATGGTAAGAATTTTATGAGAATATTCTTTTCCCCAAGATTATATTTATCTCTCTGTTTCTCTATATCTATTTATCTATCTATCTATCTCTTCTTGATTTTATTTTTTTATATATATATATATATATATATATATATATTCATAAAATGTATTCATTAAAATGGATGTAATGCCTCTTCAGGTTCGTTTTAAAATTTTTTTTATTTTTTTAAAGCTGTCTTCTTTTGAATAGCTTGAAGATCCTTCAGGAATTGCAAGCTCTGTTGTGAAACAGAATGTTCATATCATCCTGTTACTCTTTGGCTCTGCTAGTTCACTGATTAAAATAGGCTCACATGCGGGACGTTAATCTCTGTTTATAGAAAATCGCAAAACAGATGGGGAAGCAATGATGAGTAAAAATAGACCCTTTCCTCCAACAGATCTTTTAACACACAAACGTCAACTAAGTAAGCCAGGCCGCCAGTGAAACCTAGTCTGGTGTTCCCCACACTGCCCTGAAGTGACAAATCACATAATGACAGGGATCTGTTTGTGCCCGGAGCAACAGCTAAGCCGGACTTCCAGTACTTTCTATTATAGGTGGCTTTTTCATTGCAACCTCCATTTACTTGGCAAGGCCTCTGGAATCTCTGACTGGAACTCTGAATGAACACTCCTCTTGTTTGAATCCTGCTGATCCCCCAACTGTAACTAGATCAGCTGACATCACCAGTGTGCAGAGCCCTGTGAAATGTCTCTGTAATTGGACTCCACCCTTGAGTCAGAGCTTGGTAAACCCTGGAGAGGAGCAGCTATCCACGTGCTTAGCATGACTCATGCCTCTGGTGCCTGGAGACTGTTGCTATGTGAGACATCCTGTTAAGTGTTTACTTCTTACAGTGGGTTTGTCCTGTTCCAAGAGCTATTTGGATTTGGTATGCAGGGTGGGGTGGGGTGTAGTGCGGGGGTGGGGGGTGTGCAACTAGGGCAAAGGATTTGCCTTTTTCTTCTGAAAACAAGGATCCCGGGAGAGTCAGCTCTAAGTTAACTTCCTTAAATGGTCTGGTAGTTCATGTTTGCAGGAAGAGGAAAATCCAGGAAACACTGATTGAAGTCATAAATGCAAGGAGGGAAAAATAGGATAGTTGAGGTCATATGCAGGTGGCTGAGAGTTATTATTTTTTTTAAATGCCTACTTGTGTCATTCTTATGGCAAAAATGCTTTAAGTTATTCTAAATGATTTTTCTTTAGACTACCTTTTAAAATTAAATAAACATTTTAAAGTTTTCATTTAAAACTCTTCTGAGACAAATTAAGGAACACTGAAGACATGAGGAAAGACACAGAGACATCCTATCACATAGCACTTTAAAACTGTAAAATCATTTTCTTTTCTGAATGATGTGTAGCTATAAGATATGGTGACACCTGAATAAAAATGTAAGCAAAACCAATATACGTTTATGTGAACATGTGTTTCTACATGTGGTTTCATAGGTAGAACTGGAGACTGTGTAGAAGGAAATGGGATTTGGTTCTTCAACCGTGCCCAGATTGTCCGGGCCTATGAATGTACTGGACTGTGATGCAACCTTGGTAATAGAGAGTTCAAGCCAACTCTATTCTTGGAGTCATATGAATTCAGCTTAGTTAATATTGCCAAGGCAAACTGGCATCTGCAGCTGACATAAGAGATAATCCTTGTGTAAGCCAAGAGCAGATGAAGAAAAGCATGAGATTGTGGGAGCTAGCTCCAGCAGTGAACAGGAGAGGTGTTCACTGCTGTACTGTAAACAGCAAAGACAGGAACAGAACAAGAAGAAAGTCATGCTGAGCCCATGAGTCACAAGACCAGAACTAAAACAAAGCCCTTGGGGAGCATTTGCATGGGTCACATGGGAAGCCAAAGGGGTTCCTTAGAGAAAGACTTACTTCATTGTGCTTATGAAGTAGACTGGTTGATGTAACCAGGTCTATGGATCTGCATATATAGTTCTGTCTTGTACCTTCTCAAGAACAGTAGCTTTTCAGAAAGTTGAAGAAAAAATTATCAAGTATTGGAAGAAGGTGATACAGTAACTAGTGCTGTATGTTCACTTTTCTGAGAAAGGATTTTATGTCATTCAGGCAGGCCTACCAAAGCCAGTCTTAACCTTTTACACCTCTGGGCACCCTTTCTCTTGTGTAATGATTAGAGACATGGGACCACCTTGCCCATTTTAATGGTGTTGGGTATTGAACCCAGGGCTGTGTATATACTACGCTGTACTCTACCAATAGAACTACCTTCCTAGCTTAATTTTCTCCTCCAATTGTAGAAATTTTATTACTTCAGTATTCACAGGGCAGAAGAGGCCAGTTCTTGGACTATGGGCTTATCAAATGCAACCACTTGTATAATCACTAATTATAGATCATAAAATGACTCACTGTATATGCATTTCAATCTGAAAGACAGCTTTAGTTAATTAAAAGAAGCTTTACCCTTCCTTTGTCTTTGGCTGTTTTCCTCACCAAATATTGTTTCATCAAGAATAAAATAGTCAAACTCTTGCTTTGAATGAGAAAAAGTACCTTGGTGGCTTTAATATGACTCTTGCTTATTGAATCATTTATTTTCTTATGTCATTAAATCATAAGATTCAGCTCTTAGACTACTTTCAGCAAGTGAGCCACGGTGCATGTGTTCTCATCGGCTGATAGACCTATCAAGATGAGGGGACCTTGATTCCCATTGGTCAACTAAGATTCCAGGGAGACTAAGAGGGAGACAAACAATAAGGAAAAATAACAGCAGAATGGATAAAGTGAAGGAGAGAAGAAAGGAGAGATAACAGAAGTGAAGATTCAGGAAATCAGAACATGGGACTAAAGGGATGGAGGGGGAAGGAGAAGGTAGACCATGGTTACACAGAAGCCTACAAAGATTCAGGCAGACCTTTACTGATGACTTTGAATAGCTATGAACTATAGAATATGGGCATAGTTTTTCTTCTTCTCCCCCTTCTGGACGTCAGGTTATAAAAGTCAACCTCTATAGCCAAAGCTATTATCCTAATATATAGTAATATTGTCATATTCTTGGCCAGGAAAAAAAAAACACATTTTTTCTCTCTCTTAAAACTTGATGATCTCAATTGATATGATTGAGTATAAACAGATTGTTAGTTAATCCATAATAAATGGTGCATTAAAGATATTATCACTTTCTAGATCAAACATCTATTCTGGGTGCACTGTACAAGAAGCTAATCAAAGGCAGCATTGGTGACTCTTGCAGTTAAAATGTGTCCGGTATTGACATTTCCACCATGTGCTTGGTTAAAACTTAATTGTCCGTGAAAGGAAAGGAAGCTGAAAGTCAACCCAGTTACTAGAATTCAGGAGGAGTGAGATGTTTTGGTGACAGTTGCCAGCATTGGCTTTCTACATTTTATTATCTTTTTCTTTTTTGCATAATATCTCTCACTTGATTCTCAAGACTTTTTTTTTTTACAGGAAATTATAGCATCATTCCATGGCAAGAAAAAAGACAGCCTCATATGTCTGTCTGAGAAAAGGAGCAGGAAATCCTGTCCGTCACTCCAAATGCTCTGGGATTGTATATGAACCCGATACCTGGCAAGGATATATTTGAAAATGACACATTTCTGTTCATTTCATAGCCAACAAATTTCTGAATCACTTCTCAGATAAGTAACCTAAGTTTTAAAATAATTATCACAGGGTTTCAAAACAGATTTATGACTCTGATGGGAAAAAAACCTGAAAGGCTACATTTTATATGCCAGTGTAGGGATGTCTATCTCAAGACAGAAAGAAACCTTCATCAGAATAGTGACCCTTGACAAAGACCTTTGATCACTATGGGGAAAATGGCAAGTTTAGATTAATTTCAGAATATCTTTTTCCTTTTATTTCTATTGATTTCTCTAAATTATGACTGTTGATTCAGCCTTTTAACTTTGCTTATATTTAAGACAAAGCTATCATATAGTCTACCTTTTTCTCCAACTAAATACATCAAACAGAATTCAACAGAATTTTTCAGATCATTTGTAAGAAAGGAGTTTGGCTACGATACCTTTCCTGGCTGTAAGTAGATTGTGCTTGTAAGTCTGTAGATCAAAGGACTCCCCTGTATCAAACTTGGCTCTGAAGAAACACTGGAATAATCAGTAATAATAATATAGCTTGGCTGTATGAACTTTGAAAACAAACAGAAACTACAAAACAGAAACTACAAATTGAGAAAAAGCTCTTACAAAATACAGCACTAAATGGAGATGTTAGTGACCAATGCAATAGTGCATGCAAATTTCTACAGTGAAAATGTACTGTATGTTCATATTATCTATATCTATCTATCTATCTATCTATCTATCTATCTATCTATCTATCTATTACATATACTACATTGTATGCTATAGCCTTGAAACTATACAGACACATGTACGACTAAATTTACACAGATATGTAAGTATGCATACATATGCATATTACAAATTATATTCAATATTTTTATAGTAAGTGTATTAATGTGTTTTTGGATTACTATTACTAGACTATAATGAATACATACAAAGATATAATACTACGTTAGTAACTCATTTTACTATAGTCACTCTTTCAAGGTATACTACACTATTTACTTGCAGCTACTGATAATGTATGGGTGTGTGTATGTTCATGGTGGGTATGTTTGTCTGTGCACATGGAGGCCAGAATTTGATGTTGGGTAACATCCTGTCTCCCTTGCCTCCTCATATTTTGAGGCAAGGTCCGTAAGATAACCTAGCTTACTGTTTGGCTAGTAGATGGCCTGTCAGTTCTTTCTGTCTGAGATAACAGGCTGAAACTTGATGTGGGTTCTCAGGACTCGTACTCAGCTCATTTGCTTGCACAATGAGCACGTAATTCATTAAGCCTCCTCCCAACCTTTGTATAATTTTTACAGCTTGTATTCTATCTATCTATCTATCTATCTATCTATCTATCTATCTATCTATCTATCATCTATCTATCTATCTATCTATCATCTATCTATCTGCCTATCTCTCTCTCTATCATCTATCTATCTGTCTATCTATCATCTACTTGTTTGTTTATTATATGTGTGTGCATGCACATATGCAGGAACATGTACACCACAGAAGTTGTTTCTTCCCTTCCATGGTGTGGGTCCTAGGGATGGAGCTGAGGTCAGGCATGGAGACAGATATCTTTAGCTACTGAGTTACCTTGACAGCCTTCTAATAGAATTTTTTTTAAACCTAAGAGAAAATTTATTCATTTCTGTTTGTGTTATTAAGGATGAAGATCATGATTTTATTCTGATTATATTGCACAAATAAGACCAACATGAAGAATGTATATCTTAATTCTGTGTTTCTAAAGATTCTTTGCTTTCCTCCAGAATGTCAGATGTTCTAAGGATGCAGCTCACACGTTTGTAATTTCAAAACTATTTCCTTCAGAAGTTTCACGAAACAAAAGGCTGAGAATAATTGGATCCTTACAGAAAATGGACAGAAGGGGGCAGCCGTGTCTGCTCAGCATTGGTCATAGCTGCAGTGTTTCTTCTCTGAAATGGAGGTAGGAGATCATTTGAACTTAGGCTGAACTAAGTTTAAACTATTCAAAGAAGATTTCTTCCTTTCTTGTTTCTCAAACATAATTTTTACCAGAATGATTGTCATAAACAAAACCATTGAATAAAATTTGAGAAGCCAATAGTTTCTAACAACAGGAAAACCAAAAATGTGTTACTCAAATTTCCATCGGCAAATAGTGGACTTTCCGATATGACTGCTTTATTTGAAGACATACATTTTGCTTAGTATGTATATAAAATATAACTCAATGTGTATATAGATGTATTATATATACTAGAGTCTATATATACATTTTCTACATATTACATGGATATATTATTTTAAAATGTGGATTATGTTGAAACAGTCAACTCTGAGTAGTACTTATCCCATCCCTGAGTTATACCTTTCAAAAATTTCAATATTAAACGGATAAAGTTCAGCATGCAGTATACCAAAGCCAGGCACTATCCAAGAAGAATAAGTAGTGTAATAGCCACAGGCTACCAGAAAGGAGAAGAGGCATTCCCCATCCTTGGGCACCTCCTGAGACATAAGGAGGAAGTTCATTGCGAGCTAACATTGTATCCTATTTTGTCATTATCTTTCTTTGCAAAACAACAAATGAACAAACAAATAAAATACAAACAAACAAAAAGGGTCTTGATTGATTCAAGAACTGAAGATGTTTTCAACTCTCATCATGTCTCCATTGTCCATAAATTCATCTTGGATGCGTATGGGTGGCATTTTTTATGCCTTAAAATTTGCATTTTTGAGATTTTTTTCTTTTAACTTTCCTTTGTTTCATTTCATCAGAATATTCTTCAGTTGTTTGTATACATCATTCCAAAACTCAGAAAGATACACTTTCAGAGTTCCCAAAACACTCTTCTGTTTACTCTTCATAAGTGTTTGGAATGTTCTGGTACAATATAACTTATATAGACAATGTAAGTAAGATAGATTCAGTGAAGCCTTCCTTGTCGCCACAAAAGGTACTCTGGGAAAACAATGCCCACAAAGTAGCATGTCCTCCATAAGGCCTATGACATGAAGAGAAACCAAGTCAGGTGTGTAAACCCTAAAGGTGTCTATCATCTGGTATTCTGATGTAGTATTTCATTTTCATTTTATGAGCAGAAGGCTTGGCTTTGCCTTCCGTTAATGGCACACAAACCTTTTATACAATTATTAGGCAAAGTAATTTCATAAAAGTAAACTTAATTCTGTTAAGATTAAAATTATATCAAAGATTTAGGAAGATCTTTTGTCAGATTAAAAATAAAATGAATCACTACTCATCCAGTGGTGCTGAATGTTTTATAATCCCTGAAAAAAGATAGATTTATTTCTCCTTCAAACCTTACAAAAATTAGAATTTAGCAACTTGAAATAGATGGAAAGGACAAAAACTTGAACATTTAGAAGAATAAATATTCTATATCATACAATACATTATGTAGAAAACATTTTAATGTCCATAAAAGAATAACTTTAAACCAATATAATAAAATAATAATAATAATAATAATCAGCACAAGGCATAGGAGCAATGCATTAATTGAGTTTAAAACTGTGAACATTTTACCAAATGCTCCATAGGAAGGAGAACAAGCCCTGGGTGGGCAGAACACATTGAGATGGTGGTTAAAATGCAGAATGCATCAGGGATGGGCTTATTAACACGCTAAGAAAGGAGCAAGTCAGAAGGATCTGAATTCACAGGGTATTTTTTAAAGGCTGATAGTGTACAGGAGTGTAAATGAGGAAGAAAAGGATGATGAAGCTGAGATGGCTCAGGAGTTAATAACATAGTTTGCTCTGTCAGAGAGGCAGATCTCAGACGCCAGTATTCACTTTAGGTACTTCAGAAATCTCTGTAACTCAAGCTCCAAGGAATCAGATGCCCTCCCTGGCCTCTAGAAGAATCCTTACATATATGATATGTACATGCACATGCACACACACACATATACACATTTACAGGCTACAAATAGAATAAATCTTGAAAATATAACACATGCAGTATCATAATACAATAATAGATGACTGTATTGCCGCATAGTTTTAACTTTGACCATATTATTCTTGTATTTCTACATCTTTCACATTTTTCTTATGAGAAGAGTCTTGTTTGACCATCAATTTAAATAAAGCTTCTCTAAAAATGGAATGCCCTTCCTGCACATTAAAGATTTCATGATAATGAAAGGAATTAAATTATGTTAGTTTAATTTTTCCCATAATGATGTCTTACAAAAAATAGAAATGAAACTAAATTGACATTTAAAAAATGTTTTTTTTTTGTTTTGTTTGTTTTTTTGCTACACAGTCGATTGTACCTGAAACTTTTCAGCATTTCTGAGGAGACTAAGAACAGTCTAAATGGACATAAAGTTGCTTTATAATTGAAAGCTTGCATCTGAGTAAACACTATCCTCCAAGACCACTGGAGAGTGAATTGAATATTCTGAACTAAAAAAAAAGATAATGCCTAGAACAAAAAACTTGAGAGCAATGAATGGGTGAAATGATGATATCAATATTCCTTTCTGAGTACTTAATAAGATGGTTAATCTTGAGATTGATACAGTCTTGTTATGCTGAGGAGAATGTAGGTATCCTCTATAGTTCAGGGAAGAGGTCTAAAAACAGCCCAAACACCTGATATAAACACTATGCTTCAAAATTGCTCTCATGCACATTTACTAACTTTTCGTAGCTCCCAACCTTCTGTTATCTCTATCTTCGGTCTCTGTTTGTGCATATGTCTGTCTGTCTCTCTGTCTGTATGCATGTATGTATGTAAGTATGCATATGCATGCATATATATCTTTGTATCTAGAAATCATTGGTCTTTCAATAACCTATATGTTGTATATTGATCTATTACTTTTAATGCATACACATAAGCTTATCTAATCACTGTGTCTATTCTATCAGTCAATCATTTGCCATCTAGCTTTGTTTGCCTGCCTGTCTGCTCACTCATTATCATCTGTCTGTCTGTCTGTCTATCTATCATCTATCTATATATCTATCTATCATCTATCTATGTATCTATCTATCTTTCTATCTTTATTATCTATCATATTTATACATATCATTTACCATATTAAATTACATTTAACTAATGTATACTTAACTAAGCACCATCTATATGAAAGTTGTCATATGTTGTTTCAGAGAGTTTATGTCTTGTGTATCATTTGATCAAACTAAACATATCTACTTAGATAGTCATCATTTATTTATAACAGAAATCAGATTCAAACTTTATACTTCTCTAGTAAATCAGTTGTAAGCTTGATAGTATTGACAAAATATCACTGTAACTCACAATGTTCTTGAATAGATCATTCTGGAGAGTCTATCTATTCCCTCATCTCTAGAAACTTCCCAAGCTTCTCTGTGTCATAGTTTAATAAAATTGACAAAAGAAAGTGTTAGACTTCTCTAACATTTAACTTAAATTCAAAACAATTCCTAATCGTAGGCTCATAAGAAACATCTTTAAAGCTTCTTGATTCCTTTAATGGATTCTGAGTCCTAAATTCTGTAAGTGACTCAGTGTGTGGGAAGCCCATGTCATCAGGGTGTGACCAGCAAGGCTTTCTACCTCATGGTGGGAAGACATGGAGTGCCTAATCTTTTAATTATTAGTTGTAATTGAATGGGTACAGAAATGAGCAGACATTATGATGCCATTGTCTGTGTGTGCTACCCTGCAGCTGTAGTCAACTTTAGGAGTGTGGCAGAGACTGCTCTTATTGTTTCTGTGTTTACTTCCTACAGTTGTCTTCTTCATAAATTTCCTAATCACCGACTTGTGAAAACAATCATTTGTTGCCTTGTAGAGATGGGTGGTATGACACTGTTTATAATGTTAATATTACAGAAAAGCCAATACACAAATTTTGTACCCTGTATATTTTACCAGTTATGAAGTCACCTTGACAGAAGGACTGCACATATGCTTTGCAAATTTTATTAATAGAATCCAGGGAACCTGTTTGAAGTCCTCTCTATCTGTAGGAAATAAAGTCAAAGGCGGAGCGCGTCTCTTTTTGGTGTCTTTAAACTTCTTTCAACTTTTCTTTTCCTTTTCTTTTAACTAATGGAACTTACTGTTTTCAATGTCTCATTTAATTCCTAAAGAAACTGATAGAGAAAAGATGATGAAAAAAGTATATTTTCATTTCCTGCTTACAACGTCAGCCCCTGAGTGACAACTTCGGTGCGGTGCTGCCCGCTGTACCGAGCTCGGCCATAGGCCTGGGGTATTAAAGAAAGATTCAGACGGTCATCCATTATGAGAGAATGCCCATGCATTTACTGGGTAGGTTCAATATATACACCAAGCCAGAGAAGGAAAAACACAAACTCAGGAAAAAACAGGAACTCAGCTGGGGTGCATTGGGATGACAAGTGTAAATTCTCTTCCTGGGGTGCCATGCCTTAGTCAGGATGTTTTTGATCTTAGAGGAACTGCAGAATGTTACTTAGTAGACAACAGCACACGGAAGGTCTCAGCCAGGGCATAGCAGACCTTTGGGGTCCTACACCTGAGGAAGCAGGCTATCTTTGCAGGATCCCAAAGACAGACTTTAGAACTGCATATGTCTTTTCTGTGAACAGAGGTGACTCCATGAGCCTTTTCATCCAATTGACTATCTTGGCTACTAATCTGCATTGTTATGGAACTGCAGGTCTAGACCAAGGAAGCTGGAGTAATGGAGCTAAGAGAATCACCACCAAAAGCTGACAGCATGGAAAAGAAATATGAAGATTGGGTAAAGAGCCCACATAAAGAACTTCAGAGACTTTATGTGCTCAGCCACTCCAGGGTCACCCAAAGGTCATTCTTATGTCACGCGCATGATTTCTCACAATAGACCCTCACCCTTCATGAAAAGTGAAGAGATGTTAGGAGATTCCGTCTCCCTCTCAGATCCTCCCTTTTCTGCATGTTTTACCAACACACATACATGGGAACATTCTAGCAGCATCCTTAGGGCTGAAGATGAGTATGCTGAGGGAGATTCATGTTGAAGAGGAACATACATAAACAGTGATGACTCCCCATTTTTATTGATTATAAAACCTCCGTGGAATTGAGGAGGCTCTTGTCAAATATCCCTAACCATTGCTTTGTATTCATAATCGTAAAATAAAGTAGATATTCATATCACACAAGAAATTCTCATCGATGTTCATGTCACTTGATATCTAAGAAGATATTAAAAATAACACATAGGATGAAAGATAAAAATAAAACAGTGAGTGGGCCATAAGGAAGCAGAATGGAATAGTAATCAGACAGCATCTCACCCATGAAATAGATGTTTTATGGGGAAGTTAATCTTTTTCAATCTGTAGAGTCAAAACCTAGATCACTCATATACTTTAGATGACACATGCCAAAATCATGCAACGATTAACCAATGGACACTGTTCCATTGCAAGGACAGCCTTGCAAGGAAAATACAAATATCTAAACAAATGTCTTTCCAGAAATCATATCTTTGCTTTCTGCATTATACTTACACCTCCAGTATTAAGCTTGAGGTGGAGGAAGATGTGTTGCTGACCTCCATTATTTCTGTGTTGGAGGACTGATGAGAGTGTTAGAGGAGCTGATAATGCATGTGTCACGATGTCCCTTATAAAAGTTGTATTTCTCCTACAGCCATCTAATATTTCATTCCTAGAATACTCGGTGACAGCAAGAATCTGAATATGTTTGTACTTCCTGCCTTCCTGCTGCAGAAGTTTGGCAAAGAAAACATTCATTTACAATTTATGTAGAAGCTGCACAGATGCCACTGAAAATCAGCTAATAGATGATATAACCTGGTATACATCATCCTGCACCAGGGCTTCATGATTCATACACTATCACAGTCAGGTTAAATTAACAACAACAACAGCAGCAGCAGCAACAGCAACAGCAGCAACAACAACAACAAGTGATAATATAGTCTCTCAATTCAAAGGCCGCTTGTATTAAACTATAAAAAGATGCCTTAAAGGAACAGAATGATGGCCTGGTGTCGAAAGTGCATGCTTTGCAAGCATGAGAACTCTCAGCTCCCATATAGAGAGCTCAGGATAGTGATGAGCACCTATAAACCCAGAGCTGGTGTAGGGGGTTTGGATATGTTCCTGTAGTTCTCCAGCAAGCATGCCTATATGAATGGGTAAATCCCAGATTCAGTGAAAGAGACCCTGTCTCAAAAAAAAAAAAAAAAGAAAGAATGGAGAGAGAACAAGGTAGACACATTATATAGATATCTGACCTCTATATCCATCTGTCACATATGAATATGAAGACTTGATATCTATACTTTAAAAGGTATACTTAGAAACGTTCCTTAAGTAGGAGGAATCCTCTAATAGTCAGCCTGTGGATTGGCAAATGATGAACAGAGAAAAGTGAAGAAGGAAGACAAAATGACAATTGAGCCACTTCAGATGAAGCCATGGGAAAAGGTGACACTCTTGTATTGTGCATTTAAATGAAATGTGTTCTTTCCAAAACTTAAAATGCTGTTGTAGGGAAGGCCTCTCATCCTTTATTTCCGATCCATGCAAGTTCTTCATATAGAACGTAGCACCTGTGTTTCATGGGAAACTAGGTGAGGAGTTAGAGATGCTTTTGCAAATCCCAACAAATGTCAGGGTCACAGAGTGTTTGTTTGGTAAAGGCCTACCATTCAAAGAGGTAGAACAAAAGGCATTACTGGTCTAAGCATGAGCTATGCTCTGATATCACACCCCTCACAGTAGGGATGTCTTTACACTTAGCAGAAAAGCTGCTGGCCCCACCTTGGTGCAGAGTGTTCTGTCCTAGAACTTCTGGAAGAACCTTGAACAGTCTGTGACTTTCTAGGCCTGTGTTTCACAGTTTCAAGAGAGACTTTTTGTTCTCATTAAATCTTCTCTGACTCTAAGGCATCCCTTGTCTTTCCCAGGGCTCACCATGCAGCATCACAAGGATAAAATTGCCTGCGTTCATTATCTGTCTTTAGATGCCTTAAAGCCTCAGCCTGGGCTTGCCATCTACTGACAATAAATATTCCTATATGGACTGTATATGTGTATATAGTGACATTGAAATATACTGAATGCTGCTGCTTATGCATGTAAACAATTGAATTATAACTACAGAAATGTCACGCTGTGAACAATGACCAATATAAACTGGTCTTGCCATTTCTACACGTACATTTGTATTCCTGTTAGTGATTCCAAGATAAACATAGAGCAGGCTGGAGGGAAAGCCCTGTGTCTTAGCAACAATGCCATGAGAACAATTCTGCATTTACCCTTCCAGTGGGAGACCTGCATAAATACATCCCTTCAGTGTGAAAGCTAGGAAATAAGAGTCTTTCGTACCAGAGCCTGATACTGTTTGAAGTTTTTAATAGATACTAGTGTTATTTTTTCTTTCCTTCTTTTCCTTCCTTCCTTCCTTCCTTCCTTCCTTCCTTCCTTCCTTTCTTTCTTTCTTTCTTTCTTTCTTTCTAAAATTTCATTGATTCCTTGTGAGTTTCACAACATGCACCCCAGTCTCACTCCTCCCTCAAATCCTCCCTCATTCCTTGCAACCTCCTGCACAAAAGTAAATTTAAAAACACAAACAAAAAATAAAATATGATAAATAAAACAAAACATAGAGAATATCTTGTCATGGAAGCTGTAGTGTGTCACAGCTATTCCCACAGTTTCCCTCTGTCCACAAATCTTTACTTGTAAGTATTCATTGCAATGAATCATTGGTCTGGTTCCAGGCCTCTGGCTTCTTCTACACTATCTATACTGGAAACTCATGTGGACTCCTCCCAGTTATCCTGTTGTCTTGTGTCATGGAGATTCTGCAGCTTTGGGTTAGCAGGACTTTTCAATGCTCCAAGAGTTCAAAGATAATGTAGATTTTGGGGTGGGTCAACTCAGATGGATCAGGGCTGGGTGGTCAGCCTGATGACTTGCAATCATCAGTATGAGGTTGGGTCAGTTCTTCTGATTTCATACACTTGGGACCAGCTCACCTGTACCCATGCCTCCAGAGCCAGCTCTATCATGCTGCTCAGTCAAGGGGTAGGGCTCACTCTTCCAAGTACCGCAGCTTGTTAGGACTGAGCCAGCATTCCCATTTCATAACCATGGGGCCTGTTCACCTGAGCCTTCTCTATCAGGGCTCGCTCTACTGTGTTGGCAAGGAGAGGTGTAGGATCCACTTTCTCAAATGCTACATCCAGTAAGGGGCAGGGATATCTCTCCTGCTCTCATGACTCCAGGGCTGGCTCTCCTGAGTGTTTCAGGTGATAAGGGGGCAGAGGGATCATCCTAAAGCCCAACCCACGCCTGATCGTCTGATCGCCTGATGGAGACAAGTGGCCGTGTCAGATCTCCCTTGCTCTCACCTGTACTTCCACAACCAGGCCAGCTCTGCTGCGCTGCTTGAGTGAAATGCAGAGTTTGCTGCACTCCAAAGGACAAAGCAGGTGAGGGGTAGAACAGCTCTCCTGCTCTGATGACGCAAGAGGCCAACTCTCCCAATTTGTCTGATTGCTGCAAGTGGTGAGGTGCATGTGTTGCCCAGGTGAGGAGCAGGGCCTACGTTCCTGAGTGTTGCCACTGGTGAGAGGTGTGTCCAGCTCTCCAGACTGCCACAGCCAGTGAGGAACCTGACCAGTTCTGCACAGTTCTTGAATATCTATATGGTCCCAGCTGACCGTCCAGTTCTAGGACATCCTCATGATCTTTAATAGTAAAATGAGCCAGGGATATCAACCCCAATGCTTACTGTTGCCTGGCCATGGACTGGATGCAGACATGGCCCTGGAACCAGACATGCTCCTAAGCAACAGCAAGGGCTAGGACTTCACCATGGCCTCAAGTGGCCCAGCTGGGTACTCACAACAGGATGTTCCTTTCCACCCTCACATCTCCAGTTCCATCTCTTTTCTTAATGCTTAAATGATCTGCCTCTCTCTGTCCCATCTATCCACTACATGTGGCAGCAAACAGGTCTCTAGGTGTCTACATCCCATGCATGTGGCAATGCTGCAGGTAGTTCTCTGGGTATATTTCTTTGTCAGCACCTCGTGGAACGATGGTGGGAAGGTCTTGTATCATTCTTTCTTGAAAAATACATCTGCCAGTGTATCTTTTTGTACCATGCCAACAGCTTTATTTCATTTGGCAGCTTTTACAGTTCTATTTATTTGCTGAATTTTTAAAAATAATCTTTATTTGTTCTTTGAGAATTTTATACACACATGTAATGAATTTTGATTTAAATAACAAGAAGAAAAATTATAGAAACAATTTAAAGATTTCTTCCCCTCAGATCTACAATAATTATTTGAACTTTGTTTCCTATTTTTATTGCTTTTCTATTTGTTTCTACATAATCCTTACAAATATCAAGTGCTCCAAAATTTCTGTTAAATGCCTTAAACAAAAACTGCTGATTTTGATTCAATCCTAGTATTCCTAAAGTTATTTGCTGAAAAAACTAAGACAACTTAGAAGCATGAGATATAACTCCATGAAGATACCAAGAAAAAAGGCAGAAAGAAATAGGCCTGTTGAACAGAGATGAACAAGTACTTGTTTTTCTTATTGATGAAAACTCATTTTTGGCTTGTTTCCTTTGAATTTGGAAGTGAACTTCACAATAGTTTTATATATATATATCTCCCATATTTTAAAATAAATGAGAATAAAATTTACATATTTGGGAAGTAGGTTTTTGCCTTTTAGTGTTTTTATTCTTTTTCTCCAAACTCCTCCCAGATCTTTTTTACTTCCCTAACCCACCAACTTCATGTTCTTTCTCTAATAAAATCAATACAAAAAAACAAAAACAAAAAACAAAACAAACAAACAAACAAACAAACAAAAAGACCAAAAAGCACATAAAAAAACATAACGTACTGTCAGTATTTGCCAAATACATCTGGGTTTTGGGCCTGCTCTGTAGTGTGTTTGATAAACTCTATTGAAGAAAATAGATTTTTTTCTTTCCTAGCAGATACTATTTTTAACCAGCCACTTGATTAATAGTAGAACATCTTGCACACTTTCTCTTGTTTGTGCTGGAATTTTATTTCTGGCTTGATCTTATACAGGTCTTGCACGTGCATGTTGTCAAGTGTGTATCTCTGTTAACTACTATCTACTACAAGAAGTTTCTCTGATGTGGACTGAGCAATGTGCAGATCTGAAGATTTAGTTGGAACTACTGGGAAGTAATTTTCTTTTAAAAAATAGTTTTAATTAATCTCAGGAATATTAGCTCTAGAGATGTGTGTGGAACTCTCTAAGAATTCGATTCAAATAAAATGCAAGCAGGCAGTTTACACATCTATCGCCACTCCTCTATAGAAACAACAGAATAGCAGATGTGAAAGCCTGGAAATAAAAGGAAAGCAATCATGAACATAAGTAAAGTAGTTATTGTTCGGGAGAATCAAACATGGCCGCTTACATCCTGACCTTTGTTAAGGAGACAGCCACAAATCTTTTACCTCTAGTGACAAGGCTCAGTTTCATCTCCTTAATGTCAATCATACCCCAGCTTCAATTTGGGTAAATAAAATATTGGTGTACTAAATATATACCATCGGCATTATGACTCCCAACAAATTCCTTAGAGATCTTAGATATGTGTAATGTATTTTGGTATTTAAATTATTTATAGTTATGTTGAGAAGTTCTATTTATAGATAAAAATGAGCAGTCCTTTCAAAGGTGGGGAAATTGAAATACTTGTCAGAATCTGGACTAAGATAAAGTGCAAAGGGTTGACTTTGTTAAAGTGAGTAAAAGTCAAATGAATGAAATTTACTTTTAATCTTTAAATATTCTCTATCTCAGAAAAGCCTCAGATCCATATTTTAGAATCTGCTTTCCCTAAGTCATTAATTTCCCCTATTCATGAGCATTTCTATTACTATTTTAATTCATGAGATTTTAATATAATTATATTATTTCTCCTTCCCTTTTTTCCCTTCTGCTCCTATATACCTATCCTTAATTATTAAAAAGTGTATATGCTGGCATCTTGTGTTTGTGAGTTGGGGTGGATGCCTGTAGTGACATTGGAACTAACTCAGAGGAAATGTTCAGGTGTAGGCTCTCACTTCCGCATTGTTTGAGACAGTCTCCTGCTGTTCAGTACTGTATGCACAAGGTCATCTGGCCCTTTAGGTCTTGATTATTACCCTGCCTCTGCCTCTTGCCTTATCACTGTATGCTAGCATTACAGATACTTACTATTGTATTGGGCTTTACCTACCATCTGGGGATCTGAATGCCAACCAATCTTTATGCTTGTATGGCAAATACTTTTTTTTTTATACTGAGCCATCTCTCTAATCTTGTATGCAAACATTTTTCCTATTAATTTAAAATAATATAGGATGTTTGTGAAATCCACACAAGCCTAATTTTTGGCTGATGACAGGAGTCATTAATGTCATTCTAAGGAGAGAGATACATGCCGTGGTATGCCTTGCTAACAGAGTTGCCAGTCATCCTTATTCTTATGGCTTTGCTTCCAGAGCAGCTGCCTGGTGGCTTATTATGACAAAAGCATGTTGAAATTTTTTCTGAAAAGCATGGAAAAATACCAACCCACCAAAGTACAAATAGCTATAATTCGATTTAATACTCCAGTAAACCAGCTTTTGCAGATATGAAAGGAGTGGAATGTCTTGAGTATGGCATTGGACTTTAGATTCTATTTAATTTTCCAGTGTTTTCTTCTGCTCACCACTGCTTTGGTGGTTTTAAAATTTTTCTCTAAATTTTTTAACTATTTATTCATCATAAGATGAACTCTTTGTTCTTAAACATGGTCTGGCTTTAAGAGTGATAATATTGATATTAAGGTGATGTTACCTGACTTTTTAATTTATGAACTTATTTATTAGTGTGTGTACTCCTGTATTTCCCCTCCCATTCACCCCCTGTGAGAGGAGTTTGTGTGTGTGTATGTGTGTTTGTGTGCGTGTGTGCATGTGTGCATATATGTTATCTGGAGGTCAGAAGTCGACGACTTTGGCTGTTGTTTCTGAGGGTTTATACTCCATATCTTTTAATTTTGTTACAGCATTCTCAGTGATTCAATTAGGCCGTTTGGCCAGGGAGCCTTATGTATTCTTCTGTGTCACCTTCCCAGTTCTGGATGACAAGCATCCGTCACCACTCCTGGTGTTTTAATGTAGATAATAGAGAACATATTCATGTTGCCATATCGAATAGCGAGACTTTACAGATTGAGCCATGTAACCTTCCTCATAAAACTACTTAAGAGTAGTACATCTCTTCCTCCCCTTCTCTCTGTATTCTTCTGTTACACTGTTTATTTTCTCCTTCCTTCAGTCTTTCTCCTGATTTCTATGCTTTTTTTTGGGGGGGATGACTAATATACTCTAAGGAAGCCCAAGACATAGGATGCATCTAAATATCACACTAGTATTGTGATTTATAATACTAATACTACTAATAACAACAATAATGTTTATTTCTCTGTTCCAGACAGTCAACTATAAATGGTATGTTTTTTTTTCCTTGGTAAAACTGTAAGAAATCCAGAACTATCTTGTTCCAGAAGAGCTAATTTGTTCCAGCAGTGAAAGGTGAAGGTGAGGCACATTTATAGAGTGGTACAGTTGTTAGATGATAATGTTTCTGTCTCAGAGGTTTCCTGAAATGGTGTCTTGTTTTCTTAGTCATTTATCATTATACCTTTCAAGGAAATACTGTGAAATACTCAATAACTAATATGAACAAATGTGTTGCATGGATAAAACATTGAACAGAATTACTTTTTCTTAGTATCATTTGTGTATAGTTTTCTGGGAAAATGCTTGGCATCGAAAGCAATAAGGAGAGTGAATTTTCTTCCCCATAAATCCCCCTTATATATAATGTTATAGCAAGCAATAAAGGTCCATAAGGAAAAACTCCTTCTGGTAAAAACACTAGAATCTCTGACCTGGGTAGTCACCCAACATTTCAGTTGGACAAGGCCAATATTTTGGTTAAGGGAACAGACTGATGGAAAGGGGGATCACTGCCTGATGTAATTGTCGTCTCAGAGGCTTACTGCTGAATAAGCTTCCCCTTTCAAGTTTTTTCTGAACCCTTGCTGGTAGGTTGAACTCAGGTGTTCTGGTTCAAACTCCTCTCCAGGCTGACTGACCCAGTCTGGCTTCTCTCAGTTTCTCACTGAATTGCTCTTCTTGCCTCCAGCAATGGCAATTTCTTCTAATGTGATTGCTTTTTATTCTCTGGCTTTAACTGTATCTATTGAACTGCACTGAACTGTGTAAACTCACAGACTAACTCAACTCCACTGCAGTGTACTCACTGCACTGACTCCTGCACTGCTCTTAAATAGCTTCTCTTTCCTGTGCCATTCTCATGAGAGTAGGGTGTATTCTATTTCTGACTTTGTCAAATCTTTCTCTGGTTTGTCCCATTGTCTGCTGCTCAATTAGATGTCATTTTCAAACATGCTGTTTTCTTATACTAACTAATTTTACCTTGAAAGTGTATACTAAGGGTTTGTCTATGTTCCATCCAGAAGGACTAAAGGTGTGTGACATATTTGAGTTCCTGCCAGATCACACAGTCCTAGAAGGTCTTTGGCTGTGATCCCTTGCAGAGCAGCTGTGTTGCTGGACTAAAATTCCTCTACAGGGCACCCCAGAAAGGTAGGCTTACCATAAGTCATGCAAAAGAGATAGGTAGAATGATTCTTCTTTTAATGGTGTACTGTATTTTCCTTCCCAGAATCCCTTGTCCATACAAGTTGTGTAACCATTAGCTTCTGGTGTATCTGCCTATCTTTTTGCAACATTGTCTCCTGTATCTTTTCTTGGAACTTGTCCAGAGCCTTAATGTGCTTTTACTGGTAATTTGGGTTTCCCCATTTTTCCTCTGAAGCTTACTTTCCTACCATACGACTGTCTACAACCACACCACTGACCTCAATGCTTGCTTAACTCCATGACTCTTTATTTGCTCCTCCATTTGCCTCCTCTGGTTCGCTACTACGTTTCACAGCTTCTCTTTTAAACTCTAATAAAATTGTCTTCAATCCTCCATTTGAGCATGTTCATAAATTCTTTGATTAAAGAAACTAATAACCCCAGGAAGAAACACTGATTTTCTTGGTATCAATAAAGTCTAAATGGAAATGAATTATATGCTCAACGGAGTTTCCACCTCTTGGTACACATGAATTAAAGGTAAAATGAATGGATGATTTAGAAAGGTTCTTATAATGCAAGGAATGGAAATCATTAACACTTAAAATTCATCACTTCTCTGTAATTTCTACTACAAGAAATATCTAGGTTATTTTTCTTTTTACCTCTGAAATATTAGCCAGTGAAGCAAGATGATAAAATGAGATACTCATATTTAGAATGGAAAGAAGGGTAGAAATAGTCACATTTCCTTTTCTGTTTTATTCAATTTCTTTCATTCTGTTTTTTGCAATGAAACAGACTCTTGTAAATCCCTAACTCACTTTGCACTAAGCACAGGCTATGAGTAGCACGAAGAAGACTATGCATTTGAATTCAAGTGCACATCTGCAAGGAGAGGCAGACAACTTTCAGCCTCACTGTTAATTTCTGTGGAGCTGACCTGTTTGCTCCATTAAGAATCATACAAAGGAACTATTTTTGGTTACTGGAAGAACAAAATGTTCTGGAGCCCATTATTTTTAGTAACCCCACTGTTCTGTTAGAAGGGAACAGTGCCAACAAAGCTACTTTTTATGAAGTAACACTGAATTCTTTTACCCCTGTGGGACTATTCTTTGGTCTATCCATTTGGCCCAAAGTGCAAATAACAAGAACAAAAAAATTTCTGCTGGTTTGTGGATTCAAAAATAAAATAAAATTTAATAAAGAAGAAGAAAAAAGGAATAAAAGCCTTGTTGCTTTTTATTTCTCACTGGATATTTAAAAAATATTTTTGCTTAAAATAATTTTATTTTTACATCTTTTAGTCCTAAAGTTTAATGAAGATGTGATTTGGTATCACACTATATAATGATGGATGATTTAAACACTTCATTCATTTTAATACACTGTTTTCAGTGACTGCTTCTACAAATGCAACAATACTTTTGCATGTTCAAATTAAGGATAGAATACCTTTCTGAGGCAAGTTGAGAAAAAAATGTTTGTGATGTACAGTCAGTAAAGAGAAAGAGAAGGGGCGGGGATGTTGATGTTTCACTTATATAACCTTTTAATTCATTTCAGGACCTAAGCCTATGGAATATACCACCTACTTTCACAGTGTACCTTAGTTTTTCAGCTAAAACTTTCTGGAGGACTGTGATTAAAAAATCAGAATAAATCCATTCATTAAATTTGGAATATATATATTCGTGGGTGTGTGTTAGTGTCTGCATGTGTGTGAGTGTGTGCATGCATGTAAGTGTGTGTAGCATATGTGGAGAGAGGCATATACATATATATATATATATATATATATATATATATATATATATATTCAACTGTTTAATATAGAGCAAAGTGGTCTGAAATATAAGGTAATTGAGTTAGAATCTTCCCTATCTAATATGTATATAAGAAAATGGCAAATTGAAGATGCTTTCAAGAAAGGGATTAATTGTAGCTAAAAAGAGCTTGAGCAGATCTTTCTATTCTTACAGAGAAACTAAATATGGTTCTCAGAACTCCCATTATACAGATCACAACTGCCTATAACTTCAGGTCAGGGCATCTGAAAACCAGGCCTCTGAAAGTACCCATACAATACACATAAATAAGTATAAAGCTTTAAAACAAAGAAAGTGATTTATTGGCTACATGAATGACAACATGGAAGTTGGCCATGGAAGAATGGAGGATGCAAACATAGAAAACTGTATGGCTGGTGTGTGCAGAATTCTAAGACAGCTTACGGAGCTTTGGCTGCCTCACATTACCCTTGCAACATTGTTATATTATGGTGTTTACAAAAAGATTATGGATATGCAGTTAAAATTAGCAAGTGATTTTAAAATAAAAATCTTCTCTGGGAGATTTTTAGCTTCCCTTGCATATTTTTATTTAAAAATGTTTTTCATAGAAAATATTTTAATTGTATTTATTCTTTCCAGATCCTATTCACCTCCCTACAGACACACCCAATTTCATGTTATTTTTTGAATCTCTCCCTTTCTCCCTCGCCCTTCATTACCTCCCTCCTTCTCCCCCCATATTTCTCTCTTTCTCTGTCTCTATAGTGATTTCTGTCTGTCTGTCTCTCTCTGTCTTTAAAAAAAAAAGCAATTTTCTTTTTTTCTGAGTAGCTTAAAATAAATTTTAATATCTAATATCTAAGCACTAGAAGTATTAATATACCATGATTATCTAAGGTAAACATACAATGAGGTATCTGGGTTATTTATTTATTAAGTTATTATTTACTTTAACTCATGATCTAAGCTTACCCTCCCCTCCCTCCTCTTCTTTCAGTTACCCCTTCTCACTTTCCCCACCCTCTCTCCCATATACCCTTCCTCCTATTCTCTTCAGAAAAGGGGAGGCCTCCCATGGATATCAACCAGCACTGGCATTTAAAATGGCAGTAATACTAAATACATCTTCTTTTATTGAGGATAAACGAGGCACCCATTTATGGGAAATAAATTCAAATGACAGTTAGACAATGTAGTCAGAGATAGCCCCTGCTCCTATTTTAGGAATCCCACATGAGGACCCAGCTTCACAAATGTTACAGATGTGCAGACGGCTTAGGTTTGTTCCATGTTCTCTGATGGGTGGTTCAGATTCTATGAGCCCCAATGAACCCAGGATAGTTGATCTATAACTTTTCTCTTGATCCTTTTGGTTCTCAAATCTTTCTTCCTCCTCTATCACAGGATTTCATAAGCTCAACTTAATGTTTGGCTGTGGCCTCTGCATCAGTTCCTATCCATTGCTAGGTCAAACATATTCAAATTACTACAATGTTCATTCTGATTTTAGTATTTACATGCATTTCTTCCAGAATAATTTAAATTGTCTAAATTAGATAGATGATTTACTTTATTTCAACAAACATATTTTCTTCAACTTTGCCAAAGCACAAGTTGAGGTGCTATATTGCACACTAGGATATACTAATTTAGATGTCCCCATTCTATTCATTATCCTAAGATGAATATTCATAATATGTGACTGTTTATATTACCTTAATTTTGAGAGGAACTCCTTTGACTTGACTGCAGTTCACCAGTGTCACAAAATCAAATAGGCTATATGTAGTTGAACATAAACCTGGAGACATAATTTGAATATTTGTTTTTCAAAGCTCACTAAACCTACATTTTTAGAAATTAGAAACACAATGCAATGAAAGCCCATAAATTAAGCTCCAGTTCCAACACTGTCACATCACTTTCTGTCCCCCTTAACAACAATTGGAAGTCATGTCTAGAAAGAGACTACAAAATAAATTAAAAATTAAAGCAAAGCAAATCTTTTTTGTCTTGTATGGACTTGTAATTTAAAGTTTATCTGCAATTTCTTGTTCTTTTCATACATTGATTTCAACAGGATTATTGTCTGTGAGACAGTGAGAAGGTATAAAACAGAATTTCCCACTGAGAAAAAGAAATTCTATTGAATAATTCTTAAGGTGAATTCTACCATTAAGTTTACTGGAAATGTAGATACCCATTGAAATTGCCCTACCTTGCTCTGTGAGTCATGTTTTCACAGGTACCCTGTTTTTCAGGGTAACTTGTATGGAGCTTCAAGAATTCAATATTGACATTTCAGTGGTTCAAAAATATCAGAAACACATGATCTACCACTGTATTATATCCACAATAAGGATTTAATAGATAGCTGTAATCATCTGTGTTCATAGAGGGACAGTCTTTATTACTTTATATCCTGAATTACACAACTCCATTTATTAAACGCATACAGTATGATTAACCCCTCAAAAATCTATGCTTGCTCGTTCCTCATTGTATCAATGCTATTTATAATTTTACCAAAATAATTCACCATAATAGGAAACAAAAGTACATCATACTCACAGGCATAAAGAACTTTTATAAGCTCAGCGCTTAAAGAATGATGATTTTTGCTTGCTTGTTAATATTTATAGATCTATAATTATCATAATATTGTTAACATATAATTTTATATATATAATTAATGCATTAATCTATTTTTTAATTTTGTGTGTGTGTGTGTGTGTGATTCTGAGAACCAAACCCATGACCTCCCACATTCTAGGCAAATGCTAAGCCCCAGGCAAAGACTCCATAATGTTTAAAGGTTGAATAATATTTCCGTTTTTTCTTTATGTCAAATATTACATTTGAACAGGTAGGATGGCCAGTGGTGAAAATCAATTGCATTAAGTCTGTTGCCTGAATTTGATACCCTGGTACCACATGGTAGATGGAGAGAACTGACACCTACCAATTGTTCTTTGATTTCTATAACTGCAATAAATAAGTACACATTATAATTAAAGAACATAATTTAATCATTTGGATAAATTATTCTCATTGAACTAAATCCTAGCTTAGTGAAATGCTTTATTTATTACTCACTCTATTGAGAATATTAGTTTACACTAGAATAATAAAATTTGTTTAGCTGAGACTATAGCTTAGCAAAATATCACTTGCTAGCCTTTTCAAAGCCTTCAAGTACAATTTCTAGCATTATAAAAATTATTTTGGCAATATCTACAGTTTTATCTCAGAGTATTAGTTGTATCTAGACATAACATTAAAATATGATATAAAATTTCCAACAAGGAAAAAAAAACAAGCCAAAACCCTTCTCAAGTTCACTTTGAACTATTTACTCTAAAGCAACACTGATTTTGGCAGTGGCTTGTTTTCATTAAAAAAGTTCTCTCAAGTGTTACCTTGTAATCTTGACAGGACTGTGAAGTCTATGTTTTATCCCTCTTCAATCTCTATGTGAGATGTGATGAGTCTTGAAAGAAGTGACTTAATTTCTGGAAACTAACCCAATGCACTCTGTAGAATGTGATTATTTTCAGTCCTCAAAACAGTAACTTTTGTTGCTGAACTGACTTTCGCTTTGAGGTTACTAGAGTGACTTGCAGAAGGATACAAAACGCAATTCCAGGCACATAATTTCAAGCTCAGATGTTAACTTGAACCCTCCTTTATCAGCATGGGAGGAAGACAGTAGTACATGGCTTGCCAAATCTATGAACTATTATCATATCCTTCATAATTATCTCCATGTTGTTTATTCAAACACTGAGAAATTAACACTTAACCCTGGGAAATATTCTCTAATACATATGCATACAGGAAGAACCTCATTTTTGACATACATTTATATTACATGAGTGTTTGAAGATTGAAATTATTAGATCACATACATCATTTATTTATTCAGATATCATTAGGCATAACAATGTAGTTCTTAATGGTAGTTAAAACAACTAGAAGCTTGAATTTCATCTGTTTGAAATATTGACTAATCTACCAGTTGCATATACTTATTTTACTGACTCCACCCTCTCTTTAAGAAGATAAGACTTGCTCAGTTTCAGTTAAAGTCACTCAGAGCCAACTGGTGATACGTTAGTTCAGTGATCACTCAATAATTTTCTACATTGAACTGAGTAAATCTCTCCAGTTTTATTTTGTTTTACAGTCATAGGTTATACCACAACAAAAAAATTTAAGAAAACATAAACATAATCAATGGTCTATAAGATCTGCTTTATAGTAGACAGATCTCTTTTTACATAGTCTTGTCCAAGCTCAGATATTTGGCTTTTCACTTTGTAGTTAAGGAATGTGTTGAATTGGTTCACAAGTTTAGTATAGAAGTTGCATTAGTGATTTCTATACTGGCAAGCCAATTTGAGACTCTAGAAGTTCAAACAGCACTTTATAAATAGGAAATTGAGGATTAGATATTGTGAACATGTTGTCCTTACTTTGTCACTTTAAGGACTCTATAAAGGTTATGTGTTGTTTTCTAAATATAATGAGTAGCACAACAAGATATGGAACCATATTATTCTATGTGTGATGTATAGGGTGACTAAATATTGGAAATAAAATGTAAGACTTTGTTAATGTTGGATAAAATGTCCTAATGATGTGAACATAATATTATTCTGATATATTATTCTGATAGAGTAATATAAACTGTAAGAAAATCTCTCAGGAAGGTGTTTATATCTGCCATCACTCACTTACTCTCCTATCTTATGTATAAAATAATGACATCTATTGTAGTTGGAACAGTGAAAAAGAGAAGGAACTTTAGAGATAAACATGAAAGAATTCATATTTCTATTTATCTTTATTCCCTCTTGAGAAAGAAACATGAATTTAATAGATTGTCTAATGTGTTTGACCTTATCAAAAGGTATTTTGCATTTATATTGAAGAGTTTGAAAATAATAAGGAATCGATGCTTATAAAAACCAAGGTAATTCATTCAATCATTCATTCATTCATTCATAGTTTAGTATTTTCTCCAACAACTATTTATTGAACTTCTACATCGGGCACTGTTCTACAGAGTTTTCCAAAGACAATAGTACTGAGAAGAAAGGGTAGAACAAAAGGAACTCTGGTGCCGCAGAGAAATCATGAAGGTCACAGTTACTGACTGAAAATCAAACAGTTGGGCAGAGTCAGTCAGTCCCAGGCACCTTAAGGCTTGGCATTGACTCTGGTGGAGATCAGATATATTAAGGCTTTGATCTAAGACTTTCTTCTGGAGAGGTCCATACTAGCTGCTGTCTCGAGAAATCCTGATGCCAAGACTGAGTGATATTACTGTGTAGAAGTATTTTTTGTGAAAAGTATGTGAGGTCTCAGCCTTAGATGGAAATAGATGTGAAATTAGCCCAAACCCAAAGTCCTAATCCTAATTATATCCAGAAGAGAGAAATAGACATGGACTAAGGCAACGGTTCAGGCACTAACAGGAACAATATAAGAAACAGGCAAGTGAAACGGAAGGAACCTGTAGTGACATCCAAAGAAAGCCAGCAGGCACTGTGTGGGGTCTTAAAACCAAATGCAATGCTTATTAATATAAGGCCTTTGACACCTTATGTTGATTACTGTTGGAAAGTGATAGATTAAAAGGATATACAATGCCCATGTGAATTCATAACTCTATTAAAATCATTTGGACAGGACATTTGGGACAGGTTCAAGTGAAGCTTATTGTTAAAATGTATTTGTGAAAGGAGAAAATGGGGATGGAACAATAGGTAGAGGCTGCAATGCTCCCAGTAATGGTTCACTTACTGTTTTTAAATATTTTAGTAAGAAAAAAGCAAAGGATTTTCTTTTTTTTTTTTTTTTGGATGATTTATTTACATTTCCTATGTTGTCCCCTTACCCCATCCCCCACCACCCCCTCGGAACCCCCAATCCCCTCGCCCCTCCTCCTTCTTCTCTGTGGATGTAACCTCTATCTACCCCCCCCACTCCCACCTCCCCACCCTCAAAATTCCCACCCCCTGGGGCATCCAGCCTTCATGAGGTCAAGGTTCTCTTCTTCCACCTATGCCCAGCAGGGCCCTCCACTTTTACATATTCAGCTGAAGCCCTGGATTCCCCCCCTAAGTGCTCCCAGGCTGGTGGTTTAGACCCTGGGAGCTGTGGTTGGTTGGTAATTTTGCTCTCCTCATGGTGCCATAAATCCTTTCAGCTCCTTCAGTCTTCACTCTAACTCCTCTATTGAGAACCCCATGATCAGTTCAATGGCTAGTTGTGAGCATCTGCCTCTGAATATGTCTGACTCTTGAAGGCCTCTGAGGAGATATCCATATCAGGCTCTTATCAGCATGCACTTCCTGTCTTCCACATCAGCATCTACCTTTGGTGATTGCACATGGGATAGATACTCAGGTGGAGTGGTCTTGAGACGGCCCCTCCTTCAGTTTCTGTCCCTCACTTTGTCTCCATATTTGCTCCCTTGAGTATTTTGTTGCTCCTTCTAAGAAGGACCGAATCACCCTCACTTGGTCTTCCTTCTTTATGGGCTTCATGTGGCCTGTGAGTTGCATCTTGGGCATTTCAAGGTTCTAGGCTAATATCCAATAATCAGTGAGTGAATACCATGTGTGTTCTTTTGTGATTGGCTTACCTCACTCAGGATGATAATGAGCTCCTCAAAGTCAATTTTAACTTTACAAAATTGTAAATTTTATCATCCTTGATCAATTATTATAAAATATTTTCATGTTCAGGAAAATATAAAATCTTATAATATTCTTATATGATAATAAGTTCATAAGTATCCTTCTATACTAATTTAAAAGCTGGGATTCATGTTTGTCAGTATTCAAATTAACTAGATTTGGTGTACGTTGGTCAGGCCAGTATTAGTTAGTTGTGCTGTTATGGAGACAAAATAGGTCACACAAGTAAAGTGAAGAAGGAATGTGCGGTGCTTTGAAGGAGAACAGTCCTTAAGCTTATATATTGAAGGTTTATTAATCAGAGAGTGGAACTGTTTGAGAAGGATTTGGAAGTGCGGCTTTGTTATAGTAGGTTTGGTCTTGTAAGAAATGTTTCATTTCGGGTAGGATTTGAAGTTTCAAGAAATCCCTCTCCCTCTTTGTGCCTGCTGTCTGTGGATCAGGATGTAGCTTTCAATTACTTCTCTAGCTCCATGTCTGCCTGCTGCAATGTCTCCCTCCAACCATGATGATCATAGATAAAACTTCTGAAGTTGCAAGTAAATTCCTAATTAAATATTTTCTTCTATATGTTGCCTTGATCGTGGTGCCTCCTCACAATATTAGAGCAGTAATTAATACAGAAAGGTTTCTTTGGACAGGCTATCTCAACAGAAACAGGAAGTTTCTGTTGGAAAAGAAATGTAGGCAGACACTCAAGACAACTACAACCATAGTCAAGATGCAGAGAGACAAATAATGCCACTTAGCTGTTTTTTCCTTTTTTATTCAGTCCAAGACCAAAGCCCATGGAATGTTACTGCCCACATTTAGGCAGTAACTTACCATTTTGGCTGACTTAATCCATAAAACCCACTATATCTATGCCTAGAATTTTGTTTCCAGGGTGTTTCTTTCTTTCTTTTATTGTAATAAAAACATTGTTTAATTTTTAAAATGAAGATAGAGTGTTGAATTTGTACTACATTAAATTGGACATGTTTAATTTATATCACGTTAATTTTAAAAGGACAAAGTCTAAGTACACCAACTTCCAGACTTACTTTGACATATATTCTCAGTCCATTTGGTACAAGGGGAATGTCATGGTACTGGCTGGCTGACAGAATTTCCATACATAAAAAGGGTTTTATATTTGGCATAATGGATAATACAATATGTTACATAATAATATAGTGCTGCCACCCAGCACAGGTGTCCTCCTATTGCCCAGCTGTGGGACAGGGTTTCAGAGACTGACCTCTTTAATTGACACTGTAGGAAACTCCTAGAGGCCCGTGTTGCTTAAACAATATGTCCTCACCATGGACACGATGACAAGTGCAGTACAAATCACCTTTAAAACTTGTAATAATCCTTGATCCTTTATCTCTGCCTCTGATTCCTTTTCTGTCTAGATCAGTGTCCTCTGGATCCAGGTGACTCTGCAGTCAGAACCATTTTCTCATTCACATGTAGATAGCAATTTTTTTTTCAGGAATGGTTTGACAGTGGAGCTATTTGTGCCCTTTCTTTTCAGCCTTGGGAGCTCTGTAAGTGTTAGTTTTCCCTTGGTATCCTCCAAATGATTTGTGACAAAACCCATAATATGCTGTTATTTCTTTAATCGAATTGTCTCAATATCTTAAACAAACGCCCAATATTACCCCCTTTGCTTTGTCTTCTCCTTTTATTAGTTTTAAATTAGCATTGACCTAAGTAGTATTGAGAATTCTATGAAATTCTTTTCTAACACACAAATACTGCTCTAGGTTTTAAAAGGAGGGTTAGGTTGCAGATCGTGGGTTCCCAGGATTCCACTATTCCAGGGTGTTTCTAAATCTCTTCAAGTTAACAGTTACGGTTACCTGATTAAGTTAATCATGTTAATCAGTTAAACCATGTCTAAGACTTACTGTGTTATACTCTAAAGAATATGTGGGTGTGGTAGCTATTCTTGGGCTGAGTAGATATATTAACTTTACATTCAAAAGAAGACAGTTCATCAAAAATCAAATGATTCAAAAAATTAATGGTTACTTAATATCTTAGTTAGCATTTCCATTGCTGTATAGAGACACCTTGACCAAGGCAATTCTTATAGAAGACAACATTTAGTTAGGCCTGGTTCATAGCTTCAGTCCATTATCATCAAGGCAGGGAGCACGGCAGAGTCCAGGAAGACATGGTGCTGGAGAAGGAACTGAGAGTTTTACATCTTGATTCAACTTCAGACAGGATCAGACTGTCTCCTAGATAGCTAGGTCTCAAAGTCCAACCCCAGAGTGACACATTTCCTCCAGGAAGGACACACCTACTCCAACAAGGCTTCACACTCCCTGGCCCAAGCATATTCAAACCATCACACTTAACAATGAAAAATTATCATGTAGTATTATATTTATTTCAGTTCTACACAATGTATGTAATGGTAAAATGTAAGCAAATTTCTTATGAGATAGAAGCCCATATTAAATATAATAAGGCATAATGAAGGACAGTCCTGAGTTGGGATAAAGAAGAGATAAATAGGAAGTCAGCGCTAATATCTGAAATTAATGAAGCAAATCATAAGCATATAGAAACAGGATTTATTATTTGATAGTGAAGCATCTAAAAGGGCAGAATTGAAATCTGCTTCCTACAGGAGAATCATCAGTAGCAAGCGATTACTCAACTAAGAGAAAACATTCATGGGGAGAATCATCTCAACTCTGGTTCCTAAAGTAGATTTAAAGATAAATATTTTTTGCTCAAATGTCAGTGTTCTTATTTCATCCTGGTGATCGGAACACAACAACCAAGAGTATGTCATATCATGGTGACTAGGAAATTGAGAACAGAGAAGTCTGGGGCCATGCTATATTTAAAGTTTATTTATCTATTTATTTATTTCCATTTAAACATTTATTTTGATTCTATCCTGATTCTCAAACACTGCGATGATGCTACATTCAGGATGGCTCTTCTCCTCCTCAATTAATCTCTGAACCTCCGCTCACTCCCACTAAGCTTTTCATTCACAGTCTCTTAAGTAATTATAAATCCAGTCAAGTTTTAGTGAACATTAACCCTCAAGACTATTGTGACCTCCTATCTTACAAATAAAGAAAAAGAGTGAATTAGGAAACAGTAAGTATACCAACAGTCTCAGAGATTGCAATGCCTTTGTTCTTAAATTGCAGATAATCAGCCATGCTAAAATATTAAAGCAAACTTAACTATTTGTTTAAAGGTAAGCAAGAATATTGATATTCAAAAATTCTTTCTGATGTACTTAATAGAGGAAAGAGTATTGTTTGGTTTTGTGTTTTATAAAACAAGCACAGCTTGTAATCATGATTGATGCACTGTTGGATTCTAGATACAAACACTTCATTTAAGAATCTTTTGTATCAATATTCATAAGTGAGATTAATGTGAAATTTCCTTAGTACAATTTTTGTGAGGACCTTAGACCAGCGTTTTACCTGATTTATGAAAGCAATTTGAGAGTTTCCCCTCTTTCCTATGGTCCGACATAGATCTGTATTAAGGAGTTAAATACTTCCATAAATACAACTTAAGTATGTCTTGCAGAGAACTAGGGCAGATCATTGGGCAGATCAGTATCAATCTCTTTTTGTTTCAACTTCATAGTCTCAAGTGAGACTTAAAATTGATGCATAAACACTGTAGGTAGAATGCCCCATTTATAAGAATCCACACTTACTTCAGCATACACAAAGCACTTGGCTGGAATTGAGATGAGTCATTATTAGACTTTATATCCTATTAGAGATCTTGTTTCATAAAATCTGAAAGAAGAGTTATGAGAAAGAAAATCTTAGTATGAATTTTTTTCTATGACATACAGTGGATGAGATTTTCTATTTCAATTAGCATGTTATAATACTAAGCTGTACATTAATATGAATAATCTTCATGGGGTTGTATATATTAAAATAAAGAAACACTATATCATAAAAATTATTTTTAAACTTTTTTTTATTTGCATCCCAAATGTGGCCCTATCCTTGGTCCCTCCCATTAGAGACGCTACTCCCAACTTCTCCCCTTCTCCTCTGAGAAGGTGGAGGTCCCTTGAGTATCTCCCCACCATGGCACATCAAGCATCTGCAGGATTAAGTTCTTCATTTCCCACTGAGGCCAAACAAGGCAGCCATGGAGACTGAGACTGGGCTGCATTTGTGCCAGGGACCTTGGTCAGGCCTGTGAATGCTCTTTGGTAGGTGGCTCAGTTTCTGAGAGTGCCGTGATGTCCAGGCCAACTGACTCTGTTGATCTTCCTGTTGGGTTCCCATCCCGTTCAGAGTCTGCAATCCTTCTTTCAACTCTTCCATAAGAGTACTTGACCCCTGTCAAATGTCTGGCTGTGGGTACCTCCATCTGTTTTAGTCAGCTGTTGGGTAGAGCCTCTAAGAGACCAGACATGCTAGGGATCTGTCTGCAAACATAATAGTGTAATTACATCATCTTCCCCCTCCTCCTTATGACCTTTATCATACCTTCTATTCTCTTTCAAATTCATAGTCTCTTTTTTAAAAATGTTGTTTTAAAATTTAGATATACATATATGCAAATAAATATATAAAAGCGTCTGCCCAAAGCTCCAGTTAAGATTTAGTTCAAGATTTTTTAGAGTAGGGTAGAGAGGTGAAAAGAAGATAAATAAGAGATTTAAAAACTTCATTGTAATGTTAATTATACATGGGAATTATTTTGAGAGTTGACATAATTACTTCAAAACACATTAATTAATACCTAGATATACTGAAAATAACAGTATGCTGCCAGAATTATTGTAAAATGTTAAGTCTCATTATTTACAAATTACATTCTTTTCAACACCCTTCTTTTTGTGGTAGATTGTTTAGCATGTGTTTGCCCACTGAGTATCTGAATGTAGAGGATGAAACACAGTGTGAACTTAAGTAGCTAAGAATAAACAGCTTACATGGGAAAGTCTTTTCTCCCTTTTTTATTTTTGCCTAGTTATTTACATTTTCATATTGAAGGCTAATCAAAGTGACAGATGATATGCAGAAATTGTGCTCATGACAGCTACCTCCAGGTCATGTCTCATTAGCATATATTTGAAATCTCTAGTGAACAGATTCTAGTTCATTTATAAAATAATAGGCTTAAAATATTCCAAAAGAGAAATGATTATCAATTATATATTTATGAGATATATTAAGAAAAAGGTTATTAATATAATGAAGCCCTTGAATTATATTGATCAATACTTCTACTGTTGTTTATGTAAAATGATATTAAAACAACTTGATGTTATGACCTTCAAATATATTAAATAGGCATTGAATTAACATGAAAATAGACAAATATTCATGACCACTGAGAAAAAGTAATTCATGTTTGGGTTCTTATGGAGTTGTCTATAAGAAAACAGTGATAAATCTTTACACAAACATGAAGGAAGACAAGCAAAGTTCTATTTGCTCCTGTTGATGATGCAAGCAAGGAAAGACATTAATCTACAAAACCAGCAGTGATGACACTTAAGAGAAATAGACCATGTGATATTTCTCACCTTTTTTTTTTTATCTCTTCTTATAGTTGGTCAGTTGGCTTTAATAGTTTCTGCATCTGGAAGATTTCCTTAGATACTGAGAAGTATATAAGGGCTCTGATTGAGCTATGAGAAAATAAGGCTTCTAGGCAGCTAGTATATGTCTAGAAGACTATTTATAGGACTGTTTGAGTAAAGATGAAGGGGACTAAGCCAGAGAAATGATTCAGTGGGTAAAGGTGTTTACCACCAACTCTGAGGATCTGTGTTTGATTCCCAAAATCCACATGGTGGAATGAAAGATCTGTTTCATCTGACATACACGCATATTGACACATAGATACTCATCGGCACAAACACATCCACCAAGTATAAAAATTAACCTCAAACATACAAGAAAATTAGGGAAAATGTATTTCTTTGTGTCCCTCATAAAGCTGCATGAACTTTCCTGTAAGGTATTATAGAGATTGTAAAGTAGTAGAGATTAACACTTCAAAAATTAGCAATGTTCATGATAAATATTTTTGCAAATCCTCAGTTGATCAATTAGTCAGATTGACATATGTTGAGGAAGAAACATGCACACTTTGATGGAGGACATCAGATGATCCATTCAGGCCTTCTGAAACCCAGCCCTCAGGGCTAATTACATGTGTGATGATGGAGGTAGTTTTTATGGCCCTTCCCACATGCCGCATCTTTCTCTCCTCTGAAATGCCACAGCAATTTATCTCTGTCCTGCTTGTGCAGGGGATCATTATCTATACATTTTGGTTATGTTAATAACTCAAAGTTATTAAATATTCATTAGGTCCAACATTATTTGATAATGGCAGCCCCCTTTTTGTCTGTGACAGCTTCTGGAAAGATAGGAGACACCTGTGTACATTTCTCCCATTTATATAGTCTACACTTCTACGGTGAAGGATCGTTCATTTTGTTTCATTTTCTAAACAATATTCAAAAACAAGCTTATGAGATGAAGAATTGAAAGCACAAAATTGTGGGGTTTTTTTCTTGTTTTGTTTTGTTGTTTGGTTTTTTGAGACAGGGTTTCTCTGTGTAGCCCTGCCTGTCCTGGAACTCACTCTGTAGACCAGGCTGGCCTCGAACTCAGAAATCTGCCTGCCTCTGTCTCCCAAGTGCTGGGATTAAAGGCATGTGCCACCACTGCCTGGCAACAATTGTGGCTTTATAGTAGAAAATGTAGTGAAAGCATGCATTTATTGTGCTCTCTGTTAGTGTTGGCATCTGCATATATCTCATTCTCTTAGGCTATGGGATGCTTAGAATATCATTGATTCTATTGTCAAAGATAGTACAAGAATGTGTGCCAATGAATGTGCACACGAATCCCATTTTTGTTTTCTTTATCTGTCTTGATGGTAGGTCTGTATTGCAATAGCACCCTGATGTGCTATCTCTTTTCCCCTGTCATCTATTTTGCCTTACTTCTTTTTACCTTATGTTCCTAGAGAGTAGGTGTCTCGACAATGGTGATAGGTTGATTACACTCCATTTTGATTGTTTTCTCTTCATTTTTTTCTTTTCATTTGGCCACCATCTTTATGATCAGGTATCTTCTGCTGACATCAGGATGCCTTCATTGCAGCACTTATACTATTGCTGGATACTGCATGTTTTTGTGATGATTTCCTTTTCCCAATAAATATCAAGCTTTCTATGGCCCACTGTACAATATGATTCTTATGTTAACTGCAGACTTCTACAATAATGCCTGAGCCACATAACGACATTCATGTAATAAACTGAACAACAAGATAATTGATCAATGAAAGTTGCATATAGGATGGCATCTATCATCGTAATGTTTTACATTTCTCTTTCTAAGTTGTCTAATTCATCTTTCTAAAACTACGTTAAACCTACACAATTTGCCTGAGTCAAAATCCACCCATATTTTGTTAACTTTAACAAGCATAATATAATACAAAAGAAAAAAAGCAAATCAAATCAAATTAAAACCAAGGCAAACAAATACAAAACAAAAGAAAACAAAACAAAAACAAAACAAAAAAACAAAAACACATTGAAAACTTGAGATGATGTGGAACAATGAGCCAGGGAAAAATTTTCCTGATGACAGCATCTATCACAGGAGACTGGTGGAACCAATTCTGCAAAAACATCTCTCTGAAAGGGTAACCGTCTAAAGTGACCTGCTTAGTTTCTGACCTGAGGCACTGTATCAGTTCTGCTACTCTAGGTCCACTGTTTCAAAATTACAAGTATAATCCTCTTCATTTTTTCCTTTGATTTGCTTTTTCATTCCTTGGAATGGAAGATGGTCACTGCAGAATTATGGTACATGGCTTTCTTCAAGAGATTTATATTTGAGGTAAATAACATATACTAAAACATCCAGCCAATAATTTCCATAATAATATGCTCCCAGCTGATGTTATTGACTTTAAAATTTCTGAGGTGAATTTATTGTCAGTGCTTTTATGCCTAATTTCTTGATTTTACTGTAAGGTTTTTAGTTCAATTTATACAGTGTTCCATTCTTGCTTTTAGCCTTGGTTAATTTGATTTCACAAGAAAGTATGAATTCATTACATTTCTCCCCTTGTGTTCTAGATGAGTTTCCCCTATGAGGCTTTCCTTCTTAAAGACTTGCTAACAGCTGTTCTTTAAAATATTGCTGGTGGTAGAATTTAAAACAGTAGCTTTTGAAGCTGTCACAAGCTTGTTGGGAGTCTCAACAAATATCCAGCAATTATTCCTCCTGGGAAGTTCTATTATCGACTACACTGTTCAGCTTCTCCAATCCCTGCATAAACCATCAACACATGAGCTGGTGTGATATGTCATTTTTTGCCCACTTGTTCTAAGTATTTTTTCTCTTGGCCTGGTTCTGAGTTACCATAATTCTTACCGGGAAAGGAGTTGTTTGAACAGAAGGAAGCTTCCTCAACAGGGTAGACCAGCTCCAGTGAAGTAGGACTTGTGGTTTGAATATGTGTTCTATCTCCCTACAAAGATGCATCTGTTAAGGGTTTGATCCTTGAACTGATATCATGATAGTTCATGATCTAGTGGAAGAACTTTTCATAATAGAGTGGATGCATGAAAAGAAGTTGTTTTGTCATCTACACGAATCCCTGTCTTCCTGAATCAGATCTTATTTATAACAACACCTGGCATGATAAACTACTCTCATCAGAGGCCAAACCAATGGACCTAGCTGATGTTGGACTGTTTACTAATGTTTTTATCATCTTTTTTACTCTTATATATAGGCTTTCATTATTTTTTCCCCTTGTAGCATGAGTCTCACTAAGCAGAGTGGGCTGACCTTGAATTTACAAAGATCCAACTGTCTCTGATTCTCAGTCACTGGGATTACAGAGTTTGCCACCAGGCCTGACATGCTATTTGTCTTCTGTTGGTATCTTCCAGCTGCCAATTCTATAATGGAAAATTGTCTTAATTTATACCAACTATGTCTTTATGATTGCATAGTTTTATATAGTCATATTTTAGTGACATATCTACTTCCTGCCAAGCATACTTAGCATATATACATGTAAAAATAAATTCAAACCATTCAAATATTTCCTATAGAAACTTTTTCTTAGAAAAAAAGAATTACAGATAGCTTAAGATAAGAATATTTTAAATGTCTATACTTTTACTTTTAATTTTTATATTATAAAATGTTCAAGTTATACATTACATCTAGATTTGTACATAATAGACAAAGGCACTTTCAGTAAATAAATTTAGAAGAACATGTTACCATGCTCCTAATTTAGTATTGTATAAAGTTAAGAATATTAAAAACACAAAATTGCTATTTTCTAATCATCATTATTAGAAAAGAAGAATGATATTTTTTTATCATATCATAGAGGAGGTATAATTTTTAGAAATATTTCTTAGTGTTAAGATCAAGGAATATTTTTCAAACTCATTATTCTTTTCTTATTTTTATGTTTTTGAAATTATAAATATGTTATTTCCTCCTTCCCTTTCTTCCTTTAAAATCCTGAATGACCTCATCCCTCCATCATCTCTGAATTCATTCTCTTTCAAATTCATGGCCCCCTTTTCATTAATTGTTGCTTTATAAATGTATACATATCAACTATTTCATCTATTTCTAAATCTTTGACAGTATTCCCATAGAACTTTAATTTGGTAGATAACTTGGGCTTCCAAAATAACAGAGATAGAGAACAGCTGAGTTTACAGATAGTGAAGTCAATAGTCTCTGCATTCCTTCAGTCTATGTCACTACTGTACTGAGTGTCATGATACCAAGCCTTAGTTTATCGTCTTATAAGCACAGGACTGTATCTTCTTAATTGTAACATTTGCAAATGACAATGTAATGTCATTACAATGTCATAGCTGACGAAGTAACCTCAGGAATGATTTCACAGCAGAATCCATGAAATTGTTCAGTGGTTCCATTTTTGATCATGCTTCTGAGAAACCTTCAGCTGCAACTTCAAGTCAGCCAAGGGCTACACAATGCCCTACAGCTAGAATTAGATTTCAACGCCTCTTATGGTCCACTATCTCCTTCTAACCATCCCTTTTAAAGCTTGTACTTTATTCCTGATCCCAAACTCTCATCTGCCAAGTCAAAACCAAATACAGTAGAGGCTCAACTGTGGTTACAGATTCTCTGACTTTGCTGGAGTTCTCAAATGACAGCCACTTCCCTCTGCAAGGGACTAAAGGGAACTTCAGGAGAACAGCACTTTCTGTTCTCTTTTAAACTGCTGCGAAGGGGGAAATGTAGTTTGTCCAGCTAGAAGAACAGAAAACAATGAGGGACATTTGGTTTAGTTTTCTTGGATATTACCCTGTAATTTTTATGTTTACTAGAACTTCAGTGTAATTGGTTTTTCCTTTGTGTTTGCTAAAGCTTTGGAGGATCTATCACATCTAACAATCAAAAAGTTATGCTAAGCCGGGCGGTGGTGGTGCATGCCTTTAATTCCAGCACTTGGGAGGCAGAGGCAGGCGGATTTCTGAGTTCGAGGCCAGCCTGGTCTACAGAGTGAGTTCCCGGACAGCCAGGGCTATACAGAGAAACCCTGTCTCAAAAAACCAAAAAAAAAAAAAAAGTTATGCTAAAAAAGTCAATGATAATATCTTGAAATGAACCTACTATATTTTTATTCTCTAAGAGAGAGTTTCTTTAATAAAATGTCCAGTTAAATGAGAAGAAAGAGTGATAAGAAAACAAATGGATTACACACAGTATAACCTGCCAAGAACTGCGGCACAGTCATGGCTAGTTCCAAAAAGAAACACCATCCATCGCCTACACAATTTCACTGTGCAAATCAGTAGCACCAAGAGGCTAATTTGTGAAGCGTTTATAGGTTTATACAGAGTGTGCTATTGTTAATTTGTATTACATTTAATGTCATCCTATTTCCTATCAATCCACCCATTTCCAAATAGTGATTTTAAGCTTTTTTAATGGAAGCCCACCAAATAAGACAAATTCCAAAATTTAAATTCTATTCTTTTTACAAGAAAACGCATAACAGAAAAAACAAAATGTCATATAGAAAGACATTTTAAGGTACCAGATTTTAAAACTTCCCTTTTGAAATAACAATGATGAATAAAATTGTTGTTTCAAATCTTCTTTTAAATGGCAACTAATGACAATTGATCATAAGTATAGATGGAACTCAGTCACAGAAATTAACTTGAAAATTATTATGAAGAACTGTTTAATTTTATTTTAGAAAGAAAGAGCTGTGATTTAAAATATCAACTCAAGATGGTATTGTAGAGAAACCCAAGAAATTGTCTGAACCTGCAAGTATTTTCTTCTTCCTGCTTCATCTAAGAGTCAGTGTTCTACTTTAATTAATGTCATACTCAGATTTTCTAGAAGAGTGTTTTGCACTGTGGATATGCTTTAGTAGGCAAGAGTGTTCAATGTGAAATCAAGGATATCTGAGTTCAAATCCTAGTCCCATGTAAAAGCCAGACATGAGTGTGCGTGTGTGTGTGTGTGTGTGTGTGTGTAACTCAAACTTTGCATGGGAGCTGGGAAGGCCAGTGTGGGTGGAGACAGGTAGAACTCCTTAGCTAACCAGCTGAGCCAAAATGATGATCTTCAGGATTAATAAGAGACCCTGCATAAAAAATTAAGAGGGAGACGAAGAGAGATGTGTACATACACCACAAACGTACACATTAAAAAAATTAATATCTTCTATAAGCTCCAAAACATGATTTTTATTTGAAATAAATTGTAACAAGTATTAAACTTATGGCCCTTAGCCAGCGGGCACAGGGATTACAAGTGTGAGTCATCATCCTGTTTACTTACCTATGATGTGGCTTTAGTATCTCAAATTCAGGCTCCCATGCTTGTTTAAGAAAAGATGGTGCTACCTCTCCAGCCAATGTCTCACTTCTGAGAGTCTGGCTCCTGGGAGCAATGGAAACAGTTACCGAGTGAGGGCAGGGGCATACAAGAATCATGATCACAAAGAAATCAAGAACAATGAGAGATTTTAAACAGCTGTTGTTAAATTCCATACAAAGTGGTTCAGAAGGAGCCATATCCGATGACTGTTCTGGATGTGTGAATGACTGTGTTATCTTGATTCACCACTGGAGAATGACATAAGTGGAGAGGTGGTTTTCACTTATTATTTTTCTCCCATGTGATACTGAGTAGAGGCTGGAATTATGGAGAGCGGGCTTTGCCTGGATTATTCATGGAGACTGTTGAAACATCCATCAAGATACCAGGTCTGTAAGCTTAAACTCACCTCATTCACCCAGAAAACATTTCAAACACCTTTAGTTTGTAATAGCTGGGCTAATAGCTCAGCAAACGAACCACATAGACAGCTACAGTAAGCTCCTGAGGTTGCCAGACTGTTTGTATTTTTGAAAGTAATAAAAGCAGAGAGAGTCTGTGATGTTCTAAAGTTGAAGGGAAATGATGTCTGATTTTGGATTCCACTTCAACCAGTATTCCAAGTACTTGGCATGATAAACTGCCCAGATACTCCAACTCCTTGGTTATTGTTTTTATAAATGTCTGTAGCATCCTTACAACTTCTCCCAGAGTGTAACAATTAAAATATATTTAACATAAATATTTATTTATCATGCTGCAATAAATGCTTAATAAGTCTGTTGCACAAGTATGTTAACCCTCATTTTTTTTTTACATATGTGCCACAAGGCATGATGTCAAGGCAATAACTGTTTTAGCTTTTTTCCCCCCTTTTGCTTGTTAAGACAGGGTTTTAAAAAATGATTTTTTTATTGTATATTTTCTTTATATTTCAAATGTTATCTCCTTTCCTGGTTCTGACCCGCCTCCAACCCTCGGAAAACCCCTATCCCATCACCTGCTTCTATGAGGGTGCTGACCTACTCACTCCTACCTTCCCACCCTCCCATTTCCCTACACTGGGGCATTGAGCCTTCACAGGACCAAGGGCCTCTCCTCTCATTGATGCCAGACAAGGCAATCCTCTGCTACATATGTAGCTGGAGTCATGGGTCCCTCCATGTGTACTCTTTGTTTGGTGGTTTAGATCCTGGGAGCTCTGAGGGGATCTGGTTGGTTGATATTGTTGTTCTCCCGATGGGACTGCAAACCACTTCAGCTCCTTTAATCCTTTCTCTAACTCCTCCATTATTGACCCTGTGCTCAGTCCAATTGTTGGCTGCAAGTATCTGTTTCTGTGTTTGTCAAGCTCTGGCAGAGCCTCTCAGGAGACAGTAATATCAGGCTCCTGTCAGCATGCACTTCTTGGCATTCACAGTAGTGTCCGCATTTGGTAACTGTACATGGGATAGATCCCCAGGTGGGGCAGTCTCTGGACGGCCTTCCCTTTGGTCTCTGCTCCACACTTTGTTTTCATATTTGCTCATGTGACTATTTTGTTTCCCCTTTCTAAGAAGGACCGAAACATCCACACTTTGGTCTTCCTTCTTCTTGAGCTTCATGTGGTCTGTGAATTATATCTTGTGTATTGCGATCCTTTGGGCTAGTAACCATTTATCAGTGAGTGCATACCATGTGTGTTCTTTTGTGATTGGGTTACCTCATTCAGCCTGATATTTTCTAGCTCCAACCATTTGCCTAAGAATTTCATGGATTCATTGTTTTTTATAGCTGAGTAGTACTCCATTGTGTAAATGTACCACATTTCTGTATCCATTTTTTTTCTGTTGAAGGACATATGGGTTCTTTCTAGCTTCTGACTATTATAAATAAGGCTGCTATGAACATAGTGGAGCATGTGTCCTTGTTATATGGTAGAACATCCTTTGGGTATGTGCCTAGGAGTGGTGTATCAGGTTGTACTATATCCAATTTTCTGAGGAACCACCAGACTGATTTCCAGAGTGGTTGTACCAGCTTGCAATTTCACCAACAATGGAGGAATGTTCCTCTTTCTTCACATCCTCGCTAGCATCTGCTGTCATCTGAGCTTTTGATCTTAGCCATTCTGACTGGAATTCATATCATTTATATTGATCATATTTGCTCTACTCTTCCAATTCCCACTAGTCAGGCTCTCAGCAGAGGAAGGGGAACCAGGCAGGAAATTCACCTCTGAGAAGCTCCTGACAATTAATAGCTGCTGGGATGGGGGGCATTCACAGAGATGCATGCATAAAATAAAATGAATACATTTTTAAAAATTAAGAGAAGTAATGTATAGACAGCACAAAATCAAAATATGTTTGATGGACTATTAAATTGGTTTCTTCTTCTTCTTCTTCTTCTTCTTCTTCTTCTTCTTCTTCTTCTTCTTCTTCTTCTTCTTCTTCTCCTTCTCCTCCTTCTCCTCCTCCTCTTCCTCCTCCTCTTCCTCCTCCTCCTCCTCTTTCTTCTTCTTCCTCTCTCTTCTTCACATTAAAGTTATTTAAAATATGTGCTCCTTACTGTTTCTCTATATTTTGTTTTGTTTTCCTCTAATAAGCAATGTTTCATTTTTGCCCTTCTTTTACAGATTCTCAAGGCATTCAGCATTATATATTCTTTATTCAACATATGCCTATATTTCTTTTTACACAGATAAACACACACACACACACACACACACACACACACTCACACACATAGAAATTTAAATCTACATTTTGAATATGAGATAATGCATTTTTTCCTTGGATGCCACCCCTCACAGGGCAAGAAATAATGGGGGAAGGATTTTTAATGGTAGGACTGGGAGGAGAAGGGAGTACTGTAATCAGGATGCAAAGTGAATAAGTAAAATTAAATTATTGAAGAAAAAACATTTTTCTTTCTGAGCTTGGTTGATATTACTTTATATAATTACATCCAGTTACTATCATTTTTCTATAAATGCCATTACTTTATTTTTCTTACATAGGAATAAAATTCATATATATAATGTGTTGATGGATACCTTGGCTGGATTCATTACCTGGACACTATGAATAATGCAGCTATAATCAAATGCTCATGGTATATTAACTTAGCATATCTTTTTTGATATATACCCAACAGTAGCTTCTCATATGACAGTTATGTTCTGTTTTTAGTGTTTTTAGATAACCTCCATTTCCATAGTGGCTGCATACTTTTTTTTCAGCTATAATGTATACTCTTCCTCCCCCAGTAATGTATTTTAAATCTTTAGATTTTTTCTTGTTTTGCTTTGAGACAGAGTCCAGTTATTGCCAAGGCTAGACTCAAATTTGTGGTAACCCTTCTGCCTCTGCCCACTTAGTACTGGGAGTATAGGTTCACTCTACTATGCCCAGTTCCTTTTATATTCTTATCAGGAGGAAAAGTACTATGAACCAACTATTCACTTTTTGACATACATTATCATACTATCACACATCCTTAAATATCACTTATTGTGCCATACAAAGAAAATTGGCAAATCTTCGAAATGCCCAAGTTTTATTTCTGACCTTGCCAACTGAAATTTGGATTGAGTTTTCTGCAGTCCCAATATGTTTGACTTGGTCCTTAGCTGATGGCTCTGTGGAGTGGTGGTGGAATAGTTAATGGTCAAGTCTAGTAGAAGGAATTTAAACCAGTGGGAATCCTTTCTTATATGTGATTCTGGGATCCTGGGATCCTCTCCTGCCTCTCTGTTTTATATCACAGCTTCCATAAGCTGAGCTGACTCCTCAGCTACACACACTCATCATGAGCTCATCACAGGCTTAACATCAGTGAAGTCAATGTCTAATGGGCAGAAACCATAGTAAGACCCCAAATAAGCTTCTCCTTACCCACTAATGATTTCATGTATTTCATTACAGTGACAGAAAGAGTTTAAGGTGCTCATTGACATCTGTGTGAGTTTCTAGGAAACATTCCTTATCACCGGGAAACATAAAAGACACATTTACTCATTTACAGACTTGTTGCCATAATTTCTTGTGGCAAAATCAAGTTATTAATAATTACTTCTTAGTCTGTTTCACTGACTTCATCTGATTTAGGAGAATTAGGAAAACAAAACAGCTTACAAATTATAAGGACAAGAGAACCTCGACTCACATGGGCAATTACAAACACACTGTCAAAAGCATCAATGTATAGATGTCCTTTAGAAAACAAAAAAAATGCATATTAAGAAATGTTAAAATGGGTAAATTGAGAAGCAACTGGTAAACAATTACTGTTAGTAAGTAATTTCTTTTCCATTACAAGAGCCATAACATTTTATCAAAAATGAAAAATGAAATTAAAATCATTACCTTTTTTAATGTATTGGGCCCCTGGGGACATTGCATGGCACAGCACACATATGGAAAGGTCAAAGGACAAGTGTGGGAATCACTTCTCTATTTGGAACATTTTGGTTTAGAGGATTGAACTCAGGTCTCACCCATAGCTGAAAGTACCTTTAACCAGCAAACAATCTCATAGGCCCATTTTATAAATTTCCATTTAGAATTGTAGAAACAAGGAAGGTAGCTTCATCGTCACATAATTGTCTAAAGAGACAGAAACTCATGTTTTTACCCTAGAGTCTAATGTAATTGCTAGAACAAATCCTGCACCAGGATGTAGTCTATCAATTTCCAACTTGCAAACTCATTTTTCAAATTTGTTAAATGTTTAGGATAATGAGACAGAAATTTTTTTATGAAATAAATTACTATGATTAGTTACTTTTTTTGGAGAAGTTTATACATCACTTGCATAATGGTTTTAACTATGAGGATGATGAAGGAGGGAGAGAGAAAGAGACAGACAGAAAGACAGAGAGAGAGAGAGAAAGAGAGAGAGAGAGACAGAGACAGAGACAGAGACAGAGACAGAGACAGAGAGAGAGGAGATATTAAATAGTTCTTTCTAGACAAGAAAAAAGACTGAACAGTCTATGATGAAGGACTGTGTAGATCCCTGGGAGATCCTTGACCTCATGAAGGCTGGACGCCCCAGGGGGTGGGAATTTTGAGGATGGGGAAGTGGGAGTGGGGAGGGTAGGAGGGGGTTACATCCACGGAGAAGAAGGAGGAGGGGTAAGGGTATGGGGGGTTCCCGGGTGGGTGAGGGATGGGGTAAGGGGATAACATATGAAATGTAAATAAAATATCCAATAAAAAATAAATAAAAAAAAAGAGTTACAAGAGCAAAATAAAAAAAAAAAAGAATTCAGTAATTCACACTGGCTAGTTTTTATCTTCAGAGAGTCATAGAACCGGTTGTCAACACTTGGCATGTCACACAGTCAGAATATGCAAGGGATTGGTAACTCTATAAAGGTAAGATTCATAACCTATCCCTCTCATATGATCAATGATTATTTTAAAATTACTAGCTGGAGATAATCACCCGTATGATCCATTAGACTTTCAGCCTTCTTCCTAAACGCTGTTAGAAATGGGAAGGGCAGCAAATTAATTCTCTCTGGTATTTCATTATTTTCTTGTCACTCGTTTCATTAGTTATACACTATTCCACATTGGTGTCAATGACACAAAGCTAATTTCTTGACATACACTTTTTTATGGCCCTCTTGAATTGTACTCATTATGGAAAATGGGCTGAATTTTTTATTGGTTTATCCTCAATGAATGATTATATTGAAATAATTCACTTTGTTGCCAAGAAGCATGTGAATTCCTAAAGATATGGTTTGAAGGAATCCAATTTTCCAGTATTTGATAGACAATGCATTTGAATAATGCAGTCATGGTAGTCATGGGAATCCATCTCCACTACTACCTTCAACATGAAGGTAATTTGTACACTGTAATTTAAAGGTATTCCATATTTTAACTATCAACAGAAAGGACATTTAACAGAATAGAAATACCTTAAAATATATAATGTGGGAAATTTGCCTAAAATATATACAACAAAATATATTTATAAAAATGTTTAAAAAGTTGTAACATTCCGAAAGTGTCAATGCATTAAAGTCTGGAAATAGAAATGTATTTATAGTATTACATACAGTACATTGTAATAGATAAACATTATATCATAATACATTCTTTATCACTTGGCATGTGTTTAAACAAGCAATTTATTGGTTACATAAGTTGTGCTATGCTGTATTGAAGTGGCACTCTATTTCTATTTTGCAGGTGTTATGATTAGTTTGGATTGACTTGTTTGTAATAAGCTGTGGTGCTTAGGAGGAAATCCAGAACCTGTTCTATGTGAGGCAAGAGCTCAGTCATAGCACTACACCTAACCAAACTTATGCTTTTTTATTACTAACAGTGATTTGGATTGACAGATCTGAAGTGTATTGAATACAATGTTATACTTTTTATAGGTATGCAATTGTTAATGATTAAATTAGATGTAAGAATGGAGGTCAGAATGTGGAGAACAATCAGGCTATCTCATATACTTAGATGTCATAGAAAAATGTGCTGCAATAACATAATTACCTCCTCCAATATTCCTTCTCAAAGTATCCACCATCACTGCCACACTGAGACCCGTGAACCCAGCAACCCAACAATGAAACATAGAGAGGAAAATACATATATATGAAACTGATTCTCGATATTCTCTCTCTCTCTCCCTCTCCCTCTCCCTCTCCCTCTCCCTCTCCCTCTCCCTCTCTCTCTCTCTCTCTCTCTCTCTCTCTCTCTGATAATTAGTGTGTGGTGTGTGTGTGTGTGTGTGTGTGTGTGTGTGATAAGTAGCATGTATGTGCTTGATGGTGGTGTCTCAAGACTCTAACACCTTATTTTTTGACACAGGAATGTTCAATGGTCTCCAGCTTTACAACATATCAGATAGGTTGAGCTGGGTTGTCTGAGACTCCAGGTTTCTTCCCATCTCTTCTTCTGGCACAAGGCTTATAAGCATGTGTGGTCATGCTCAGATGTTCAAGGTGGGTAGTAGCGGTTGAATTCAGGTCCTCATGTTCCCGATAAACTCACTTTATCCACGAGCCATCTCTCAAGCCCCTCAATGTGTTTTTGAGCAGCTTATTATTGAAAGATGAATCTTATTAACTTGGCAAGTCATTTTTATTTTGACTTTAGTGACACACAATAATGTTAGTACATATTGGTCTGGAAATAAGTATTTGGAAATTTTTTTAAAAAGCTTAGTTATAAATATATTTCCATGGAGAATATTCCTGGCATTCAAATTATAACACTATCAGAGCTGTTGATGCTAAATAAGGCTTAATTTTTTTCTGATATAATTTTTTTTATTGCAAAACATGTGAGTGTTTTTGCCTTTACTGTAAGCAAAGATGAAGGCTCTAATTTTGTTCGGTCATTTTTAAATTGCTTATGTAAAAAGTTATATTGCCATTTTCTCAAAGAGTGGAGATCATCACTCTGCTTTTTATTAACACCATTTCTCTACTACTGTGTCATTAAAGACTGTTTAACAAAAAGTAGGAATTTGTCATATATATATATACATATATGTATATGTATATATATATACACACACATGAAAATATCTGCATGCATATACACATATATATGTACACACATATGCATATCCATGTGTGCAAATGGACACATGAATGCATCAATATCTATATCTATATCTATATATATCTATATATATCTATTTATATATCATCCAGTTATTTATTATCAGCCTATGCACATGTAGGCATTTGTGCTATGGTGCACTTGTAAAGGTCTGGGGACATGTTGCCATGTGGTCAATTCATCCTATTATCATGTGGATTCTGGGAATTGAATTCAGGTCTTTGAAATTCATAGCCAAGGCCCTTACTAATGGAGTCATCTTTCCATCACCTGATCTTTTTCTTTTCATTGAGGATACATAGTATTCAACTACATGTATTCATTTGAACTTTGAACATTTTTTTTCACAAGGTAGACAAAAGTACTTGCTGCAGTGGAGAAATAAGAGCTATATTTTAGGCTCAGGCTGCATCAGATCTTTATTTATGTAACATCCTGAGTATAATTATTTGCTTTATGTTTCAAAGTGGTATTGCAAGGAAGTAGCAAACTGCTGAGGAGGAAACGGTGGTTTTTCCATTAGTAATATGGTGTTTAAAAATCTGATTTTATCCATTAATATCTTTCAATGCTCATCAAATATTCTTTTATATGAAAATAATGCCAACAGAATCATTATATCAGTACTGATATTTAGAATCTAACATGTATTTAGAGGCAGGGGGACCTTCCTGTTATTGATATTCAATTTTCCATTGGGAGCTGGAGATATTTCCTTAACAAATCTCATTTGTTGGACAATAATGACACCCGTCATTGTTAAGAGACTTAGAAATGATGTACAAGATGAGTAACATGGTGGATATCACAAATGTTTATAATATGTTGAAAATTACCATGATGCATATTGTTAAGAATTTTGAATCATGCTTGAAATCTAGCTTAATAAAGCCATTTGCAATTTCTTCCCTCTGTAATATCCAAAAATACAATACCAAAATTTGAAAGTGTCAGAGAAAGGGCAAATTTCCTGGAAAGCAAAAGAATCAGATCTAGATTCAATTACTAGAACTCCCCCTCACCTGCTATAAAAAAAGCGAGTAGAACTGTGATGTAGACAGTCTAACCTAATCTCTAAGCTTCAGGCCATTGAAACACTCAGTCTCAAGGAAGGCAATGGAATTTCTTCAGATGACACCTGAGATTATGCTATGTTCTCCACATGCAGTTCTGATCAGTCGGGACACCATTTACAAAATCTGGGCAAGTTCTAACCAGGTCATATCCTAGAAGGGGAGGGTTATTTATACAATTTTAACTTGTGAATATTGCACACACCAAATACATGGAATAGTTTCCTGTCAATGAGTGGTTACTGTAGTGTTCCTTCTTCCTAGCATTCCCAAATATTCAGGGTCAGTGACAGCAGCTAGAGAAACATGCACATGTCTCCATACATGTCCTGCTGATTTCAGAGGATAGGTTTCCTTATACTTGGTTTTGCTTCAGTGTTAACCCTCACCAAATTTCAAAGGGAAAGAAAGGCCTATTGTTAAAGCAGACTCTGCTTTCACTCATCATGTGGCCCTGCCACCCAGTGTCAAAAAGACTTCCTGGAGGATCCATAGCAATTCTGAAGATATAAACTCTTGAGAAATTAACTTTGTCAATGAACATAAACATGTTTTGATAAAACACAGAATAATATTTTATATGTAAATGAAAAATGACTTTTCAACTGAATTGCTCTTACATAACTAAGTTTTTCATGCTTATAAGATTGATGAGTTTCAAGAAATGGTGCACAGGCTCTCAAGAAACAAAATGTACATACGCATACGTTGCATGTCTTTCACAGGAGGTGAATGAGGAAATCCAAATCTTAAGTCAAATGGAAATAAAAAACAGTTTGGGAATTTCATGGCTTATTACTTTAATAAGCTACTTTAACCAAAACATCTTTTTAAATTTTTTTTTTGTTAAAATTAAGTAGTCTGATGTTATTCATTTTAAACTTAAACAGCAGGTAAAAGTGTCATTAATCATGTAATGTTAAGTGAACATAAACTCAGTATTTCCAAGAATGAAAAATGAAGAACAAATACCTCACATAATAATGACAACGATGACTTTTAGAAGAAATATCACAAGAAACAGAGCTGGAATTTACAACGTGAAGCAATTAAGAGCTAAATTAAATCAACATTGTTAGCCCTCCAGACAGAAGGAATCCTCTCCCCTGACATGCCTGGCTGTTATTAAACCAAGTAAGGAGTTTTGTGTATTCATAACTTAGCCATTGGAAACTAGTCAGATTGGGAAACAGAAAGATTTATTTGGGGAGTCTTTAGGGTTGACATTTAAATCTTTAAACATAATCAAGTGAAAATACAAACGTATAATTTCCTTGGGTGTTAGAAGTTAAAACCAAGGCAAAATTGGGTTGAGGGGGTCATTTTAGAGTTAATTATTTTACTTGCTTTCTGTCTTGTACCATCATTGTTTGTAAAGAGGATATCATGCTTCATAAATCTTTTTACATATTAAAAAGCAAACTCAAACCTACATTTAAAAATCATTGTTCTGAGGAGAAAGGGAGAGGGGAGAGGGAAACATGGGTGAAGACATGCGCATGTCTCTAACAGTCAAAGGAATAGACAATTGCTGGTACAAAAGAAGGATATGGACCACTTCCTGTCAAGAGCATGAGTTCAATGTGTATCACCAGGGAAGAATGTTCTTCACTACATGTAGGCTTATGGTGTGGAATAGAACTTGGCTTGTTCCCTTTCAAATATCAAGACTAAGACAGCAAGCTTCCTACACACCTTAGGGGAAGCAGTGACATGAGGGCTGACATCTTCTTATAGTTGTATTCCCATTTCAGCTCTTCAACCTCACCTTGGCAGAGATAGCAGAGGGTTGTTTTGCATTTTGTCTGAGATGACTTATAAGGATATGAGGAAAGAAAACTTAGATTAGAGAATCTCTGATTATTAGGTTCTCAGTGTCACAGCTAAGTCAGGCAGGAAAATTAAAAAAAAATTCTACTAAATTCTCTGGCTAAGGAAATTTTCGGTCCTCCTCACACATTTTTTCTTTGTCTAATGGCACATGAAATGATCTGAGGATAATTTTTCTGTACTGAAACGACAACAACAACAACAACACTACTTACCTTACTACAGGAGCCTTGACATAATTCCCACCTTATTTTCCTTTTGAAATGTATTTTTAAATATACATTTTATCTCCTGTCCCTAGAGGCATTGCAGGTATAGCTTCTTTGTCACAAGTGTCTGTGTAGGGGGCACAGGGGAGACAGGGTGTGTACATACTCAGTATTCTGACCTATGAACATCTGAATGATTAGTAGACTAACAGTCACTGATAGAAGAAACTGATCCTGAGACAACCAGTAGTCTAGCACCAGACTGACCTTGATGGGCTCTCATGACAGGGAACAATCTGGAGCCTAGAAGAACCCTACCTGAGACTGTGAGCCCCAGAGGGAGTGAGCCTGAGACAACCAACACTCTCAATGGACCACATGGATGGGCAGGGAGAAGAGAAGGCCACCATACTGTCAACATGAGACCTAGAAAGGGAGCTAGCTGAAATGATCTAAGTCTGATGCTGCACAAGCTCTAGGGGACAGACTATGTCCACGGTGACCCCTGCAAGGAACCATAAGTCAAGTACAGGGTGTAGCCTTTCTTAGACCACTCATGAAATGACTCCAGACACACAGAGACCCCAGGTGCCACTAAGAGAAGTAAGTAAGTGGTGGATGAAATGAGAAAGAAACAAATGGATGTGGAGACAATGGAGAGAGGCAGAAATGGAGAAAAAAGAATAGTGAGCAACAGCCTGATGTGAGTAGCCAGTCATGCTACTTAGGATCATTGTGGAGTCCTAGCCCGTGCTGCCACCAGAAAACTCATCTGAGTCCGTGGCCCTCCAGGAGCACTGGTCTGTTGCCATCAAAGGTCAGGCAGATATCACTAGTCTGGACTGCTGCTTAGGAATATATTTTTGTCTGAGGCTATGAAGAACTGTCCCCACTCCTCACCTGAGCATCATGGGAAATCTATCCCTGACTGCAGAAAGCAGCAGAGTTGACCATTTCCCTAGCTAGCTGCAATACTTGGAAGAACATTTCAGTGAATTACAGATGCTGAGTGTGAGCCAGCCCTGATGATATAAATGTGGGAGAGATGGTTCTACAGTTCATGGACAGGAGAGAGATAGCATTATCTTCTTCCCTCACCTCTTATCACCAGTGGCAGGAGGGGAACTTGGTCCTGAGGTCATGAGAGCAGGAGAGACAGCCTTGCCTTTCATTGGCTGCAACACTCAAGAGAACTAGCTTTTTACTGTAGACTTGATCCTGGTTGGCAGGGTCTTGAACAAGCCAATCCTGAGGTATAAGCATGGGAGAAGTGGTCTTGCCACCTTTCTGAGGTATGGTGGCATGGGCAAAAGAGAGATGTCACTCCACTCTCAATCCTTGCCAACAATGGTAGGCAAGAAAGCTGGTATCAAGGCCATCCAAGCAGGAGAGCTGTCTCTCTCCCTCACCTGAGTACCATAGTACAGCTGGCCTTGGATGTGGGGTTGAAGACAAGCAGGCCCCCAGAGGATGGGAGAGCCAGCCTTGCATCTTATGTGCTGGGAAGCAGTTAGAATGAGAAAGAAAATCTCTCCTCTCCTGCCTCGTCACTCACCATCTATGGCAGGTAGAAGAGCTGGCTCCCATGAGTCTGGGAGAAATGGTCATGTCCTCATTGCTGACACACTCAGCAGAGTAGGCCCTACATCTCACCTGGGCAGCAAGATATAGGTGACTCTGGTTGCAGGGGCTGTAGGGGAGATGTCCTGAAGGCATAAAAGCAGGAAAGCAGGAGAGTTGTCCAGCTCAGATACTTCTCAGGCATAAATCCAGAGCATTGACTTGGCCCACCTTAACATATACCCCATCAATGAACTGCTGGAATGCATGATGGAGCTTGTCCTAGAAATCAAACACTACAAGATCTCCATGACAACTAAAGGATACCCAAGAGAAGTCCCAGTGAAGTTCCAGTATTAATAGTATATCAGAAGCCAGAGGCCTTGTACCAGACCAATGAGTCATTGCAAAGAACATTTGTATGCCAAGAAGTTTGGACAGAAAAGCGTATATTGTGGGACACACTGTAATATCCTAAAGCTTCCTCAATGAGAACTTTTTTCCTCTGTTGTGTGAAAGGTTGCAAGGTTAGAGGGTGAGTATGAGAAGATAGAAAAGTAGTAGGATTGGGGCGCATAGTGTGAAATTCACAAGGAACCAGTAACAAGTTAAAAACATTGTTTTATAGAATAATAAAAACATATTATTCTACAGAAATCTTGCATGCACCCATATCTATGTATTATCTTGAGTAAATGGTATCTTCAGAGGGCAGAAGAATGTGCAGAATTCCCTTGAAAGGAAGTATAAACAGTTGTGAGCAGCCATTAGGTGCAGAAAACCAAAGCTTGATCTTCTACCCAGGAATAGGTGCTCTTAATTCCTGAGCAATCCTTACAGACCTTCTCTTATTTTCTTAAAATATATCAGCACATAATTGTCAGAATAATTTGTATGCTATGATGTGATATTTTGTTACATGTAGCTTGGTCACCCAAAGCAGAAAGGAAAAATAAAGATACAAACTTATAGATATTAGACACTAGAAATTCTACTAAAAATTATTATAGCTAATAATGCAGGAAAAGTGCAAGATAAAATGATCATGAACCCCCCCTCAAAAAAAAGTCATTGTTCTATTATTGTCAGTGTAGAAATCAATTTCAACGTGGAAGGGCTTATCTAGGTTTGTATTTCTTAATGTGTGTGTGTGCGTGCACGTGCATGTATATGTGTATCTGTACACTTACACACATATATATTCATTCCAATATGTAAATACAGAAGATAACTTCAGGTGTTGACTTCTCATTGTTTGAGACAGGGTCTCTTGGATGTTTACAACTCTATAAATCAACACAACTGAGCTTCAGGATACTTTCCTGCTTCCATAGTAGCACCAGATGACAGAAACGAACTACATCCTCCAGTTTAACCAGGTCCTGGGGAATCTGAACTCAGTTCCTCAATTCATGTACAGTAAATGCTTTACCCAATATGCTATCTGCCTTATATTAAATGTAAATTTTCTGTGTAATTTGTTTTGTTCTTTCCAGTTGCCTCATTCAAGGAGAAAGAAACAATCTTCTGAAGATACTAAATCTTAATTTTAATATGATTACAAAAATCACATCATCCCAACAATTATAACAGAAACAACTGATTACAAAGATGACCTTTTGGTTGGAATAAAATGTATCATTTAAAGTCTAATAAAAAGAAAATTAGCCGGGTGGTGGTGGCGCACGCCTTTAATCTCAGCACTTGGGAGGCAGAGGCAGGTGAATTTCTGAGTTTGAGGCCAGCCTGGTCTACAGAGTGAGTTCCAGGACAGCCAGGGCTATACAGAGAAACCCTGTCTCGAAAAACCAAAGGGAAAAAAAGAAAAGAAAAGAAAATTAAATACTTTAGGGATTTGACACTAAAATTTTCTGCAAAGGAAACAAAATATATGTGGTTGTCTCTTGATGACAGACTAATTTTGAAGAATTATGGTTTTGGTTTTCTGTTTAAACAAGAGAAAGATTTATACAAAAGACAGACGTAAAGCACAACACCACTCATTAGAAAAACGCAAGGAGTAAATAAGAACATCATACATAATTATGAATTTTATTTCAATGAACTATTTGAAGTAAAGAAAAATCGATGAAATTAGTATTGATGATAAAGTTTATTTAAGACATGATATCTAAACATATTATTTGTTGTACTATCTATCAAAACTCACACTGTAGTTTTCATATTTGACTATAAGCAATTCATTTCTACTCAGAGTAATATGATGATAAAACTTTGGGAAGTCTTCAGGTTTTATTTGTAGCAGTCTCACAATGACATGATAAACATGTTTATTTTCTGTAAAGATTCTTAAACTTGCCATAGAAACTTGTGTTGGAAGGCTGAAATATTTTTAATTTAATTGGATTCTTTACTTATTCATTTTGTATCCTTCTCACTTGTTCCTGGTTACCCCCTCTCATGATACTTCTCCCATCTCCTTACCCTTCTCTGAGTGGGTGGGAACTCCTTGGGTATTCCCCAGCCCTGGCACTTCAAATATCTTTGAAAACAGGTGCTTCTTCTCCCACTGAGGCCAAAAAAAGCAGCTCAGCTAGAAGAACATATCCCACATACAGGCAACAGCTTTTGGGATAGCCCCTGATCCAGCTGTTCAGACTCATATAAAGACAAAGTTGTATATCTGCTACATATGTGTGGGGAGGGCTAGGTCCAGCTCGTGTATGCTTTTTGGTTGGTGACTCAGACTCTGAGAGTCCCAACTATGCAAAGTATATAGCTGCCCAGTCTTCAGAAATCTGTAAGTCTCCGAAATGTACCTCAAATTAATTCTGTATTCTCTTATAAAACTATATGGAAATACCCTAGATGGTGACGTTTTTGCACCAGGGTGGTAAAAATTTTGTGTATATTTGGAGTTGCCAGGAAGTAGAATGTGAGGCAGATACTTGCATCTGAAGACTTTCAGGGGGAGATGTAGGAAGGGTATCAAGGCTTGGAGATGACCCTGTAATGATGCCTTAGTTCAGACAATGAAGCAGAATATTGTACTGTGTGTCAAGCAGACACTGGATGTGTGCCAGAGCAGGAACACAAACTAGGCCATCATGGCTCCTCATGGAAGAAGCATGTGTAAGGTTCTTGATGAAAGATATTAGTTGGCACAATTCTTTGTTGACATTAAACTGAGTCCCTCATCCTAGAGGAGAACATGTGAGTAAGCAATTTCAATAGTTGATGGTATAACTTCAGCCTTCTTGAACTATTTGCTTCTAAGTCCTGCAACTAGAAATCTAGAGAGTTAATGTGCATCATGAGACTGTAGGTTTAATAGGGCATCACATTTTGACAATGTTTATGTTTATCGAGATATGTACATCTGAGTCTCATTTCATGTATTTTAAATATATAATTTTAATAGGCTTACATCTATTTATGTGTACATGTAGAGGCCAGTGTTCTGTCTTCTGTGCTATTCCTCAAGTACATCTAGTTTGCCTTTGGAAATTGAGTCTTTTACTTTACCTGGGATGCAAAAATTAAAATAAAACTGGGACTTGTCAGTGAATCCCAGGCATCCAACCGGCTTTGTTTTCTCAGCACTGTGTGCTTGGTTTTTTATGTGGATTCTGGGAGCTTGATATAGGCCCTTACTCTTGCATTTTAAAGATATACCAATTGGAAATCTTTCCAGACCTGCTTTTCAAATAAAAGAATTATACTGAAGAGTGAAATAATAAGATATGGTAAGTATCAGAGAATATTTATGTCTTGAGAATGAAGATACCACTATCTTGGCATACCTATACCATCTTGGCAGGTGACTATACTAATACTGATGGTAAGCCCTCATTAAATCAGACCACAAACAATCTTATCCTGCTTGAGTATGGAAGGCTATGGCAACTATTTCTGACCTAGAAATTCACAGCAGCCTTATGGAAGACCATTTTTTAAATGTTCCCTTCCATCCACATGGTGATTCTATTTCACTCTAGATGTGATATATTTAGAAGGAATTTTTAATTTTTTTCTTTTAAATATATAAATGATAGATACAAATTAATTTAAATACTTTTGATCCAAGAATATGTAATAATGTAAGTGTTCTTCTGAGTAAAGGCTCTGCTTTAATTAAAATAATGCATGAATAAAAGTCACATACATACAAAAGCATTTTGCTTAGTCTCTGTGTTGTGCATAGTTTTTCTACTCTAAAACTTAATAAAGAACTGAAGTATTTATTTCTATAGAACTCAGGCAAGAATATATTGTTTACTTTTATCCTTCCTTCCTTCCTTCCTTCCTTCCTTCCTTCCTTCCTTCCTTCCTTCCTTCCTTCTTTCCTTCTGTCTTGCCTTCCTTTCTTTCTGTTTCATTTAACAAATAACTTAGTACAAAATTTGAATCTTCTTCACTTATACATGACAGATAACTTTATTATATTTTTCCTGCCTTTCAAAGCAAAACATTAAAGATACTTCATACTGTCAAATTTCCTCTACAAAGATATGTTTATATATAGTTTGCAATTTCTAGGCTCCAGGGAATTACTTAGTATAAAATATTTTTTCATGGGAACATTAGTGTATAAAAACATCTCTCACAGTGTTCTGTTAAAATAAATATGACATTGAATTTTCCTTTTAAAATAATAAAAGCAACATCTGATGTTATGTCAAATAAAAAATGCTTTCCACAGGCACACATGCTGAGAAATTGGTCTCTTTATGGGCAATATATTTACAGGTAGTGGAGACTTAGGAAGTGGGTACTAGCTAAAGGAATAGGTCATTAGGACAATGATCTTGGGGCTGGATACCACCTTACTTCTTTTCTGTATTGCTCTTCCTGGTGCCTATCAAATGGGGAATTACCTTTATTATTTTCTCCTACTACCATGCTGCTTTGCTGTATGTCCAGGATTAGTGGAGTCACTGTCTATGGAATGAAACCTCTGAAATCATAAACCAGAACAAGATGTCTGTTTCTGTCATGCTATGTTCAGGTAGTTTGCCACAGCAATTAAAAGCCTAACATATATGTTCCATGGACAATTTTTGGAGATGACAATACCTTTTGACAGTTGCCTTCTATAAATGTTAAGTATGAGAGACTATGAGGTAATGAAAGTACACCCAAAGATTCTAGGCTGAAATATTCTCAGAGGCTTGCATATAAAATTGTGTGACATAAGGAAGGGATACCGATAGATGGGGACCTTGAAAGAAGTTAATCTTACAACATTAAAGCCATGGTAAAAATATATATTTAAGAAAAGGATGCAGTTGGTGAATTAGAAGTTTATCAAGCTGACATTACCTTTATTGATTTATTTTATTATGTTTCATGTTGGTTTTCAGTTTGCTCAAATTAGTACAGCAGACTTCGTTGTATAGCCCATCAATTCTGACAGGAACAAAGAGATAAAAGATTAAACAGGTTAAAAATGCGTAAGAAGAAATATTGTTTAATTACTATGAAAATAAGTTTGTTTTTACTTAAAAGTAGGTTCATATTTAACCACTTTGTGAATTACTAATATATGACCTGGGGTAGCTAGGTTATTTTCTTCTGTTTAATATTAGTATCACACTCATAGTGTTGTGCTATATTAAACTTAATAACCTGTGTAAATGTCTTAGCATAAGTGGAATAGAGCTCATAAAGTTGCCTCTTGGAATACTTAGCTCAAGAACTGCATATTTGTGTAACCAATCTGGTCCCTTTAAGTATGAGAGGAGTTTGCTTGGAATAAATAGATGATGCACAAGTGAAAGGCATGGTTGATTATATTATGTCATAGTTTTCTTGACATATTGTCCTTATGGATTCTTCTTGGTGCTTGATTAAAGTAAAAGGCCACAATGGAAAATACCAAGGGGCAAATTGTAGGATGTAGTTTTGCTACCCCACAGACTGCTACCAGCCCCACCCAGGTTCGCTAGTATCCACAGATCTCTCTCTCTCTCTCTCTCTCTCTCTCTCTCTCTCTCTCTCTCTCTCTCACACACACACACACACACACACACACACAAACAAACAAATTGCCCTTCCCAATACTCTTAGCTAAGCACCCTAAATCAGTCCTCAACTTTAGTGGCTCAGTTACCTTCTGCTTGTTCTGCAATCCAAAACTACCCTCAGCTTTAGTTGCTTTTCTCATCTTGCATCTGGGGAAATGGTCTATGGTTGCTCTGCCCAAGATCTCCCATGGCTGGTCACCTTTTCTGCCTCTGAAGCATGGTGAAAAATCCTCCACTTTTCCCTGTGTCTGCTAGCTTGCCTGTAAGGACCTGGATGTCCAGCCTATTCTGCCCAGCTCATTGGCCACTAGCCAATCTTTATTGATGGATCAAGAACAAATTGAGGAATAGGACCTAAGGATCAGAACCACTCTCTACAGCAAATGATATTGGCAGCCTATAGGAAGTTTATTCATGTATGGTATCTAGGCTAGAGGAAAGACTTGGAATCATAAGAGATAAACTCTCAACATCCTACATGAGCTTGGAACTGGAGTTCTCATCGGTTCTTCAGATGACACTACAGCATTGCTTCCTTATTGAGTGCAATCTACATTACCCCAAGCAGAGGACTAACAATTTCTATCTGCTCTCTTAGCTCAAGTAAGTGACAGACATGTGTTGTTTGTATGGTCTCCATTTTGTGGATCTGATAGTGAAACAATTGAATACATTTTCTGATAACTCCACTAATTTCCAAAAAATAATAAGAACTTTATTATTTAAATTACAAAAAAACAAAAATATGATCGACAATCCTAAGTTATCATTAAAGATACATGAAATCTGTCAAAGAACATTAAGTGAAAGTACAAAATATAGTTGAGGTTTACAGCTTTCTAATGCTTGTGTTCCAACACCAAGAATGCTTGTGGTGTTCTTTTACTCTTACTTTGGAGTTTTGTTGTTGCTGTTTTTTCTTGAATCTCTCATTGTTTCACAAGTTGAAAATAAGTAGTGTGTTAACAGCACAGTTGTTTAATCTTCCTCATACTTGGAGATATCAACTGAAATACTTTAGAGAGACTGGCTGTGTTTGCAAATTTAGGCTGCTATAGAGAGACTGGCTGTCTCTGCAAAATCATATGTCACATGATTCTGGACATTTTACCCCTGTGAGATTACTCAATTATCATTTGTAGCATGCCCAGCTCAGATGAACACTGTCTCCTCAAGCTCTTCATAAGAATTATCTTCAATATTGGACTAGAATCAAAACTATAGAATGTTGCCTTGTCTTTCAAGTTTCTCTAGATTACCTCTTCATTTGATACATCATGATAATAGAAAATAAAACCTTCTGTAAATACCTTCCAGGTCTGAGATGGAAGACATTCTATTTACCTTGCTTCCCTATGCGGCCACAATATTTCTTATACATCACCACTTAGCAAGGGATAATGTGGAAGAAAGACTCAGATAATATGCTGACAATCATCACTCTTGTTGGCTTTTTTTTTTTAAAGTAAATCCCTACTCTACCTGTTATAACACTACTGGCCTCATGTTTTTCTGCTAGTTGGTTCAGAAAAGAGATTTTTCCTAGTTGGGCTTATTACTTTCATAGTTATCCACTTGAGTAAATGTATTTCTATAGCAATTTTGGTCATGTCATTGGACATAGTTAAAGCAAGACAGGCTGACTGGGGCCTTTTCATGTTTCTTACTATGGGTAATTGCTATTTCTACAAATGTCAAAAATTGCCATGTTTTCACAGAGCTCTGAACAACATTGTCAATTTGAAGGCAGTAAGATGTGAAAACGATTTCAAAGCTTGATGGGTGTTGATTCAGGAATGAAAAATAAGAGTCTGTGTTTAATACTCAGAATTCTATCTTATAAATCTAAGAGACATAAACTGTATCTGCTCATTAATGTAACAGCTCTAAAGCTCCTAGTGCTTCTTGTGGAATTCATACATGACTTTAATTCTTCAGGAGAATATCAGCTATACCAAAATAATATTCATCCAAAACAATAACCTAAACTCAAGGTATATTTTCAGCAGGAATCTGTGTTAAAAGCTTCTCCTTTAGAATGAGATTGTATATTAAAGAGGAATACTTTGAGTGGCCATATGTTCACAAGAAACTATAATACAGGCCAAACATTAATTGAGAATACATTCCTGTTAGTATATTGTTGATGTAACACAAATGTTCTGACATATTTAAATGATTTGATGAGGAAACTACTATCAAATCATCACAATTTTAACATTTATTAGACACTTTTGTGTGCTAATATGAGGTAAAAGTTCATTTCTCTCCCATATCATGGAAGACAAAGAAAATCTACTTTAGGTCTAGATGAAGAGATACATAGATGATTTTTGCATTGTCAGTGAGAAGTGATGTTAGAAACTTTCTTAGAAACTACCCATAGCTTGAGGGAAGGTTCTCTGAGGCTCAGCTACCAACCACAGTCTCAGGTGTGGCTGGCTGGCAGGCTGAATCCTGCACACAGATGGTTCCCCTGCAGCAGGAGAGGTAAACTGAACAATATGCTAAAGAGAAAGAGCTTCCAGCGTTTACTTATGTTGAAAACACTTAAGAAATAGATGTGTAGGCTCATCTGTTTAGCTCAATAGTTAAGAACATTTTTCTCTCCTTTCAGAGAACATGAGTTCAGTTCCTACCACTTTCACATGATGACTTTCAGCTGCTTGTAATTCCAGTTCCAGGAGATCCTAACATTTCTGGCCTTGATGAGGAACTTCAAAGGTGAGGTGTTTGCACACATAGGCACAGACATAAACATTATTTTTTAAAAGATGCAGAGCAGCAAGAGATCTTACAGATGAAATTAGACAGGGCTGAGTTTGGTGAATCATCTTTGAGAAGAATTCTTCAAAGACCTGAGTATGAGGACTTCCACATTCCTCATGTCATTGTTGGGAGATGTTTGTGCTTGTTAAGAGGTGAGGCCAAGTAGGAAGTGTTCTGGCCATTGGAAACATGACCTTTAAAGGGACACTGGGACACAAGCCTCTATTTTTATCTTCCACACTGTTAGCTGTGAGCTAAAACCCAGCAGTGTAACCTGACCAAAATGTCTAATCTCACCGCAGGTCTAAAAATAATGGAATCAAATTAACATGACATGGGGATACACATACAAAAAATCATTTTACTATGAATCTAGACTCAAGAAAAGCCTTCCCATGTTGTACTGGTTCTGACAAGTACTTGTCACAGTAATGAAAAGCTCAAAAGCACACCAGCATCTGAAGATGTGAGAAAGAAGGAGGCATTGTCAGAAAAACAACGCTTCATACGAGTGATTTATGTTGAGCGTGTCTTTCAGAAGCTGAATGAGTAGGAGCATGAAGAAATTCCTCACTGGTGGAGGGCTCCAGGCTCTTTTTTTCCATGAATACTCACTATTGAGAGACAGTAGGTTTCAGACTTGGGGATCAAAGGAATTTCACTGTAGTAGTTTGTTTTCTCTTGCTATGCTAATACCATGGTCAAAGGCAAATAGTTGAGAGTAAGGATTATTTGTCTTATACATCCTGGTCACTGTCCATTACAGAGGGAAGATAGAGCAGAAGTAGAAGAAGGTACCCAAAGGGTAAGATAAAGCATGGATATGGAGGAGTGCTGCTTAATGGATTGCTCTCTTTGGCTTGTGCTGCTTTCTTTTACATACATCTCAGGATGACCAGCTCAGGGATGGCACCACCCATGGTGGGCTGGCCATCATTAATCAAGAGAATGTCACACAGACTTACCTCCTATGGAAGATTTTCTCAATTAGTGTTTCTTTTTTTAAATTTATTTTTATTGGATATTTTATTTACATTTCAGATGTTCTCCCCTTACCCTATCCCCCCGCCCCGCTCCCGCCCAGGAACCCCCTATCCCATTCCTCCTCTTGTTTCTTTGAAGATGTGCCCCCACGTACCCCCTCTTTCAGCTCCTTCAATCTTCACTCTAACTCCTCCATTGGGAATCCCATGATCAGTTCAATGATTAGCTGTGAGCATCTGCCTCTGAATATGTCAGACTCTTGTAGACCTCTAAGGAGACGTCTATGTTAGGCTCCTGTCAACATGCACTGACAAAATATCACTATTTGCAGATGATATGATAATATACTTAAGTGACCCCAGAACTTCCACCAGAGAACTCCTAAACCTGATAAACAACTTCAGCAAAGAGGTGGGTTATAAAATCAACTCAAACAAATCAGTAGCCTTCATCTACATGAAAGATAAACAGGCTGAAAAAGAAATTAGGAAAATGACAACCTTCACAATAGTCACAAATAATATAAAATACCTTGGTGTGAATCTAACTAAGCAAGTGAAAGATCTGTATGACAAGAACTTCAAGTCTCTGAAAATAGAAATCGAAGAAGATCTCAGAAAATGGAAAGATCTCCCATGCTCATGGATTGGCAGGATTAATATAGTAAACTGCCATCTTGCCAAAAGCAATCTACAGATTCAATGCCACCCCCATTAAGATACCAACTCAATTCTTCACAGAGTTAGAAAGAGAAATTCTCAATTAGTGTTTCTTAGATGATTCTACCTTAGATTAAGTTGATCAAAACAAAACCACCACCATGACCAAAAACAAAACCCCTCATTTAGCACATCCATGAAACAAAATTCACCAAATTTCATATCCTACTCAAGAACAGTGGCTTTTGTGGACAGAACTGGAAAATGTAATATTTAGTTCTCATTATTTAATCAATCTGTATATTCATTTATATGATGACTGTTTCATGCTGTTTATGACTAATAGGGAGTTTTCTGGGTCAAATTAGCTAATATAAAATAAGGATATAAGATGTGGAATACAAGATATAGCCTGTAGAATAGTGAGCTTTACTACAGGCATTGTGCTTTCATAGACCTTAAACAATTGTAGGTGTCATTTCACAGTATTTTAGATAAGTAAAAGTAATCTTTCACTTTCACATTTTATTTATGCAACAGGCAAAATATAAGTTTTTAATAAAAATTTTTCTTAACTTTTTGCTGTGAATTTGTTCTTGGAAAATGGCTCATTGTTTTGTGTAATTTATTGCTAGTTTCAAGCACTCACTTGAAACTATTAGGACATTTTTATCCTGCAATTTTTATCTCTCATGCTTTTATAGTATTTTAAGTTAAATAGTTTTACAGTCATTGTTGTTTATCATGTATGCTTCTGTCCAGCTTAGAAAGAGCATTATTATTTAGCTTTGCAGATGAATGTCTCTAGAAAATTGTCTAAAATTTTACTGATTGATTTTAAAGCATTAAATATACAATAAATAATATAACAAATATTCTGAATAAATTAAAGAAATTGAAAATCTAACTATAAATGTAAATATTCGTGTTTGTATCTATGATTATATTAATATTAAGTGAATATAACTTTAGTTAAATAAAACCAACTACTTCTATTGCCAAAACAAAAATAATTCAAAATAAAGCCAGGGTTACTTGTAGAAAAAACAAATTATCTAATTGTTAGGATTTTAAGTTTTTTATTGAGCAAATATTGTCATTTTATACTGAATTAATTATTTTACGAAGTTATTTTTAATCAGAGACCTGATAAATATGGAGAGGATAGGAAGGTTAATAGCATGCTGGCTCCAGGAAGACTGAAGAATTCAGCCCAGAGCCTTCAAAGTAATTTAACATTATAACATATAAGTAGAAAAATATCCATTAAATTTATGAAAGTATCTGGGTCTTTAATAGTCTCATGATAGGGGAGAATTTATTTTAAAAAGGTGAACATATTAAAATCAAATAGTTAATAAAGTCAAATTAAACCATGGACAAAAATTATGCTTGACATTTCTGTGGTTTCCATTTATTTCTGTACTAAACTGACAAAAATTCAGGAATTTATGGCAAAATAAAGTAATTATTTTACAGTCCTGAGTCAGAAGTTCTAAATATGCCTCATTGTGAAAAAATTCTATACAACTGCTCCTTTCTCTACAGACCATACTTTATGTCTTTCTGACTTTGAGAGCTTCATCTATTACTTGTATGCATGTTTGCAGGCTTACATGCACTTTATGCATGAAAGTACACATCTATCCAGAAGTATTCTCACTTTTGTGTGCCTGTGGAGGCCAGTGCATCTTCTACAATCATCTACCTTATTCTTTTGAGACAGGGCTTCTCATGGAACCTGTAGCTTACGATTTCATCTCAGCTCACTGGCCATTGAGTTCCTGACATACCCTTATCTCTGCTTTCCCGGTGGATTATAGGCAGGTAAATTTACAATTTACCCTCTTTTCTTCCCAAATTCTGTATTTCTCTCTGTTTCATCACCAGCAAAGTGAAAAACTGAGACATTTACTTGCCATCAATATACAGTATTTGTGATCCAGCCACATTTGGCTGAGCCCTCTGAAAATATGAGCCAAATAAACAAGTCTTCTTTCATATTTTTTTTGTCAAGTATTTTTTACATGGAAACGAATGTAGTTAGTTCAATGCATACACACCTTTAATCTTTTATGACCCATTTGCCTATTTTTGTCATTGTTGGTTCTAATTTTATTGCCACAGAAAACACTGACGAGAGGCTAGACAGTTATTTCAGTATTTAAAAGTACTTGTTCCTCTTGTAGAGCACTTCAGTTGCTGTCTGGCATTCACATAATAATTCAAAGGAGCTTACCCCCCTTTCTTGCCTCCACAGGCACTACACACATGTGGCATATTTATATACATCCAAGAAAACCAGTTACACCCATAGAACATTTTTTTAAAGATGAAAAAAGAAAACTACATTAATATTAGATATGATCAGACTTTATGATTTCAGATAAGGATATTTATTTTTACAAGGTCATTTTCCCCCAAATATCTATCCATTGACCCTGGCATCATGTTGACATTAATTAATCATATAGATAATTACTGCTTATGGATCCTGACTCCAATCCTCTGGAGCATTTTCCATCCTTATTCTTTTTCTGCATTACTTTCATTTTGCAGCTTTGCAGAAGTTTTGAAATCAATGTGTCATCCAATGTTTTTCATACTAAAGGGAAGGGGTGCTGTGACTACTGGCTACTTTCCTAACTCCATCTCAAATAAAAGTTATATCTGTATTACTTTATTTTGTATTCAAAGAAACACCTATGTCTTCTAGTTACAGGATATATTTCAGGAATCTCAAAATATATGAGACAGTCTACATTTATCTCTAGTTTTTAGCACAATTATTAACTATGTCCTCTTTTTATTTCCCTTAGGATCCTATTTTGAATAATAAAACTTTTGATCATCACTACTCCAGGTCACATAAGACAAGTTGCAAGCGTTGACTTGGGGATTGAATCTGTCAGAGAACTAGGTAGCATCCATAATTCATGAGGTTATGTTCAATTATTCCTTTCTTCAATTTTAACAAAGCTAATGTTCTTCTCCATTGTCTACTGTACTTTGATTGAATGCAGCTACTTTGATGTTTAATACTGCTCAGCAGTTCTTGGTGTGTGAGCTAAGAATGGCTGACACTATTCTACGTGGAAATCCAACACAGTTCATTCCTGCTGCTGAGAACACCTTGGGCAGAAATGATGCTTTGGGATGCTGAGTGAATCTGCATTAGACTTAAACCATTACCTCACACTATTTTGTAGTTGCTCCCAATTGTAAACAATCTTATGTTGGTTCCATCAGCCCTGCTTGGTCTTCAAAAGGCTTCAAACATCTCCAGCTCTCTCTTGAATTCTATTTTCTTAAGATAAGCTTACCAACATAACTCAAAGTCAACATATCATGGAAAGACATGCATACAAATGCTCATTGCAGATAATAATGATAGCTAAGCTGTAGAGCCAATCTTAGTGTTCATGACAAATGGATAAAGGAAAAGCATATATATATATATGCAGTGCATTTTTTTCACAAATAAATAAGAGCAAGGAATGATATATGTAACAGATCTGATGCAACTGGACAGAGTTATGTCAAAAATTTTAAATTCTCTGAACAAAAAATATTGTATGTTCCCTAGATTTTATGTAGTTACATAAAATCATATGTGCAAATAGGACATGAAAATAGACCATATGTGACTAATGGGGTCAGGGAGGAGAAGAGGTAAATTGGCTATGGTGTTCAGGGAATATAGACAGATTCGATGTACAATACATATTTGTATAAAAATGCCAATCTGTAGCATGATGCCATGTGTAATGAAAATGTTCAAAACAATAAGTTTACTAGTCATTTTTACTGTCAGGTTATTTTCATTATTGCTTATAGAGCAGGTAGTCGGTATATATTTTATAAAGCCAATCTCTTTTACCAATTTATATCTCCTTTGGAGCAGAGGAAACACACCAAATTTCCCTTCATTATCTCCCAATATTACATTCAAAAGTAATGTAAAATATTATTTCTCTTTAAAATTATATACACAAATATTTCCCCACACAGTAGCACATACCTTACTTCACATTTTCCTACTTGATTTTATGTATGGAAGATAGAGAGCTCTACCAGCGCACATGAGAGTCCAAGGGTAGCTGCAGTGCCACTTTCTCTCCTCTCAGCTTGTAGTTTCCAGGCATCAAACTCAGGTTGCGAGACTTGTTCACAATTGCCTTTGCCCTCTAAGTCATTGCACTGGCCCTAGAATACTATTTATTGTTTAAATATTATCTTATTTTACCAGAACAACTTACACAAAATACTCAAATTTAATAAATATTGTATCAGCTTTAAATAATTTTATTCATTTTTCATACTGTCAATATATTTTCTTCACATTATTTTTCCACTTTTAACTCTTCCCCACTCTTCCCCTCTACTGTACACACTTCTGTCCCACCCAGCTTGTTTCTTTTATTTTCTCTTCCTAAAAAAAATTCCAGGATTCAAAATCAAAACAAAACTACCACCACCAACAAAACTCAGTAATACAAACAATCAACAATATAAAAGCAAAGCAAGAGAAAACAAAACACAACAAAATACATAAAATCATGGAGTCTGTTTTATGTAGTTCCCAATGCTGAATAACAAGAAATATTCCTGAAGTGTTAACATTGTCTTGCTCTAGTATAAAAATTGCTACTTTAAAAATGCACATGAATTTGACGGAGGAGTTTATACATTGTGAGGTACTTAAATGGATGACAGAATAAAAACATAATCAGGAATAAATGTAAGTGCTGAGGCTTGATAAAGAAATCTATATCTGAATTGTCTGGACACTTAATATTAAAGTTAAAAATACGTATGGACTGACAATGTATATGTGAATGTGCGTTCTATTATTTTATTTCTCATTCTATTATTTTCTATTATTTTATTCTCATTTCTGAAACAGATTTTAGGGATGGTTATGAGCCACTATTTGGATGCTGGGTATTAAATTTGTGTCCTTTGGAAAATCAACCAGTGAGCTTAACCACTGGGTTATCTCATCAGCCCTTGTATTATAATTCCTGATCGAATAATTAAGATGATTTTAAAGAAGCAAAATAAAAGAAAATCTATTTCAATATTATTATTATTAAATACTTTCATTGAAAGTAAGTTTGTGATTCCTTACTCTCTTTGGATGTTCAATTATTAATAGTAATATCTTTCATGGTAAACAAGCATGGAGAAAGGAGAACAGATATCTAAGCGACTTTCTAGGTCTCCTGAGGTGTCTTGTGATAACATAAAATCAGGTTAAACAAAATTGGTCATGTTTTACTGTGGAGGAGAATGGAATTTATGCCAAAGATGACCATAATGATGAATCAATTTAAGGGTTTTAGTATGAATGTTTTAAAAGGATGATCAGGAACATGATACAACTTTATTTTATTTTTCTCTTCTCTATGAAGCCTGAAGAGATACTGTTGTTTTTTCTTGTGTATAATTATCTAAATACTCCTTTAAAAGATCAATAATGTAGAGGATAAAGATGTTCAAGGGTAGAAAAGACTAAATATCAAGTCATTGGCTGTTGTAAATTCTAAAATATCTTTTGGTGTAACAGTCTCAATGGATTGAGAGTTGAACAAGCTTTAAGTTCCATATATCTTTGGGTTAAGTTTCCTATGGTGCCTCCTTCCACATATGTTCCTCTGTCACTATCTCTTGACCTCAAACACACAGAACCACACACTCTCTCTAAAATACCACATGTAGAATAATACACAGTTAATTCTCAGAATCAATGCTCTATTGTTTAAAAAAATATTGTCCTAATCAGGAGCTCTAGGTCTATGTCATCTATGTTTTGGGAAGAAATAGAAACAGATAGTATGAATTAAATACTGCTCTGTAAATTTTCTGTCCCTGGATTATGAAAAAGAAATTTTCTATACTATACATGTGGCAGAAGGAAAAATAGTGTATCATGTTACATTGTGTTATTTTTTTACCAAGAATTTCCAAATCACTATATTTTTCTATATAATGTGAAATGTATTATAGCCTGCATCAATAAAATCTATTTCTCCATAAAATGCATGATATATGGAAGTTATTATTACATATTAAATAAATGCTTATTGGCGAAAATAGAAGCAATTCCACTAAAGCAGGCATCTTCTATTCAAATAATGAAATTAGCATTTATAATGCATAAGACATTGCGTTAAGCCACAGTAATTCTAAAGGTGTAGTCTTTAGCTATTTGCAAATAGCTTTGTGTTAAAATTGTACTTGTCTCAGCTATTTGTACGTGATGGAAAGTACACACAAAGGCATTTGGGGAGCTAATAATAGCTATTTCTTTTTATTATGACAGTTGATTCTACTACCTAATTGTTAGCTATAATAGCATTTGCTGTGACTAGAAACAACAGAGACTCTTTTTGTCGAATTTGCAATTGCCTCATGAATCAGAGAACACCAGTAGGCTGTGAGAAGCAGTAACACTAAAGCTGCACATAAATCTCTCTAAGTGACTGCAATGTTTCATGTCTTATTATTGAATGAAAGTTCGAAATTTGTCTACTTAGGTTCAACTATTATATATTTTTTGTCTGAATAAAAGACCTGTTCTAGGAACATATTATCTGCGTTATGATATGAAGGATATAAAGTTCTGTCAAGGAGACATGGTGCTTGTGATATGAATGGGTGACACTTCAGTAGTTGATCTGTCTGATCAGCTACTCCATTTTCTCACCTCTCCCCTACAGCCATGGAGGTGCAAGCAAGAGCATCAACAATGAGTCAGGTCTAGCTTTTCTCACTGGTTCATTATTTATTAAGAACTGTAGACATTTGTGTTTTGGGGAGCTTGAGAAGATGCTTTGATGTAGATTGCCCAAGATAAGGTGATTATTAGTACATGGGCTTGTAGTTTCAGATGCTAGTGCTGAATTCTCTGTTTAGCAACCCTTTGTATTGTAAATGTGATACGGCTTCCAAAGGCTCACAGCTTTGAACACTTTGTCCTCAGCTACTGGTGCTGTTTGATAAGTTTGGATAGCCTTGGGAGGTAAGGCCTCGGTAAATGATGAGGACCACTGGGACATTTGATGGGACCTTGACATTTTACAGCTTGGTCTTGTTCTCTTTTCCTCCCATGATTCCTGGCAAGATGCAGAGTAAGTAGTTACTTACTCTCTTGTTCCAGCAGCCATGCCTTTACCCCCTCTTCCCATGTCTTTCTGCCATGAGGAAATAAATTCCTTCCACTGCAAAACAGAAAAATAAACCAAAAAACACCTCTGTCCCTTAAACACCTTTTGTCAGTTAGCTTGTCACAGCAAGAAACAATAAATAACTAATGCAATACTCTGATGATCCATATGTATAACAACCATTATAGAGGGAAGTTGGTTGTTAATAAAGAAAAATTTAAAGTTTTGAAGTATCGTTGAATAATCATTTGCCAAAGGAGAAAACTTCTATCAAAGATGCTTAATGAATGGTCACTGTTTGAGGCATTAAAAATAACATAAGTCTATGTTTTATGTTGTTGGTTCTTAATCCTATTCTTCTTCCTCATCCCTCTGCCTCTCACCCACAGGTGTCCTCTTTCTGCATGAATGAGGTTATAGTATTTACGAAACACCCTGCTCATAATAAATGTATTATTCTTGTCTTGTGTGTGTGTGTGTATGTGTGTGTGTGTGTGTGTAGAAAGAGAGATAAGCCAGTGTTCTCTAACATCCTATATTTTATGAATATCATTCATGTGCCAGTACAGTAAAATAAAACACCAAATATTCTATGAGGATCATTTTATTGTTGTTGAATGGGTGGCTTTATGAATTGGAAAGGATAACTTGATATTATGAAATGCCAACTAAATGATTTCAAGAGTGGATAATCATTGTAAAATTGACAGATAATGTGCTAATAGCCTCTCATAAGACTGCATTTAATCTGCTGCCTTGTAAGGATTTTGTTATCCCTATTTTATATATGGGGCAATTAAGAAGTTTCTAGATATAAGACCTATTATTGCAAAAATATCTGATTTTATGATGATATCTAATATCCTTAAAAGTGTGAATAATAGACAGGCAGGTGTCTATGTGAAATAGTCAAGATCCCAGAAAGATACATATTATTCAAACCTGTCAGGATCACTTTCTTATGCTTATTCTGTTACTAGTGACATACTCTAAAATTAGTTAATATTCATCAGAGTATCACAAATATTAAAAGCAATGAATAAGGTTTATCCTCATTGAATACTCAATGCCCACAAATTGATCCTTTGGGTAGTTTAAAGAGATTTGTATAACTAGACTAAGTCATTAACTTATGAAATTTCTGTTCAACTAGTTTCACCACAGTAGAACATTTTTTTCTAATGCTATATCTTCATGTGATTTTGACTATATGGTGCTGAAAAATTCTAATGTCCTTATTAATGATGTAGCTTAATGAATAACACACTCTGTAGGAAGAGCAAAGCCCTTTCCATGTTATGTATTGAACTATACTTTGGAAAGTGAGTGGTTTATTTTTTTTCCTATTGAAATGAAAAGCAACAGAAACGATGATGCAACATCATCGTCAGATGAAAGCAACAGAATTCAAATCTCCCCTTTTCTTTTCTCATACAATATATCCAGATTATAGTTTCTCCTCCTCCCAGTTCCTCCTGTCCTCCCTTCCCCTCTAGATCCACTCAGTGTTTGTCTCTCATTAGAAAAACAACAGGCTTTTAATAGATAATAGCCAAAAATGACAAAATAAAATATGATAAGATGAAGCAAAAACTTTCATATTGAAGTTAGACATAGCAATTCAACAGTAGAAAATGAGTCCCAAGAGCAAACAAAGGAGTCAGACTCACTTGTTCTCCACAGTCTGGAGTCCAATAAAATCCTAAGTTAATATCTATGTTATATATGCAACAGAGCTGATACAAACCTATGTAGGTCCTGTGCTTGCTGCTTCAGTCTCTATGAGCTCATATTCAACTTGCTTAGTTGATTCAGAGGGCCATGTTATCCTGGTATCCTTTACACCCCCCTGACACTTACATCATTCCACCTCCTCTACTGAGGATTCCCTGATCTCTGAAGGGAGGGATTTAAAAGAGAGCTCCAATTAGACTTCGCATAGTGTCTGATTGTGGTAGATGTTTGTATCTGTTCCCATCTATTCCTTGAGGGAATTCTTTGATGATGGCTAGATAAGACACTGATCTATGAGTAAACAGAATATTGTTAGGAATAATTTTCTTAATTTATTTTTTTCTTTTTAAAGATCAGTCATGTTTGGTTTCACCCTAGGAATTTGAGCTATCTAATCTCTGTTTCTTGGTTTACCAAAGAAGTGTCAGTTATAGGTTTCTTTTCACAGAGCAGCCCTTAAGTCAAATCAGACATCAGTTGGCTCAAGCTCTGTGCCATCATTTTCCTAGCATATTTTGTAGATCAAAGGCTTTGTGGTTGGGTTGTTCAGGTTTCTCTTTCAGTACCCTACAGCTTACCTACTGAGCCAAACACTAGAACCTAGATGTAAGGACTCCATGTAGGAACCAGCTCAACTTCTGCATGTTCCATGAGTTGTGTGGATGTTGTCCTCAGCAAAGAAGCTTCACTGTCATTTTATTGAGAACAACTTATTTATTGCCTTAGCATTTGCGGTTGTTAAGGGATTTTCAACAACTCAAATGAATGCAACCCAGTCCATCCACTGGAATATTTTCCTGGCTACAAGAGATGGGCACTTGAGACTGTATCCTCCATTACTTGAGATAACATTCAACAGATTCCAGAAAGTTTCAACTACACTAGATTTCTATACCACTCCCAAATGACCTCAAATTCCAAATATCTCTTCCTGCATTCTTGTTCCATTTCATTCACACACCTTCATCTGATACCTCTTGCTCTCATGCCCACCTACCTCTGTATTCTATTTCCTCTTCACAGGGAGAGCCATGACCCACCCTGTGGGGAAATGGACCATGCCACCAGGCAGAAGAGCTGTTAAGGTTTGAGCAATTTCAGAACCCTGGTAAATCTCATAATTGAGAGTGGCAAGAGTTCTAATTAGCTTCTGATCAGGTTCCTGTCCTGGAGCATGTGATCATGACATCCCACTAACAAGACCATAACAACTGTCATGTAGCGTAAAATCCAAGAGTTCTCCATATTAATGATGTGTCTAGATAGGCCCCAAGTGTTTAGCCAATGAGCTTCCCTTCTTAGGCATCCCTTCCTACAAATGGCATTTAATCTCTAGTTTGCCCTAAGTAAGATGCATCTTTATGTGCCATGAATAAAACAGTTTAGAAAAGCAAGAACTGTCTCCTTCATCAAAGACCACTGTTGGGGGAGGTCTTTGTCATACAGACCTGAGCCCAAGTCTCCTGTAGAAGGCCCTCTATACTCCTGGATAATCCAGAGTCTCCACTGTCCCAAGCTTATTGCAGGATTCTGGTCTCTTGTTCTCAACTTTTCACAGTTCCCAGTGGCATCTGGGTGCACGGGGGTTTGAGACCCACAGCCTCTGTCCTAGCACTCACTGTTTTCACCTAGAGAAACACAGCTAGGACTCCTATCTTGGACTGCATTTCACCTCTATTAAGTGGCGGATTTGGGGTGTTTGGACACCTCAGAAATACAGAATGACATTACCCAAAGATCTTTCTCCTTTACCTAACATCTTTGGGTCTACAGCTTAAAGGTTGATCAGTATTAACTCAATAGCTAAAAATCACTTATAAACGAATACATAGCATATTTGACTTTCTGGGTCTGGGTTACCTAACTCGTGATGATTTTTTTCTAGATTCATTCATTTGACTCCAAATTTCATGGTGTCATTAAAAAAAGAAAAAGAAAAACAGTACCACATTTTCTTTATCTATTCCTCTGTTCTGGGAATTCTAGATTGTTTCCAGTTTCTAGTTATTATGAATAAAGTCACAATGAGCATGATTGAGAAAGTGTATTTGCACTAGAATGATACATTCTCTGGATATGTGAACAAGAGTGGTATAGTAGCTGACTCTGAGGTGGATCGATTCCCAATTTTCTGAGGAAGCACCATATTGATTTCCATAGTAGTTGTTCAGGTTTGCACTCCCACCAGCAATGGAGGAGTGTTTCTCTTGCTCCACATCCTTTCCAGCATGAGCTGTCACTTGAGGACAAGTGTAAGATGGAATCTCAAAAATGTTTTGATTTACATTTCCCTGGTGGCTAAGGATATTGAGCATTTCTTTAAGTACTTCTCAACCATTTGAGATTCCTCTAGTCAGACTTCTCTGTTTGAATCTATACCTCATTTTAAATGGGATTTTTGATATCCAGCTTCTTGAGCTCTCTCTATATTTTGGATAGTAGTCCTTTATAGGATGTGTGGTTGGTAAAAATCTTTTCCCTTTCGGTAGGCTGCCACTTTGTCTGATTGATAGTGTCCTATGCCTTAAAGAATCATTCAGTTTCATGAGGATCCATTTATTAAGTATTGATCCTGGTGCCTGATCTCAGTGTTCTGTTCAGAAAGCTGTGTCCTATGCCAATGCATTCAATGCTACATACAACCTTCTTTTCTATTGTTCAGTTTATGTAGTTTTATATTAAGGACTTTGATCCACTTGAACTTGTGCACAGTGATAAATATGGACCTATTCATATTATTCTACCTGCAGTTTGACCAACATTCTATCCAGTTTGACAAACATCATTTGTGAACATGCTGTCTTTCTTCAAGTGTGTATTTTTGCCTTCTTTATAAAAAGACCAGGTGTCTATATGTGTTTGGGTTTATGTTTGTATCTTCAATTTAATTTCATTGATCAGCATGTCTGTTTTTATGCCAATATCACACAGTTTTTATTACTATAGCTTTGTAATAAAACTTGAAATCAGGGATGGTGATAACGTAGAAGTTATTTAATTGCTTGGTATTGTTTTATTTATTTTTTTCATGTGAAGTTGAAAATTGTTCTTTCAAGACCTGTAAAGAATTGTGTTGAAATTTTGATGATGATTTCACTGAATCTAGAGGCTACTGAAGTTTTTTGAGTTAGCCTTGTAATCTGCTGCTTCATTGAATGTGTTTATCAGCTGAAGAAGTTCCCTGGTGTCACTTATGCATATTATCATATCATCTTCTTTTTCCTCCATGACTGATTGAGCCTGTAGCCACCAGCTCAAGAGGTCTCTGGATTCCTGAATGAAAGACACACATGCCGTCTAATTTTGATATGCCTTGACTAGCTCAAGTGCTTGGGCACTTCTAAACCTCCCTGCAACTAGCACACACTCCCCTCTGGCATTCCTGAATTAGCAACTTGTAAATCAATATTTTATCTTTTCTGCCCTGTTACCTTCTGGGTAGCACCCCATCCGCCCCTCATAGTGTCACCTTTCCTTTACATCTATATTGTTGGTTGATTTCTCTACTGTAACTCTAAAATTTAATCTCTCTGCTCCTGAATCATGGTTATTCTCCTCTTCCTCTCCTCCTCAGTTCTTTGCCCACACAATCTAAAAGTCCTACCTCCATCTCCCTGCCCAGCCATTGGGTGTGTATGGCAATTCTTTATTATCAATCAAAGCCAGCTAGAGAGCAGGAACCCTCAGCATCTGGAAGTAAAGTTTTGGGAGTCAAATTAAGGCAAAGCATTAGAACCAATATCCAACACAAGTGAAGACAGAATGAACCAGAGTATGAGAAAGAATCAGAAGATTAGAACATATGGTCAAAGTTGTTATGAGGCCAAACAGAACAATTGAGTTAGAAGACAAGAGAAGTCAGATTGAATCAGTCAGTTTGGAAGATTAGATTGTACAAAGGCTAGAAGCTTCCAGGCTTAGGCTCAGGGATAGTTAATATCGAAAAGAAAAGTGTTCTGGGCTCAGTTCAGGCCCTGTATTTGCACAGCTTGGTTACAGCCCTCCTCTTATCACTTCATCTGAAGAAACAAAAGCAACATTGACATTTGGGAAGCATTGGCATTAAATTTTCTTTGAAAGCCTTTTAGAATTCTGTACTAAAACAGTCTGGCCCTAGGTGGGATTTGTTTGTTTGTTTGTTTGGGGGATGTTTCATGATGGCTTCTATTTCAGTAGGGATTATTGATCTATTTAAATTCTTTATACAATACTAATTTAACTTTGGTAATTGGTATCTATAGAGAAAAGTATTCATTTCTTTTAGATTTTCCAAGTTTGTTTTGTTTTTAATGTTCTTTGAATCTCTGGATTCCTTTGGTCTCTGTTGATATATCATATTTTTTCTTCTTGATTTTATTTGGATACTCTGTCATCTCCTTAGTTTGTTTAAGGTCTTGTCTCTCTTGTTGATTTTCTCAAGAAAGCAGCTCTTTGTTTCATTGATACTTTGAAATGTTCTCTTGATTTCAGCTTTAAGTTTGATTATTTCTTGCCATCTACTTCTCTGAGATGTACTTTCCTCTTTTGTTTTACAGCTTTCATGTGTGTTGTTAAGTTGCTACTATGAGATATTTTGAATTTTTAATGTAAGAAGTAAGTGCTGTGTACTTCCCTCTTAGTAACTCTTCATTCTATATCATACTTTTTTGTATGCTGTATATTCATTTTCATTGAAATCTAGGGTATATTCAAGATCTTTATTTCTTTCTTGACCCATTTTTTTTAATTTGGTAGAGAGTTGTTTATTTTCCATGAGTTAATAAGATTTTTGTTGTTTCTGTCATTGTTTTTATCCATCTTTAATCTGTGATGGTCTGAATAGATGCTTGGAGTTATTTGAATTTTCCTGTATGGTTTAAGAATTGCTTGCTCTGCCCAACTATGTGCTCATTTTAGGAGAATTTTCTCTGAGGTTTTTGGGTGATATATTCTATAAATGTATGTAGGGCCATTTGGATTATAACATGTTAGCATGAATATTTCTCTGTATAGATTTTGTCTGGATTGCCTGGCTATTGGTTGGAGTGGGGCATTGAAGTCTCCCACTCTTCAGTATGTGAGGGTCAATATGTGATTTAAGCCGTAGTAGTGTTTCTTTTACAAACTTGGGTATCCTTTTATTGGGAGTAGAGATGTTAAGAATTGAAATATTATGTTGGTATATTTTTCCTTGAAGTAGTATATAATGTCTTTCCCCCATAACTTTTAATTTTGGTTTGAAGCCTATTTTGTTAGATATTAAAATGGCTATACATGCTAGCTAGTTAAGTCCATTTGCTTGCTATATTTTCCAACCCTTTATTCTGAGCTAATGTCTGTCTCTGATGATGAGGTGTGTTTCTTGGATGCAGAACAAGTATGGCTCCTGTTTTTACATCCATTATATTAGCCCATGTATTATTATTAGGGAATTGAGTCCATTAATATTGAGAGATATCAATGACCAATGTTTATCAATTTCTGTCATATTGTTGCTGTTGCTACTGGTGTAGGTGTTGGTGTGTACTTGCTTTCCGTCTTTTTGTTTTGCTTGTATGAGATTATTTAGTTCCTGGATTTTCATGGATATAGTTAATCTCTTTTGGTAGAGTTTTCTTCTAGGCCTTTCTGTAGGGCTGGATTTGTTGATAGATATTGTTTAAATTTGGCTTTATTGTGAAATATCTTATTTTCTCTATGCTGATTTATAGTTTTTTGGCATATGGTACTCTGGGCTGGCATCTATGATCTCTTAGCATCTGCAACACATCTGTTCAGGTCCTTATGCCTTTTAGTTTCCATGGAGAAGTAGGATGTAATTCTAATAGGCTTATTTTTATGTATTACTTAGTCTTTTCCTCTTGCACATTTTAATATTTTTTCTTGTTTTGTATGTTTAGTGTTTTGATGATTATGTGGTGAGGGGACTTCCTTTTATGGTCCAACTGAGTTGGCATTCTATATGCTTCTTCTAATTTATAAGAATCTTTTTCCTTACATTAGGAACTTTTTCTTTCATGATTTCATTGAAATATTTTCTGGACTTCTGAGATGGAATTCTTCTCCATCCTCTATTATTATTATTATTATTATTATTATTATTATTATTAAATATATTGTATCTTTTCAGAGTGAATCAGATTTCCTAGATGTTTTATGGCAGGAATATTTTAGACTTAGCATTTTCTTTGACCAATATATCCATTTCTTCTATTGTATCTTCAATGCCTAAGATCATCTCTCTCCCACACATCTCTTGTTTGTTTTGCTTATTATATTTCAAAACAGTTATTGTGTGTGTAGTTCTGGCTGTCATGGGTCATCAGTCTCCTGTGTTTGTTGGTGAAACATGCCTCTGTGGTTCCTGTTCAAATTCCTAAATATTTCATTTCCCAAATTTCTCCAGTTTGTGTTTTCTTTATTGTGTCTATTTTCATTTTCACATCTTGAACAACTGTATTCAATGCCTTTAATTATTTGTATTTTCTTGGCTTTATTTCTACTTATCTTTTGCTGTCCTTCTTTGAGGGATTTGTTTCTATCCTTTTTAAGGACCTATATCATCCTTATGTAGTTGGTTTTAAAGACTTTTTTCATATGCTTCAGCTTTGTTGGATTATTCTGGACCTGTTGTGGATGGATAGCTGGCCTGTAGAGGAGACATAGTGTGCTGGCTGTTCTTGATTGTGTTCTTATGGTAGCATCTAGGTACTTGGGTGTGTGGTGATGCTGCTGCTGCTGCTGCTGCTGCTGCTGCTGTTGATGATGATGATGATGGTAGGTCAACATGGCGCTTATCTTTGTTAGGTGGGTGTTTTGTTTCTTGATTTCTGTTCCCCCTCTGGATTTTCAGAATGTGATGTCTGTGCATTGCTTGTTTTACTGGCCTGCTCATCTGGTTTGTTCCTAGGGAATTCCTAATTGTGTTAGAAGTTGAAGCACAGCAACAGCAGAGGAATGGAGGTTAGGAGAGGATAATCTGTGAGCTCCATAGGTGATTTAGTCAGAGGGGAAAGGAGGCTGCAATTGATCATCTGTTTCAGCACTAGGGGTGTGACTGAGCAATTAGGTCTGGGGGAAAAGAAAGAGGGAGAGGGGAACGTCTGTGGGTAACCTACCTGGTTTTCTGGCATGCATCTTGAATTTACTGATTGTTTTCAAATTTCTAAACCATCATTCCCATTAAGTCTTTTATATTAGATAACTGTTAAAAAATCACATATAATATTAAAATAATTAATAAACCTCAGAAAAAATTAAAGCTTCCACAATTTTATCATAACAGTTTTTAAAATAAATATGCATAATGTGACCCTTAATGATTTCAGCCGTGGTTCCTTTCTCTAAATTATCCAGCTTTTTAAAAAGATTTATTTTCGTTATTTGAATTCTGTGGATACATGCATGTCTGTGTTTGGGTTTGTGCATATGAATGCAGCCACTCTCAGGGGTTAAAAGCATCAGATCTCCTTGCAGGTTAAGTTACCTCCATGTATGAGCTGCCTGAAATGAATCCTAGGAAACAAACTTGCAACCTCTGTAAAACCAGTACATGCTCTTAACCACTTTTAACTACTGAGCCATCATCCTAGATTCAATGAATAATTTATTAATGTCAAGCATATAAGAGGAAAAGACTGAGGGCTATCCCTTCCCCAGCCCAGCATTGACTAGATAAGTAATGAGTTTTATTTTCATGACTGAACAAATGAACATCTGCCCACACATTTTAAATGTGAGATCCCACACCACATTACATTATTATTAGTTGAACATCTGTTCTTGCTATTGCATATTATATATCTATCTATCCAAAAATCTTTGGTTTTGTCTTCAGCATAACTTATGTAACCAAGTTTCTATTAGGCATTTCAGTAATTTATTTATGGTTAAAAGCATTTGTAGGCTTGTTGTATCAATAGACAGCGAGAAAAGATAGTCATTAGGTTTGTATTAAAAGTCCATTTACCAACAATATGTATGTCCATCTCTTTCATTCATACTAATGTATAGCATTAGACACTTTAATAGCATTGCGTAGGCAGTGGATGTCATGTTTTACTGCTGTTTTAGTTTGCTTTTTTTATTGCTAAGCCTTTAGAATTTTATGTGTTTATTTGTCATTTTTCTTTTCTTACAAACATTGTTTTTAACACTTTGAGCTTTTATTTGGCAGTGCTGACATTTTTCTCATCTACTTAGATGGGATTAAATATAGGAGGAATATTATCATAATGTTATACTGTAGTATAATTTTGCTTTATGTAAACCATTATTTGTACCCTGAGTATTATTCTGGAGCAGATCTGAAGAGCTCAGGGAATAGATTAACACATATTATGATCCCTTTGTCAATGATAATAGTAAAAATTTTAAAAACTTGTTTATTTTTAAAAAGTGGTATCTTGTCCTTAAAATATACTTGAAAAATATTTTAGCTATACCTTATCATATTTTAAAAGACATAATCTCTTCATAGTAGCAACCACAGTTATTATTTCCTAAGTGATTATTATTGGGAGGCACTAGGCCTGAAATGATCTACAAAAAATTTTATCCTTGTATAGTCAAAGGAACAGACTGTACTAATATTCAACACAGTATTTCATAGGTAGTGACTGTTATAGCAAAATCATACTGTATTCTAGAGTAAAGAAGATATAATTATTTATATTGCCCTCATTACTTGCCAAGAAAATAATAATTTTTAGAAAATAAAATCTGAAAATAAACATATAAGTGCAAACTATCAGAAGTTATCTTGGAGGCCAATAGTGATAGGTTATCAATATATTCATCTATTTTACAAGGTATTAATTTGAAGCTAAAAATAACAAAGTGTAAGTTAGGTTAACTTATTAAATAAAATTTGTTACAGTTTTGACTTTGTTAAAGCTCAATTGATATGTTTTATGGAGCAAAGACTGTCTACCTAAAGTACATGAAATCTAATACTGAAAATTAAATTCATAATTGTCACAGAGATTTTCTTTCAGGAATATAATAGATGCATGAAATTTTTGATCTCCCATTGAAATGCCCACATGGAAAGTTTAAATGTTAACAGTCACTTATAGGAGAAAGTGTGCAATATTTGACTTTTTGAGTCTGGGTTACTTCACTCAGAATTATTGTTCCCAGCTCTATCAATTTACTTGAAATTTTTGTAATTTCATCTTATCTTTACGGATGAATGATAATCCATTTATAAAACGCATCACATTTTCATTATCCATTCAACAGTTGATGGGCGTCTAGACTGGTTCCAGTTTCTGGTTATCACGAGTAGGACAGCAGTGAACATGGATGAGCAAGTCTCTCTGTCATAAAGTACAGAGACTTTTGAGGATGTGTCCAATTGTGGAATAGCTGGATTTGAGATAGATTGTTAGGTATATAGTAAAAGACCAGGGCAGGAAGAAGGAGATCAGGTATAGGAAGAGACTATAGTGAAAGATAATAGAATAGGATGCTTAAAGGGGAAGGGATATGGGAGAACAATGTAAAGAAGGGAACATGCGGACATACAGCTAACATTAAAGGCCTTCTAAGAAACCCTAATAAAACATACTATTGCAGAAGTTTCCTAAAATATATACATATGCACAAGGAATTTAAACAGAGTTATCATCTAATGGGAGAGACAATGACCTAACTAGACATCTTATGTCACCAAGTAAAACCTTTAGCACCAGTAATTGTTTATATCTCATTGAGTTGTTCACCAAAGGGTCCCTAAAACTCACAAGGCCCTTAGTAATTCTCCACAGCCTGTTGGCAATAAGCTCCTGTGGATGAAGACAGCACTTATGGTATCAAACACAGGTAAATAGAAAACCCCAATGAGAAATGTCACCACTATTGACATCCATAGTGCTGCAAGGTATGCCATGCATTACCAGAGAAAATATAATTGTTACTACAATCCAGCCTCCATCACTGAGGCCTACAACAGCAACCTGTTTAAAGATAAACTGGTACAGTAGAGTCATAAATATTATGGGAATAGCTAACCACTTTTATAAATTAAATTTATGGCCTACACTATAAGAGGGCCATACCAGATACTACTAAAAGGCAAAGATCCAGAGATTAGATAGGTTATGGACCCAGGCAAAAAGTTACTGTTACTATTCTGCTAAAGAAAAATAGCAAAAAAATAATTCCTGAAGACATATTGCTACACCCATAGATCAGTATCTTGTTCCACCCTTATTAGAGAACGTTCATTTTGCAATAGATAGAAATTAATACAAAAGCTCACGACTGGACAGTGTACAGACAGGGAGAAACTTTGGAGCATTGAGTCCTAAATGAACTTTCTACATCAGAGCCTTAAAGTAAAATCTCAGGGCTCTGTATGGGGGATAAGGCAGAAAAGTTGTAAGAGTCAGAAGTGATAGATGATTTCAATGAAACTGTGTTCTCTAGACACTGATGTACATATGAACTCAAAGAGACTATGACAGCAAGGACAAACCTACATGGGTTCAAAACAGACAAGATCCCAGCACCAGAGAAAGACAAGTAGATGCAACATCCGAATTCTAACTAAAAATTTATTTGCAATCATACCTGCTGTGAAAGGCACAATTACTTAGAACCAGAATCCAGGGGAGGTACCACCGCTATGAGTAGTTAACTAACACAAAAGAGACTCCATGTTTGTGTGTGAGGTGCAGTGGAGGAGTAGGGTGTGGGAGTAGGGTAGTAGAGTTGGGTTGGTGAGTGGGATAGGGTAGAAGAGTGGAGTAGGGGTGTAGTGGGGTGGGAAAGTGGTGGCTTTATTTTATTTTTGTGTGTTTGTTCTTACTGATTTTTGTTTTCTTTTCCTTTTCATATACTCTTAGCCACTGGACTATCTCTACAGCCCACATGTATTGATTTTAATATAGTCCCAGGATAGGATTTGCATGGCTTTCTGATCAGAACTTCTTGTTAAAATTTTTATTGAAAATAAAAATTTAATTTAATTTATACAGTCTCTTATGGTTATGGTTCCCCTCTGCATTCTCCACTGATCTTCGTCACCTCCCTGTCCACCCAAATCCATATCCTTTCTTGATATCTCACATTTGAAAATGAACAGGTATTAAAAAGTAGAAAAAAGGAAAATAAAAACAATAACAAAGAAACCTAAATAGGACACAATAAATATAAAATTAAACAGCTAAAGAAAAGGCACAGAAACATATATAAAGATAGATATATACACATTCACACACACAAAACTCTCAAAAGCCATAAAACTTGAAATCATAATGTATAGATAAAAGGCCTGTAGGGCAACAGAGAAAGAAAAAGAAAAGGTATGGAAATGAAAAGAAAAGGAAAGGAATGGAAAGAAAAAAAAGGAAAGGAAAAGAATCAACTCAGACAAAGGTTGTGTGATACAAAATGTCCTTATGAAATGCTCATTGGATTTCTTTGTGTTGGCTTTAGGAGTGATTTGTAAACTCAGCTAGATGACATTGGAGAAAATTCAATTCTTCATTTGCAAATGGTTATCAATTAGAGTTATCTTCTGGCAAAGGGATACAGGTTACGTCCACTTCCACTCTGGTGCTGGGACACTATTTGGCATAGACATATGTAGGTCCAGTGCATGCTGCCTCCTTCTCTGTGAGTTTATTTGTGCATTGGTCCTGCTGTGTTTAAAGGGCCTTCCTCCCTTTTGCTCTCCCCTGGTTCTTATAATCTTTCTGTCTCTTCTTACTCATTGTCCCCTGAGCCCTGAGGGGAAGGAATTGATGGAGACATCTTACCTAGGACCAAGTATTCCAAGGTCTCTCACTCTCTGAAGCTTGACTATCTCTGGGTCTCTCTATTCCAATCTATTTTGGGGAAATGATTCTCTAATGATGACTGAGGGAGAGAGTGATCTATGAGTAATTGGGAGGGGCAGGGAAGAAAGTGATGCGGGGGGGGTGGAGAAGGGAGAGCTAAAAACAACAGCCATTTGATGTGGCATTTGGAAACAGAATACAATAGAAGCTTCCTAAAATATGTAAATATATGAAGGTGATCTAAATAGAATCACTAAATAATAAGGTGGAGACTGTCTTAGTCAGGGTTTCTACTCCTGTACAAAATATCATGACCAAGAAGCAAGTTGGGGAGGAAATGGCTTATTCAGGTTACACTTCCACACTGCTTTTCATCACTGAAGGAAGTCAGGACTAGAAGTCAAGCAGGTCAGGACGCAGGAGCTGATGCAGAGGCCATGGATTGGTGCTGCTTACTAGCTTGCTCAGCTTGCTTTCTTATAGAACCCAAGTCAACCAGCCCAGGAATGGCACCACCCATAATGGGCCCTCCCACCCTTGATCACTAATTGTGAAAATGCCTGGACCTCATGGAGGCATTTCCTCAAGGGAGGAGCCTTCCTCTATGATACCTCCAGCTTGGGTCAAGTTGACACACAAACCCAGCCAGTACAGAGACAGAGTGACCATTAGACATTTCTAGTCACAAAATGAAGCTTCTAGTTCTAAGAATGGGATACATCTAATTGAGTTCTTGGCCAAAGGAGCACCAATAGGAATTCCCAAACAACCCAGGCCAAGGCTATTTGTTGCTCTCAATGAACTGATGATAAAGCCCTCTTGAAGACTCCAACACCTACATAACTCATTGAACATAGTGAAGATGACCTGGTGCCTACCTAGAGCCTTCACTCCTACTGAAAAATGTTCATGGTACTGGGAGGTAGTCTACATGATACCAGAAGAGAAAGATATACACTAGCACAGCTACAAACCCTTTCATCTACAATGGTGGCCTGCCTGTAACCTGTTCAATAGTGCCACAAATTAACCAATATATGACTAGATATAAGACCATTTCATGAGATGGAACCCATCTCTGACACTGCTCAGGGGCCAAATAACCTGAGAAGAGATAGGCCAGGGACTTTCAGAAAAGCCACACTTTAGTGTTCTGTTAAAGGAATCTAGCAGCAGATCAGGACTTCTTAATCTTATTTACACTCATAACCCTTGTTATTGGGAAACTTTTATGTGATTCCTAGTATGTAAGCTTATAGAAAAGACATACTGAAAATACATGATGATGAATTCAAAACAATTTCTTGGTATACATATTATTGCATTACTCATTAATGACAAAAATCAAATTTGTGCTTGAATGACATAGGCATGCTAAACCAGGAGATACTTGATACTTGAAGACACAGTATATCCACAGTGTTTATCTAAGTTGACTGTTATTTTAATTTTGGCAGTTTAGGAATGAAGGTTGCTTTCTATATACACATAGACACCAAACACACCTTCTAGATCGTTTTTTCTTGAACTTTTACATTCACCACCCCTTTTGACTGTGAAAATATTTTTACATGAACCTGGGTATATAGGAATATAAAGCAGAATTATAAATCAAACATTCACAGACAGAACTTAACTGAAATTATGTTCTTTATATAACAGGACATTTATCTTTTTTAGTGTTGTTATGTTAGCTCCACATCCCATATTACTATGTAAGAATTTAATCTAATATCCAGATAATATCTCATCAGCTATTTTACTTCCTAGTTGAACTTGACACCAGATCCTTCCACTTTATTTCTATGTGAGCATGTTTTATTTCCAAATATATCAATAGTAACCACCCTCTCCCCTCACTGGAGAGAATTATTGATTCTCAGTGTTTCTGCTTGTAGATGACATTACTGAAGACATGTTCCTCATGCTTCCACTTTGCTATGACAGAGTTCAACAGCAGGAAAATGATATAATTTTCATCATTGTTTTGTGCAGGAAATTATTTCACAGAGTTGAGAAACATTATCTTGTTATTGATTTTTTAAAATGCTATGCAAATTATGTGACAGTCAAAGTGTGTTTGAAACTTCACCAGACTGCTTCCTAGAGCATCATGAGTTGCCTAGTTTAGAAATATTACAGTGTATGTGTTGCCCATCAAATTTCCATGGTTTGTGAGCTATCTATGAATGAAACAACTAACTAGAATTATAACGTCTCTTTGGAAAACAGAATAGTTCTCTCTCTCTCTCTCTCTCTCTCTCTCTCTCTCTCTCTCTCTCAATTTTAAAACAAATAACAGCAATGCATAGAACTCTAGAAATACCCACTGATTCAGAAAACATTACTAATCATGAATTAGCACAAAAATCATTGACATTAGAAATAAGTGAAGCTTAGTTCATGTTTTAATATCACAAAAATTATAGCTAGCATTTCCTCTCCATGGTGCTTACTCAGTACCTTCTATAAGTTTTAAATTAGGAGGAGAAGTATGAGATTCAAGTGACAGACACTTGTGGTTTTACTAAATAATGAGCAGAGAAAAGCTTTTTTTTTCTCCTGATTTCATGTTCATGGCGTCAGAGTTAAGTGCAAGAAAGATCGTATGTTAAATATCAAAGTTCTCCATTAAAGGCTCCTTTAATTAAAACAATGAAAATAAATTAACTCAGACTTTCTCTTCTCTTCCTCCCTCTCTCCTCATCCTTGCCCTTCTGTCCCTCCTCTTTCTCATTTGTACATACCCCTCCCCCATTCTCTTGTCACCTTGTGCCTATTACTCCTGCATCTCTCTGTTCATTTGTTTGTTTGTTTTGTTTGTTCTCCTATTTTAGATGCATGTTCTTTAAAAATCCCTGAGCATCTGAGCAAGGAAGCATTGTATTTGAAGTAAGGATGCCCTAAATTACTCTGTTGGAAGCCCTCCAACTACAGAGTAAAGAACTTTTGGCATCCAGGTCCATTAGGAGTGAAACAACCAACTTCAAATGTTTTCAGATTTACTGATGCAAGGCCACTTTAGGAAGTGGCAGTTGAATATGAAATGTGCTTTTAGCCTGAAATAGGATCTCAATATTTCTCTACCTGCCCCCCCCCATGCAAATATTATCTTTCAAGTACCATCAATGAATAAGTGTAATCCTTCGACTATATCATCTTGCCTAGTGTAGCTTTTTGTGGTGGGTAAAATAATGCCATATAGCAAACATAGACCCCATAAATTAATATTTCTGTATTTACTTTAAATGAATAAATAGCAACTTTGACAACTAAGAAATAAGAAAGAAAAATATCACTGTTTTCTTCACATTGTGTAGGTAATCATTTTTAAGCATATTTTATATCATTCTAACTTGATTAAATATTCTTCTTTGTTCTGTGTGTCTGTATGTGTCTAATTAAAAAGATAGTTACATAAAACAAATTTTTCTAAGTCATATAGGTAAAATATAAATATCTGGGGTTCTCTTCCTTACATTAAATCAATGCTCATTGAGTATTTACTAGGTACATAGTCCATAAAGGCTTAGATGCTAGCATTCTGTCCTTATAAATTTTATAATTTGGTAAGTTGAAGCATTGCTAATTCAAAAATTCTCCATGTGAATTGCACACCTCTTTGAATGCATACAGCACCACAGATATTATGAAAAAAGTGTAAATTATGAAGATTACTGATACTCTTTGAGATATTTTAATTTTGTACCAGTTATTAAATGTGACAAAAATTCAAAAGCAGAGACTCATGCTACCTAGGCTGAACTCACATTTGTTGTGTGGCCAAAAATGACTTAAACTTATGATCTTACGACCTGTACTACCCAATAGCCGGTATTGCTTTTATGCATCACTATATTTCGTTTGATGCAGATAGTTACAGAACCTAGGATTTAATTAATGCTAATCTATCATTCACCTACTCAAGATGGACCCAAGATTAAATATGTGCACACACAATACAGAAGAGTATTTAACCAATTTGGAATGGGATAATGTATGCTTAATAGTGATTATCTGCACAATGTGAATGAAGCAGTGATATTTTTCTTTCATATTACATGGTATCAAAGTTAGCTTCCTGTTTCAAATAAGTATGGAAATATTAATTTACAGAGTCTAAGTTCGCTATGTAAAATAATTTTACCAGGAATACTATACTAGGCAAGATGAAATAGTTAGAGGATTCCACCCATCCACTGATGATGCTTTAAAGATACTATTTGTATTGGGGGAAGGTAGAGAAATATTGAGATCCTATTTCAGGACGAGAGAGTGCCTAACCCCTAGCTGAAGAGAGTCCTGAATCTGCTGCTAATGCTACAGTTGATAGGTCCACATATATCTATCTACATTTGGATAGCAGTATTTTTGTATTTAACAATTTATGTTTAAAAAGAAGAGGGTTTTTAGTCAGGAGACATAGGGACAAACTGAGAGAGGTTGGAAGGATCTGTGGCAGTAGAACAGATCAAAGTCAAACTCTCAAAGAGTAAATTATAATATTAAGTTGATTGTAAAGCAAATGGATACACAAAGTTACCATGAGTAGGTTGCTGAAGCATAGTCTCACTTCAACAATGTAGAGTGTGGACGAAAACCATGGCGCTTCTGCCATATCTTAAGACTGAAACACACTGCATGGCTCAAAATTACTGTGAGATCCAGGCTTTTCTCTTCTGAAAATATGACTTGATTGATCATTTCCCATCTCCACTTCTTTCCGAGATGCAAATGTGTTTTTAATCTGCAGCTAAAGCTGAGGAAGCAGTATTTTAAGTTTGAATTGTCTCTCAGCTTCCGGGTAGCTAATGCAAAGGAAGCTTTGCCAGTTATATTATAGAGCCAGCCATTTAATTAATAATGTCTGTTAGGTTAAAAGCAAGCCAATCGTTCAGGATAAATACTACATTTAGTGGTCCAGGAATTAAGTAGATTTGTCCTAAGGGATGCTCATAGGAGGATATTTGAGGACATAATGAACATCATCCTTAATACTATCCATACAGCAAAACAATGATGGGGTCTGGGAACTCTGCACAGCTCTGATTGGTGATTCTACATAGGTTTCCCTGACTTCATTTTCTCCATACTGTGTTATTAGAATTTGAAAAGAAGAGACAATAGACAAGGTGTGTGTGTGTGTGTGTGTGTGTGTGTGTTCCTGTAAACATCATTTACCAGTTTCCTATAATAGCACACTTGGCATGATTTTAGTGAACATGGTTTAGTTACACCATAGTTACCTCTATATTGAGTCTGTAATGTTGAACAAGACGTTCATTATTTGATGGAACAAGGAAAACAACCTCTAAAAGTAAATAGGGAAGAATGAAGGGTAAAATTAGTACCAATAAATGGCAAGGGAGGAATAGTTATTATTTTTTTAACTAAGTCTTGTCTGGTTTGCAACAGCAGTAAGAGTAGATTTTACATTCCATCAATCTTTGTAAATGGGTTAATAACAGTGAAAATGAAGAACAGTGGAACTCAGGACCCCCTTCTATATTGTGTCATGAATAGTTTTAGAATTTAGATGTTATACATCTAAACATCAAATTTTTAAAAATGTCTGTCTCTTAGAGAGGCAAAGACAGAAACTCTTAAACTCTACAAGTAAACCTAAAATCTGTATTTCTCATGAAAAATGAGCTTATTAAAATTAATATTTATAAAAGCGTTTACTCTCCCTCTGCCCCCCACCTTCCTCAGTGATGACTTAGACCCAGTTGTTGGCGGCATCATGACCATCAGCTTGACTGAATCTAAAGTCACCTGGAAGATAGGCCTCTATTATTTCTGTGGAGATTACCTTAAGTAATTTAGTTGAGGTGGGAACACCTATGACTGTGGATCCTAGAAGTCTTCCTCATACTGTGTCTGAGTGGAGAAGTGAGGTGAGCATTAGATTCATTGTTCTCTTCTCCTGAATGTGGAAGTAATGTGGCCAGCTGTTGAAAGCTCCTGTGACCTGGAATTGTCAGTTAAAATGACCCTTTCTCCCTTAAGTTTCTTTATTCAGGTTATTGTAACACAGCGACAGGAAAAGAAACTAACACAGACACTTATTGATGTAGAACAAACTGCAAGAGGGAGAAAAAATAAACAGGAGATTTTAAGACACAATAAAATGAAGGAGGGTGAAGCACTGGGTAACCTAGTGTATCAGTGCAAAGGCACTCAAAATTCCACTTTCCTGATTACAATTTTTTTAGTATTGATCATTACTCTGTGTTGTATGGATCCTGGACGACCAATCTTAATGCAACAGGAAGATTGACGGTCAATGTTACACTTGTAATTCTGACCCCATCTGAGTTTGGACTGGGGGAGGCTGTGCTTTCACATGCAAAAGTTGATGGCCACCACCACTGTTATGAGGGTTTTGTCACAAGATGAACATTTTCTTGTTTGTTGTAAGACCAACTGTTGTAAACCTGCTGGTTTTTTCCTTCTCTATATTTAGTAGCTCAAGAATCATTTCTTCAAAATACCCTGTATCACAGCAGCATGGAAGTCAACCCACTCTGAGATGTTTTCAGCATACATCTATGATAAGGGGTTTTTCTCATTTTTGCTTCATTCTATTGCTTAGAAGACCACAGGTTATGCTCTATAAGAAGGGGAGACTATTCCATATGTAAGAGGAATCAGGACTTGAGACTTGGGTCTGTCATTATAGATTAGTTCACATCAAAAATGTCGAGTATTCAAGTGTCAATACACATGGACACTTTAGTTCATATTGTGTGTTCAACATCTAGATACAGATCCTCCCTCTCTCTGAGAAGAATGTTGTTTTAGGAATTATATCTAGTTTGTTATATAGGATAGACTCATGCTCAATTGATGAGCAAAATCCACAATCTGATTTATTTTGGGAAAGGTTTCATTTACTTTTCAAATCTTCTTTATTTTACTAACTGTAGTATTTCACATATTAAATCATCCTTAGCTTGTTAGAGGAAGTATTTATCAGGAAAGTGTGCTCAGTCATACACATTCATTGGCTATTACATTTAATGTCTTCATCCTTTTGGCTGTTGTCACTGAATGTGGACATAGCTTTAATTTGCATCTTAAGACTCCTTTTTAAAAGTTGAGTGGAAACCATTTAGCTGATATTTTTAGTTCAGGTATTTTATTTTAATAAAGCCACAACACTTCTATGAGGCTCGACTGGCAGCATTAGAACCCTAAGTAGCACTACATGATATAAAATTATGCCAAAAGGAATCTATTACATGAAGGAATAATCTTGTGCTTAAAACAGCTTCATGAGCTAAGTTTCACTCAAACACTTGAAAGGTTACAGAGTAAAACCATAATTTGCTTCAGTGAGCTAACTGTATGTCAGGTGAAATTTTATTATTCGCCTGTACCACAGCTATAATTTATGTCGAGTACTTGACAGCTATTTAAATTGTGCAACTTGAAGAATTTTGACATATGTATTCTCTATGAAACCATCACCACAATGGAGATATCAAACATTTCCCTTTCCCCTGAATAATTCTTTAAGGCTCTGTGCAGTTCATCTCTTTTGACATCAACTGCATGAATGCTGCCCACAGAAAGAATTGAATTGTATTTTCTAGAATTAAAAATATGTATTTATTTTCTTTAATGTGTATGTGTGTGTCTGTGTTTGTGCTCATGTGCATATGGGAGCATGTGCCCACACATACCTTAGACCTGGATTTTAAGTGGTTTTGAGCCGTCACATGAATTCTGGGTACTTAACCTAGATCTTCTTCAGGAGCAGGTGCTTACAGCCTCTGAGAAATGTCTCCAATTTCTCTTTGCAGTTTTACTATGTACAGATAATAAATTTTTATCAAAGGCTTCTTTTTTCCTAAGTTGATCAAATCATGGAAGGAATTTTTCTTTGGCTGATATGTCAGTTTTATGATTATAGTAATAACTATTTGATATACATTTTTATATAATTTTATAAATTTTTACAAATTTATACATTTTTAGTATTTGAGAAATTTATACAGATCTTCATGGGATGTGGCAGTCTTTAGTATTCAAATTTGTAATTTTTGTCAGCTTTTGATATAAAATGAGTTTAGCGGAATAAAATGAGAGTTATTTCTTTATTCACTGTCTTCTGCAAGAGATCATGTAGAATTTGGGTTAGTATTTCAAATCTTTGACCAATTCTCCTGTGATGACATAGGTCTAGATATTATCTGATACTGAATTTCCAAGTGATTCAATTTCATTTATGTTTGTAGGGCTATCCCAATGATTTATCAAACTGTGAACCATGTATTTCCCAATGCATGGTCATGTAATCAGAGTTGCCTCCTCAATTATAGGTGCTGATTTAGAATATTCTATGTTAGCTTGTTCATAGTTTCAGAGTTTGCAGCAATGGCCTTAGTCTTGCTTCTGATATTCCAATTTCTCTTCTCCTTTGTCACTTTTGTGACTAGTTTTGGTGCTTTTTTTCAGTGTCACTTTATGATTATTACTAATTATTTTCCTGATCTAGATTTCATTAATTTCTGGCATGGTTTTTATAATTTTATTCCTCTTGCTTACTGGGGGCTATTTTCTTGAGGTGGCATCTTAGGTTATTGATTTTAGTCCTTTCGCTTTGCTAAAGTATATACTTTTTGTCCTGTGTGTGAAAGTATTTTCCTCTTGTGCTGCTTTAATGCTATTCCACCAATATCACTGTGTTGAATTTTCATTTTCATTAAGTCCAAAGAAAATTTTAATTTCCCTCGAGTGTTCTTTGATCTTCAGATTATTTAGAAGTATACAATTTCCAGCTGTTTAGAGACTCTCAAAGTATTTTTGTGTTATTGATTTCCAGTTTGATCTCATTTCATAATTTCAATGGTTTAGACCCAAGTAAAGGATGTTCTTTGTTTTCAGTGCCCACCCAAGAGGAGGGTAGGTTTGTGGATTATGTGGGAGAGTTTTAAAAAGCCAGTTACAAAGGGTGTGGGAGTGGTGTTCAGGTTTCTACTAAAGTCTTGATAATTTGCTCTGTCATAATGTCAGCTGTTAAAATACAAATGTTAGGAAGTTGTGCTATAATTGATGGTTTTAATTACTTTGTAATGATCTGTTGTATTCTGCTGTATATTTTGTTTCATAATATGTTTGGTCCATATTCATATAGAACTGTTTTCTTAACATATTAATTTTTATTTTGTACATATATATTTTGGACATTTTATTTTGTTCATATACATAGTATTTTACATGATATATATATTTTATTTTTTACAGAAATGGAGCAGTGTTGTCTTAAGGACTTCTCTCATAACAAGACAGTTTTTATCAATACTTTAATGTGGGTATTTACTGTCTGCGATGATTAATATTTAAATAATGCAAAAAAACCTATAGCTTGATTAGTGCTATCCATCAGAAGAAAGGAAAGCAATATCTATAAGAAAAAACGAAATCCAAGAGTGTCAGCACCATAACTACTAAGGTGCTGCCATCCCTGGCCCATCTGCCTCAGCCTCCTCTGAGTCCTCTAAAATTTGTTATATAGATAATGTACAAATATTTAATATTCTACTTGGCAGGATAAATGGAAAAATTAAATATATTATATATATATATATATATATATATATATATATATATATATATATATAAATTCATTCCCAGTAGAAGAAATAGCTTTTCAGTGTTTTTAATGGAGTGAAAGATTTTTCAGAGAAAACATTTGGGTTCAATGGACTGCCTTATTTGAGAAAATTCAGATGAATGATGACAAATTCACATAAACTATAAAATAACATTGAAATTTCATGAAACTTGTCTTTAAAAGCTGCCACACGTGTGAATCAAATCAATGTGTGAGCACCAATTACTATTAGAATTCCTCCCATGACCAAGGAAGGCTGGGAGATGTAATTAACAGAAAATGAAATGAACACTGTCAGTCTTTGATGGTCATTAACTGCTACTTATGTTTAATTCCAACTAGAGGTCACAGAAATTTTGTTCAATTTTCTTCCAGTCACAGACCTGTTCCTCACAGCCAGAACTTGTTCAGAAATATAGAAATACAATATACAGTGTGAACTATTTCCTGACTTGACCAATTCATGAGCATTCTTCTTTCTGAACTTATTATTTCACCAATAGTGTTTTAAAATGATGCTTATTGTTCATGTTCAATTTCATAGCATCACTTTATTGTAATATCTTTTATCTTTAAATTAATGTTGGGTAATTTCATGAGTGAGCACTTTATTTACATCATTTTTATTTCTCCTCCTGCAATATTCCCATGTCCCCTGACTCCAGTTCACATTTGATTTCTCGTTCTTGAGTTTTATATTTATATAACTGCCAGTACTGCAATAATGTTCCTAGTCTCTTGGGGATAACCTGTAGCTGCCTCATTCGACTTAAGGTCTGCTTAACAGGAGATAATTAGAACTCAAATTACAGCTAAGTATCAATTGGTTTAGGACATAGAAAGAAAAACTTTTTATCAAGGGTCATTTATAGAAAATATAATTAATATACAAGCACACACACACACACACACACACACACACACACACACACTATAGGCAACTAAGGAATTCTTGGGAGCAGGAGCAGTACTTTTCCCAGAAAAGAACACACCGACTGGTTGGTTTTTTAGTAACATATGGTCAGCCCTAAGAAATAAATACAAGTATAATATACAGATTGAGCAAAGTGTACTCCTCTTCCCTTCTCAGAGAAATTTCTAATGGTTTTAGGGATTAACATACTCAGTTTTTATATATGAATTCTTAATCTTCAAGGCATGAGTCATTCTTTGTACCTTATAAATAGAAAATGCTTTGAGCATAACCTGTCAGGTTTATATTTACAAGGTGTTAAATGATGACCTCATTTACTAATAAAGATTATTATTGACTAATCAGAATCTGAAGGATTATATTGGCAGTTGTGGAAATGTTTCTCTTGAAATTGCTTACAATTCACTTCATCAGAATCTCCAAAAGCTCTGAAAACTACACATGCCTGCATTTAATAAGCATCAATAATTATTAAACACCCCTTTTGGAATAAAGAATACTATTTCCTACACCAGTTTTATTTATAGACTCAAATTATTTGTGAAGCTCTCAATAAATAATGTGTTCTGAATATTATTTTATTTCCTTTCTTCTGGAAGGCTTCTCTGGGTATTTTAGAATACTTTCTAAAGTTGAATGACAAGATAATTGTTTGATTAGCACATGGATGGTTAATGACTGGGAAAATGGGGTTGACATAAAGAAACTCATTAAAAGATATTGGATAGTGGGATCTAGAAAACAAATGAGTTAGAACAGCCAATTGGAGGTATCTAATTAACCTTAAAAAACACGAGGGAACGAAAAGTATTTTTTCTTAATTTTCCCAGACCATAAACTAAAAGAAACAACTCGCCTTTAAATCCATGAGGATGCTCCTCCTTTCCTTACTTGAATCATAATAAGTTACAGGCTGTCCCAAATCTTGGTACTTATAAGGCTTTTATAGCAAATGAGAAAATAGTAAAGTTAATGTCCCTTCACGTGAATTTCATTTGCATGACTTTCATCCTGAGTATGACAAACCCCTTTAGTACAACTCAATCTTTACACAAAAATGATCTAAAATACACTATTCCATTGGTCCAGTAATTGAACTTTCCCCTTCAGCTATGAGGCAAGCCATCATATCTTTAGTAATGAAGGCTATTTAGCACGACTGAATTTCAGTATGAGGAACAACCTTAAAGTCTCCGGGTTAATTTCTCATGAAATGTCTCCATTTCACTTTCTCCTACTAATCATAAGAGCCTTTTAATTCCAATTCTTTATTTTTTTCCCTTGACTGTCTCTAATTTTCTTGCCTTCCTGATGAAACATGTTATTTTCTGCCCTGAAGGAGCAATTACTTCATTCCAAGTAGCTTCATTTGGCAATAGCATCTTTACTTTTAGTGTGTTTGCTACGCATTGTGTTCTAATATATGTGTGGAGATTTCTTTCGTCACTTTTAAAAGTGTTGGTTTCGGGATTCTGCTCTTTAATCTTATAAAACATGCTTTCTTCTGTGCTTGCGTAGTCTACTGGAAAACTAAAGATGATCATGGACTGTTGGAAAATAAAACAGTTGATTAAAAAAAATTACTAGCAGAGAAAGATACATCATCTAAGGTATCAACTTCATTTTTAGAACTGCTAAGCAAAATATCTGAATTTTTATCAGCAAAACTGAATATCAAATACATCTCTTAAAGAGAAAATTATTCTTCTGACTGTTAGAACCATCTCCAGAAAGGTTATTCATGTGTACTTCAAATTCATGTATGATGTGAACTTAAAGTAATTTTTATAAACTTAGTACCTTAAAATATTCCATTACTAAGCATATAGATTTCAGTATAATGTTGAAAATGTCTTTGTTTAAATAATACACTTAAAATACCCGACTTCAGAGAGTGTAGCAAATCTAATTAAATGAATCTGAGTTCTTAATAATCCTACATTGTCAGGTTTTCAATATTTTTCTTACTGAAAAGTGACTTCAAGGGTTTTGAAATTGCTTTATATAAAGCACCAAAGATTTACAATATGTTCATTTATTCTAAATATTTAATATTTCTTTTTATATTTTATTTTTTATTTACTTTACATCCCTATCACAGCCCCCCTTTCTCCTCTCTTTTCTGTATCACCCTTAAAAGTCCCTCTCCCTCATTGCTCGATCCCCTTCCTCTCAGAGAAGGGAAGCCCTTCTTGGATACCACCCAACCCTGGGACATCTAGTACCACCAGGACTAGGCATACCTTCTCCCACTGAGGCCCAACCAGGCAGATGAGGTAGGAGGAAGGGGATCCAAAGTCAAGTAACAGAGACTGAGACAGTCCCTGCTCCATTTGTTAAGGGACCCACATGAAATCCAAGCAGCACTCTGCTAAATATATGTAGAGGGTCTAGGCCCAGCTCGAACATGCTCCCTGGTTGTTGGTTCCATCTCTGTGAACCCCTATGATCCTAGGTTAGTGGACTCTGTGGATCTTCATGTGCTATCTTAACCCCTAAGGCTTCCCCACTTTTATTTCCTACTCTTCCACAAGACTACCTGGGCCCTGTGTGATGTTTAGCTATGGGTCTCTGCAGATGACTCCATTTGCTGTTGAATGAAGCCTCTCAGGAGACAGTTAGTCTAGGTTCCTGTTTGCAGGTATAGAACAGTATCATTAATGGTGTCAGGAGTTGGCTTGCTTACATGGGCTGGATTTCAATGTTGCAAAAATAAACAGAGAAAATTAGTCATATATTCACTCAATATAAATTTTGGATATCACTGTGAGTAAATTACTTTCTGAATATAGTTTAATACTACATTGGTTGGAGTTGAAGTAGATGTTACACACACTTGCACACACACACACACACAAACACACACACACAGAGTTTTCATTGTCTGACATGATTTACTTATAGGAGGAAATACATTAAATTTGCTTCTGATTTCAGAGGTTTCAATTAATGGCTAGAGGATCTGAGTGGTTTTGTACTTGAAGCAAAAAAGTGTGCGAGGCTGAATGTATGTTTTGAAGATAGTAGGTGACCTTGTTGCATTCAGGAAACAAAAGTTTATAGATAAGTTACAGAACATTCATCCATTTAGCATGTCTGGAAAAATCCAGTCTCTTCAATTAACTTCTACTTCACTTTGAGACTGGTGTGAGTATTGGCTTAGCAATGTTAAAAATACAGGATGTTGTGCAATTCATATACCACAGCCTCTGCAAGTTATATTCCATAATTTTCTTTCTGTCTCACATCATGAAATATTAAGTATGATGTTTCATGAAAGAAGAAGGTACTATGGTAAAATTTTCTAATTTTTTAAAAATTTAGATATTAAATGAATCCATTTTCTGTTTCTAGCAATATATTTGGGATAAAAATATACTAAAAAGTTACAAATTGTCAAACTACAAATTGGGAAAAATATCTTCACAAACTCTACATCCAATAGAGGGCTAATATACAAAATATATAAAGAACACAAGAAGTTAATGTCCAATAACCAAATAATCCAATTAAAAATAGGGTACAGAGCTAAACAGAAGAATGTTGAATGGCCATGAAGCACTTAATGAAATTTTCAAAGTCCTTAGTCATCAGAGAAATGCAAATCAAAATGATAATTCTGAGATTCCACCTTACACCAATCAGAATGGTTAAGATCAAAAAAACCCTCAAGTGACAGCAGATTCTGGGAAGGATGTAGAAAAAGAGGAATCTCCTCCATTGTTGATAGGATTGCAAACTAGTACAATGCTGGAAATCAATGTGGTGGTTCCTCAAAAAATTGGAAATAATTCTACCTGAAGATTCAGGCATAACACTTCTGAGTGTATACCCAAAAGATGCTTCACCATACCACAAGGACACTTGTTTCAACTTGTTCATAGCAGATTTATTTGTAAAAGCCGGAAACTAGAAACAACCGAGATAGATGTCCCTCAATCAAAGAATGAATACAGAAAATGTAGTTCATTTACATAAGGGAATACTATTCAATACTAGAAAATGTCACCCTGAGTGAGACAACCCAGACCCAAAATGAAAACCACTCACTTGAAATGTTATGTACTCATTCTGATAAGTGAATATTAGCCAAAAAGTACAGAGTACCTATGATATAAACCACAGATTGTGAGAAGTCTAACAAGAAGTAAGGCTCAAGTGTGGATGCTTAAATCACACTTTGAAAGAGGAACAAAATAATCATGGGCCGCAGAGGAGGAAGGAATTTGGATGGGAGAGGAGAGGTGGAGGAGAAAAGGGGAACAGAATCAGGTATAGGGGCATAGACAGGAGAGGACCAGGAGAATGAATGGAAATGTGCAGCTTCTGGGAGTGAGAGGGGAGGAACCCTCTAGAAGTCACAGAGATCTAGGAAGTGAGAGACTCCCAAGACCCAATGAGATGACCTTAGCCAATATGTCCAACATTGGTGAGAGGGAACTCAAAGAGTCCACCTTCAGTAGATAGACAGGGCCTCAAGTGGAGGTATGGGGTTACCAACCCAGAGTCAAACTTTCAAATCAGAATTGTTCCAGTCCAAAAGAACTGCAAGGACAAAAAATGGAGAAGAGATTGAAGGAAAGCGTCTAGCACAACTTGGAATCCATCTCATGGTGGAGCACCAAGCCCTAACACTCACTGATACTGTGACATGCTTTCAGACAGGAACAGGGCATGGCTGTCCTTTAAAGACCCTACCATGACTGACTGAGACAGATGCAGATGCTTACAGGCAACCATTGGACTGAAGTCAGGGACCTTCATGGTTTAATTGGGGGAAGGATTAAAGAAGCTGAAGAGGAGAGCCACCACACAGGAAGACCGGCAGTCTCAACTAACCCAGACCCCCAGGGAGCTCCCAGAAACTGAGCCACCAACCAGGGAGCATATTCCAGCTGGTCTGATGCCCCTAGAACATATATAGCAAAGGACTGCCTGGTCTGGGCTTAGTGGGAGAAGATATGCCTAATCCTTGAGAGACTTGAAGCCCCAGAAAGGGAGGATGGCTGGAGGGAGAGGGGGAGCAACTTTTTGGAGCAAGGAGGAGGAGAGTGGGATGAGGAACTGTTGGAGGGAAGGACTGTGAGGCATGGGCAAAGGCTTGAATGTGAATAAATAAAACCATTGATTAAAAAAAGAGTGAAAAAGGTTAAATCAAGTTGAAGATGGTAAAAATCAACAACGTAAGAAAATGTACACAAATCTTTAATAAAAAGTAAACACTATTGCCACAAGAAACTGTAAAACAAGTGTTTTGAGAGACGAATCCCCATGTGCATCTTGATAAGGACCTTAGAGGAGTGCAAGTGAAATGGCTGTTATAGAGAATGAACATGGGTGGGGTGGGTTTCATAGAATGCAGACAGGATCAGCTCTTCCATCCAAATGTGAGTCGTCTAGGAATGTACAATTTAACCTGTTGTATGTGTTTCCTGCTTTGAGAAAGGAAGGCTAAGCAGGTGGATATACTTCATGCCATCTGCCACTGCCAACATAGAGCAAGAAGTCCATATTTTCATTTGTTAGTTATTTAACTAATACTATAATGTATAAAGAAGCTACGAGTTTCTAACTTATTCAGTAAATTTATGCAAATTTTCCTACAACATTAGGCAAGCCACGACTAATAGTGAGTGGCTTTAGAAGTGTTAGAACAGGTGGGCCAGTGAGGAAGAAGCTGAAGGAGCAGGAAAGTCTTGGACCAGAAAAGATCAAGCTAAACCTTGTACACCCTTTAGTCTGTCAAATAATAAGGATTTTTCAAAAAGAGGTCATGATTCAGTGGAGATGTGTTCAAATACATTAGTCTACTCATTATATGAGGACAGTTTCTGGAGTCAATTAAGCAATGACAATATGGCCTTCCAGACAAATGATGTTGGCTCATAACTATTAATGGGGAACATGACAGAGTAAGGCATTGATACTGACAAGGTTATACAACTGATGGCATGTTAGTTCTAAGGAAGAAAAACAAATTCAGCATGTTTTCTGTAGTTGGTCTTAGACAATGAGGCATTTGAAAATGTACTGATACTGAAAAGGTTGGTGGACTGAATGAGCCCAAACCCCAAAGACTCATATCTTTGAACATTGTCATCAAGGAATCTGCTTGGGGAGAGGGGGGTTTGGAGGGGTGGCTTTGTTGGTGTAAGTGCAGCTGTGTTAGAGAAAGTGTGTCACCAGGTATGGACTTTGAGGTTTCAAAAGCCAAAGCTAGGCCCAGTGACTCTTCTCTCTTCCCGATGCCTGCAGATCCTGATGTAGAACTCTCAGCAGCTTCCCCAGTACCATGTCTGCCTGTGTGCCCCATGCTTTCCACCATGCTGATAATGGGCTAAGCCTTCAAAATTCTTAGCAAGCTCCAATTAAATGCTTTCTTTTATGAATTGCCTTAGTTATGGTGTCTTTTATAGCAAAAGAATACTCGAATGTTAATGCTAAAGGTTAAATAACACAAGAGAATATTAATGTTAAATGACTAATCTTAGGAGGAAGATAAAAATTTGATTTAGGCATATAGAGTCCACAACTCTTGTGGTACATGAGAAGGGAAATTTCTTTCACAACTGGAGTTATGGAGATAGGACACATAATATAAATGTAAGATGGAGAAATCAAAATGCATAAAACTACTAAGGAAATAGATTCTGATAACAGTATATATAAACATCAAAGGACTTCTAATAACCAGCCACAGTCCATAGAAACATGCAGTCTGGAAGGAAGCTGAGTCAGAAAACCTGGGTAAACTTATAAACACAGAGAGCATATAAAATAGGCAAAGGTTGACTGCATTCATGAACAGTTTTAAGATAAAGAAGCATGGAATAGAATTAACTCAGAAAAACACAGATAAAAATATGTTAACAATACTTTTTGACATGTAGAAAAGGTTATGATCATGGAACATCCAGGAAACAAACAAAAATTGTTGAGGGAGAGACATAAAACACTTAAACAATAAGGCCTTGAGTTTTGATCGCAATAACCTTTATACAAATCCAGGCAAGGTGAAACATGCCTTAACCCCAATGCAGAGTGTATATGACCCCATATTCGACATTGCCTAGACAGCCTTGAATGATCAAGTAGCTTCAGAATCAGTGAATGGCATGGAGAAATGGGCATCAGGATGGGATAAAAATCAAGTTGTAAATGTATTTGTTCAAAAATGTAAATAGCTGATTCATTCTTCACGTTCCAGTTTTGGTTTGCAATTATCTACTCACTAATGTTTTGGAAATGCCTGGGCTGACAGAATATGGCCACATGAAATGTTATATGCTATGCTTTTAATGTATACCATAACACACACACTGTCTCCTTATGAAACATAAACTTAGTGAGTCCATCCCAATGGCAGCCAGGAAGTAGTTTGTGGCAACCTGGGTGGGTGATATATATTTTCAAGCAAAGGCAATAATTAAAACATAAATATTTAAATTATTATTTTATTTCATAAATATTTTAATATTCATTTTATTTTAAAAATAATTTTACCACCCCTAGATAGTCATATGGAAAACAAAGTAGAACCTCTTTTAAAAACTGTGGAGATGGAAAATATCTGATTGAACCTATCTTTGGTTTTTCTCAGTTGGAATGGACCTGCTGATTGGCTTTAGAGGAGAAGGCTCGGCAGTATCCACTGCACGCTGGCTAATGCATCTTAATGCATTGAAAGCTGCTTCAGAATGTGACAGCTGGAAGCTAAGTGGAAATATCTAGAGAGACCAGGAAATAATCAGGTAGGCTCAACAACCCTGTCCCAAATATACCTGCTGCCAACAAGCTGAGATGCTTACACACAGAGAGGGAGGAAAATGAGGAGAAATTTCCTGATATTGCAGCATCTGCAAAGGGATTTTGTCTGATCTGTGCAATGTTAATCTCTCAACTCCAAACTACAGTTCTAACTCCCAACCTCCAGTCCTGATGAAAACAGTCATGATGTAGCACCTTTTATTTGATAACTGATTCTGCTGATTTGTACTCCATTTTATCAGAAAACAAGACTGTTTAAAACCTCAAAGTCTAAATAGCTTTCAAAGTCACTAAATTCTTAGAATCCTCCGACCAATGAATAAATGAAGTTCAAGGCTACTCTTTTGTATTCTAACTTCCCTGTGTAATAAGGCTAATACACAACACTTTATTTTTTTAAGTTTCTGCTTGCCCTGATGATACTGAAAGTCACATTGCTTTCTGAAAAGAGACTGTTTTGTTTTAAAAGTACAAAGCTGATTCTAGAACTAGCATGGCAGGAATGTAAAGGTCATGGAAGCTACAGATGTCTTGTGAAGACTGTAAACAATAAGTTAGGGTGCTCACAAATAATAAGTCAGTATCATGTAAAAGAAAGGAAGATCCAAAAGTGATGTAGTTATGCATAGGTTATATTTAGCAGTCATGGATGCATGGACGTATTTTAATTCATCAGTAATAATTAGTTGATTTTAAAAATAGTTTTTGAGGAAATGGACTTCTCTGCACAATTACCTATTACCTAGAAATAATAATTTCCCTCATTTTCACACACACACATACACACACACGCACATGCACACACACACACGAATATGTATAGTTAGTTTGCCTTTAAAAATATAAATATACTATTGCATTTTTATAATGTATAAATGATTCTTATGAGGCCTGGGAAATCCCGTTTGCCGTCATTAAAAATTTATGAAGGGCTGTAATGGACGCATTCACCTGTAATACCAGACATCCAGAAGCTGAGATGAAAGGATCAAAGGTCAAGATCAGCTAGAGAGACTTAGTGAGCCCCAGTCTAGTCTGAGCTACATAGTGAGAATTTGTTCCAGAAACCCAATATGGGAACAGTTGTCAATGATAATAAAATTTCCTATCCTTGGGATATCCACTATTATTTAAGTGTAACAAAGTAACTCTGTTAGTCATGGTCTCATATGGCCTTTATTTAGTCATGTGGTTATTTTAATCAACAGGATATATATTTTAAAATACAGCATAACTCACTGAAATACATCTGTACATATTATGCAATGGCTACATTGATCTAATTAGTACATGCACACATCTATCAGTTTTGTGTCGTGAAGTAATTAAAGTGTACATATACTGTCATCGATATTGAAAATTATAATACTCTTGGCAAACAAGATATCTCAGTGGATAAAAGCAGTGTCTATGTGAGCCCGAAAAAGTAGGTCATTCCCCAAAGCCCATCTAAATGTGGAAGGAGTGAACTCATCCCACAGAGCTGTTCTTAGACCTTGACATATATTGTGGCACAAATACCTACACACAAATACACACACACACACACACACACACACACACAATCTACTAATTATACAAGATATTATACATTAAAATATATACTAATATAATATAAATTGAAATTAAAATAATCCAATAAGAACACAATGCCACATATTATGGTCATATTTTAACTAGCGTTTTTCTTTTTCCACATGGTTTCCTTGGGGAAAGAGGTAACAAAATTAAAACATTTTGGGTAATTTTTGTTACTTGAAAAAGTTGTTCCAAAATCTAGTACCCTTTCCACTATATAATTTCTATTTTAAAAATTCAACACAAAGTCTATAGAATTTCATTGTTTGGAGATTTCAAAAGCTTATATTCTATTTTTTTAAAATTAAAGAACAATGAAAATTGTTGTTGTTTTGTTTCAACAATTTAAGAATGTTCTAATTGGGTATCCCCTTTGTACCTGCCTCTAAACACAAGAGTTCCAAATGGATGTCCAGGATGCTCAGTGTGACTTGTGCCACACACTACTCTCCTCGCACACATGCTGAGAATAGGAAGCTGGTGTCCCCCATTATAATGCACTTTTGTGAGGGCAAATTCCTCTACTCATGTAATATTGATACGGTTTTTGACAAAGAAATTCTTCCATTGAGAATAATTGCCTATTTAGATGAATTCTAAAATAATTTGCAAGGAAGTTCATTCAGATTTATATAGTTTTATTATTACTTTATTTGTCATTTATAAGATGCATGCATGTTAATTGTAATAGAAAATTGGATAAAGTTCCATTGCTAATGTTAGGATCCTTAGACCTATCATCCATACAAATGCAGACATTGTTCATTTATTTTGTTTTTAATTGTACATATTCATTTTTTCTTCATATATTGTATATTTGTATGCTCTGTCACAAACACTCAAACACATACACACACACACACACACACACACACACACACACGCTCTCGCGCACGCGCGCACACACACACACACACACATACACACACACACAAATGCTACAGCATATGTATGTAGGATAGAGACTACTTATTGCTCAGAAATCTAAAATCTAAACCAGGAATGGAACTCAAGTTCCCTGGTTTGGTAGCACTTTTATCCACAGACCCATTTTGCTAGCCCACACATACCTTGCCTCCCTTCCTAGATGTTTTACTTTTATATAACTAAATAGTATTGATGAGTCCTATCTATGACCATGATTAGTAGAAGTTTAGCATGAACGATGTTGCTGGGAAGGGTCTTTAAACAAAGCCCATGCGTTGTTCTTGTTTGCATAGTCTGAGAGGATATCACAAAGCCAAGTCACAGACCCAAAAGATGAATAATGAGACCTTAAGTAGTGTCCAGCAGGAGTTCCATCAGTAATAGATAAGGCAAACCACATCTGTAACTCCATAGCAGTGACCTTGAACAGCCAAAACACCCCAGTGTGGTTAATCATCCCTGAGGCTGAAGATAAGTTCTCTGATATTTTGTAATTAGAGGCCACATGCATGTGTCTTAACTAAGGCACTACATCCTCAAAAGACTTTGGTTTCTTTGTAGATTTTACCTCCATTCTCAAGCATAGCATGGATTTCCTACAGGAGTGTGGAAAGAAATGGCTTGGAAAGGAGATCTGGTCCAATATAATATGGGAGGGTAAAAGGGTGACCCTTACCCACAAATATATAACCTGCTACATACATATCAATTAAAAGCTCTTTTAAATCCTTAACATGAAGTTCATTGTGCTCCAATCTCTCTTTGAAGGGCATGCTTTGATTTCCTTAATAAACTTTAGTTAAACTGTGTCTCAAAACTGGATTTCTTTCCTTCAAGAAGATATGACCAAAGAGAACCTTCTGGTATCCAGACACTTTTCATGGTGATTTGACACTTAAATATTACTGCAAGAGATAGTGGGGTTATTTTATTTCTACCAATCTTCATTATTCACATGTATATTCAGAGTAAAATTTATGTTAATGGGGCTGATTAGTTTATGTCAGATGTTCTCAAAATTTTGGACAAGAAAGACTTACTATTTCTTTTTCAGCCTTAAAAAAATAAATTTAGTCCAGTTGATGTGATTATTTCAGTGTTGGGAAAATATCAGATTAAATGCAGTGCTTTGAAAGGTAGTAAGTAACTTCTTTTAAGGAAGGAGTTAAGTATGTGGTAAAGAAATAAAATACGCAGCCAGTTATAAATTCTACTAAAACCCCACAAAGCCTGGAGGATCACCAATAAAAAGTAATTTTATTGCTTTGCTTAAATCATTTTCCCTTTTTCCAATTTTTTCTTTTATTTTCTTTTTTAATTCACTGAATTGTTGAAAATAACTCGAGACCTGTAAGCCTAGGGTGATAATTTCAAAACTAGTTGAAGGGGAAGTCTAAATCATTCTTCTTTTCTGTTCATTATTGGTCTTCCTAAAACAAAGTCAATTAACCAGGGCATTTGGGGTTCTGATAATCCAGTTTCTTTTGGAGATAAACAAACTTGGGTCCAGAGAGGTGAAACAAAGTACCTAAAATGAAACAGACACTCAGTTGCAAAGCAACAGGGACAGACAGGACCCAAAATGTTACAGGCTGCTATATAACAGACAATTCCTGAAATTAAATATTAATTTACGTGGTTCTATAGTTATTACTGTTGTTGCTTCGATTTGTTGTGTTCCTTAGATTGGTTCTCTCTTTGCCTCCCTCCCCCTCAACTGACAAGGGTGCCCTCTGATGCCTCTGTTTCTTGAATGAGGGCTGGGATTAAAGGTATGACACAACAACTAGCCTATAACTAACTCTTCGGTTAATTTTTAATATGTAATTTTAAAATCTGTGTATACGTGTGTCTATAGGAGTGCCCACCATGTGTGTCCAGCTACCAGTAAATGCCAGGGAGAATGTTAGGTCACCAGAAGCTAGATTTACAGACTATTGAAAGCCACATGACATAAATGCCCAGAACCAATGTCAAATTTGCTGTATCAACAGCACGTTCTTTTCACCACCGAGCCATGTCTTCACTTCAGACATGCTTAGGTTTCTGGAGTCTGAAAATAATCAAGCCTACAATATTTTCCTGTGTATAAATAAAATTTTAAAAGTGAAAATTCCCATAATTAAGGATCCTTATTGTTCTACACTTAAAATTTTTATTATTACGTGTGTGTGTGTGTGTGTTTGTGTCTGTGCATGAGCACACGTGAGCATATGTGGGTGTAGGCAGATACTGGCCAGTGTGGAGATCAGAGGGCATCTGTTGACCATTCCTTCTATATGTGATTACTGAGGCTAGAACTTAGGTCAGGTCTGAGCATAGCTGCTAATGCCTTTTACATATTGAGCTTGCTTGTTGGCCCTAAAACCTAATTAAAAGAGAGGGATATGTGCTTGGAATACTCAGGGTTTCTAGATGTGGTTCTTTATCTTTTCCCAACCATATTTTCCTCTCATGTGCTGTGGAATTTGATGGGGTCCCCAAAGAAGAACTCATGTTACATTTCCCACAGACAGAGGATTCAGTTGTGAAGACATATTTATTTCACAAGAACCTTCAACTGATGGAACATCAGACAATTATGTTCATAATTTCAGATCCCAATCGTGCCAGTCACATCCATGATTGTGCCACAAATATTTATTCAGGTGATTCTTTATATCACTTCTTATTACTAGAAAATTTGTGGTCCTCTGTACTCTAGAAGAAGTCATTGTATCTGCTGATGCTCAAGTACAGTTTTAATAGCGTTCAGATAAATGTGGTCAGAGGCATCTGGTGATTTTTACTCTTTTATATGCTACCAAAAATCTCAAAATTAAAACTACATAAAAGAGGTCACAACTCATGAAAATTATAACATTAAAAATTGTATGGTTAAAGAGTGATAACTGAAATGTCAATAAGTTAGAAAGATAGCTAAGCATCAAATAGACTTGTTTTTATTTAAGTTTTTTTTCTGATGTGAAATCATTTCAGGATTAGAGAGTAAAACTCAGGCAGCAAAATGCTTTCTTTGCAAACAAGAAGACCAGAGTCTCCCCTCCAGAATCCAGGATAAAACAATGCCACATCTGTTGACCCCTGCTAGTAATTCTAGCACTGGGGAGGCAGGGAGATGAATCTCTTGAGCTTGTTTCTGCCAGCCTGGCCTATGTAGTGAGTTCCAGAATTGAAAAATCATTTCACAAATAGAAAAAGGTTAAGTGGTGTCTGAGGAAGGACACTAGACTTTTACCCTGTACACACACACATACACACACACACACACACGCACACACACACTGTGTACATTCTCTTCCACATAAGTGCTGTGTGCCTTTTCATACACATGCGCATGTGTACATTCACAAACTCATATGCATGTATTCTTTCACATATACATGCACCCACTTGCAGATGAACACACACACACACACAGAAACTCATACAATTAATTCAGACCTGTGTACTCAGAGATTAATAAGTTCATTTATACTAACAAGTACAGATGTTTTGTCTCTCTAAGTAAAATGCTAATGTGACACAAATGGTATTTCTTTATCTTAAATAAATGTATCTTTCTTGACTATAAAGTCATACAAATAGATCTAATTATAAGAGTTTAGCATACGTTCACTTTTAGCCAACATCTAAATTATATAAATATTAAAATCTAGAAAGAAAACAGAACATATTATTGGGTCAGTATCTTACTATAAACATTTCAAATTAATTATTAACCTTCTACAATCAACTAATTTATTTTGGTATACTGAAATATAAAAAATATAGCTACATGGATTATTTAAATTATGTTAATTCTATTTGGAATGCTGAATATTTTCCATCTTGTTTTAATTAGAGCTATTTATATTTGTATTTTTATAAACATAACATGTATCACTTTTTATCTACAATGGCAGTCACGAAGGAAAAGGAACTAATCAGAGATCAAGAAGTCAAATAAAAATTGCATGGCTTAACAGAATGCTTTGCAGAGCAGAAGGAAGTAAGTCATTAGGAAGTTTCAATTCTGTTTGGCTGGTTTCTGGCTTACATTCTCATGAATTGCTTGTAACAGTGCTTTATAATTTGCTAGTGTGCATGTGCAATTATTTTTATTTATTTTTAATATATTCTAAATTTATCGAGATTTGCATATATACATGCAGTGTATTTCAGTCCTATTCACCTAACTTTTCCCAGATCCTTCGCCCACATCCCCATTCCAATTTTTAAATTCTTTTTTTAATAATCCACTAAGTCCAATTAGTGCAGTCCACATTTATATGAGTGTGGGTTCATCCATAGGAGAAGAGCACCAAGCTGCTTTCTAAGGAACTTGTTTTATTTTCTTTTGTTTTTGTGTTGTTGTTGTTTTGCTTTATGCAGAAAATTTGTGGAGTGTTAGGCCTCTTCTGAGAAATATTTTTTTTCTACAGTGGACAGTGTTTAATTCAGACTCACAATGTAAGCACAGAGAGTAAGTGCTATCGAGTGCTCAGTGTTAAGTAGGTGATATATCTCACACTCTATCCTGCAAGTCCCCAAGAACATGATTCTTGATTTTCGACATTCTTGTAAGCAAACTCCTGGCCACAGATTTGTAATAGTTTGTGCAGCCAGGAGAGCGATGAGTCTTTATGTCACCCCATTTCCAACTTTCACAGAATAACATAGGCATACAATTTTTCCAACCTACTTTTAATAAGGGTTCAACCTCTCCTCTAGCCCACCACCCAGCAGAGGCAATGGAAGAGAAAATTTATTAGGATGTGGGAGAAGTGGACCTGTTCAGTGATAGTTCTTTGGTGATGAGCTTGATCTTCTTGGTCAGTGGGTCAGTCCCATAACAAACACAAACTATGACTCAATAGTTGCAGACAAGTCCTCTGGGCAGGCAGATACCACACACAAACACATAGCTACAGTTCAATCCTCTTAGTAGGCAGACACCAGACATGAATGCTAACCAGCCTAAGGCTAGGCCCTGGAAGTTGCAAGCTGCCATGAAACCTCACAAGCAGTTCTTGGCAAGTTTCTTTCAATGGCTGCATTACCACAAGTTGAGCTCAACAACACTATGTAAGACAAGCTAACACATGCATTTTACTAACAAAGAAGAGTACATAGGTAGAGCAAACCAAACCAAAGCTCAGTGCACAACTCCCACTGTCTGTGGGGTCATATTTATACTCTTTTATCAATAGTCCTTTCACCTATATCTCCTTCAGGAAGATATATGTTTGCTATATCAAAATATCCTTTCACCTATGTCTCCTTCAGGAAAATGTTCTTTCACATTTGCTTTAATGAGACATCCTTTTATCTGTGTGCCTCAGCAAAACATCATTTGACACAACCAACGTTCCAAAGAAACTAGAAATTTCCACTTCAGAATAATCTGGTTGCCAGCTTAAAAACTGTAGAATTCTAAGGCTGATCTCAAACCCAGGGACCATAAATATTGAAGCTATAGCCAGTTTTCATCAAGGCCTCCAGGTGAATGCTTGTGTGCAATAATGTTAGACAAGGCACATTTCTGGTAGCATCTTGAAAATTGTAGTGATATATGGATTTCATGCTCAGTCAGTATTAAATGTGAAAGTTGGAGAAAATTTCCCAAAATTAATCAAACAAAACCTATAAAAATAGAACTGGTATGGACCAATATCTGCCCAATAATTATCCCAGATATTTACCCTTTAAAGACATGTTTTTCCATTCTGTCTCTTTGATGGCATGGATTTTAACTCCTAGATCAATAGAACTCCCACTTTGGCATCCCCGAGAACCTCCTTTACAGATTGGTTCAATAGAGTATTGTATCAATACTGCAAGAGAGAAGCGAAATGAAGGGGCATAAAAGGAAGGAATGGGGCAAGAATGAGAAAGACAGATAAAGCTGGGAGATTCCTAGGGCTGAAAACGATAACACAGAGTGAAGAATAAATGAACCTATCCTTTAATTCCCTCCTCATCAGTAAGCTAATTATAGCCAGTATTGGTGGGATGTCTAGATATCAGATAGTGAGGTAAAAACGTATGTATTCAGTCTGTGCATATCTCTGTTATTAGGAAAATTTAGACACACACACACACACACACACAGGCACACAAGCTGTGAGCTGTATGCTGTGCTATTTCAGTGATTCCCAATATATGTGAAGGACCACAAGGTTCAAGTGAAGACAACTTAAAGTATTTTACATTCACACTGAAAAGTAGCATTTTACAGGGGATGAATTAACAAAACCTGTGGGGCAGTGGGCTATGAGAAAAGCCAGAAAGCTTGGTAGAAAGACCCGAAGCGCCAGGAACCTTGGTCTGAAGAGGACCAGTAGGACGGAAGGCTGCTTCAAACTTTCCCAAAGCCATATGGCTCTCTTAGCTTCCGCTTCCCACAGCTCCTCCCATGGAGAGGTCCATGGCCTTTATCACGTAGGAATAATACCTCCATGCAAATAAGGCATCCCTAAGCTCTCAAACCAAACCAATAGAAGTTACCTGTTCTCCCCCCAAAACTGAATATATCCCCAGAGCTCAAAGTAAAGGTTGCTGTGTGGTGTGAGACCTTCCCACTGTCGGAGTGGAGTGCTTTTTTGCAATTCCTCACCAGTCGCCAGCTATCCTGCACATTTCAAAGGACAACAACACTTCTCTCTTCCCTGGGGGCAGAGCGAACCGAAAGAGCCATAACACTTTTCTTCTGCAGGCACTCCTGAGCTGCCCCCCTCTCCGAAAGAGGGAACCGAAAGAGTCGTAACACTTGCCCGCATTTGGAGGCTGGGACAGAGGCCCTGCCCCGCACCACCCGCACCTTACTAAACTGCCTGCGACACTGCACGACAAAAACGCATGCTCCTGATATAAATTTTGTATTTTGCTTGGTTGAATGGCTCTAAATAGCAAATAAAAAACACAATGGCAAGTTAAGTGGAGATGAGTGGAGAGAGGGGTGTCACAGAAGAATAAAAAGACTATATTTAGCACCTTCAATGCCATATTTTCTTGTGTTTTGAGCAAGAAGATAAGCACTTTCCTTTTGTAGTGAGCTGTACAAATCATGTGGCTGGCTCTGGTCCTAGGTCTAAATGGACGTAAGACACTAGTGAGATACCATTTCTTAGTTCAGCTACTGGACAATGTTGCCAGACAATTAGAGGAAATTTGCTGAATACTATCCTCTAGTAGCCTGGTATGTGTGATTCTTTACCTGTGGGATAGAGGAAGTAAGCTCCATCTCACATTGTTTTGTTTTTCTTTCTTTCTTTCTTTCTTTCTTTCTTTCTTTCTTTCTTTCTTTCTTTCTTTTTCTTTTCTTTTTTTTTTTTACCACAAGATGATTAGAGACATTTTGTCTTTACTTCCATGAGTTGCCATTTATGATAAAAACATCACAATGGGAACTTTCCTTTTTAATTGGGGAGAGGGCCCATAGTCTCAGAAATAAACCAATGAATGAAAAACTGATCCTGGAAAACTGTAGGATCAATGTCCTCCTACCTGCTTTACTTCAGAACAAGTGCTGGGTGAGAGATGACAAAAATGGGAGAATACCCTATTTGTGCTCTCCCTTTTTACCTTCTGATTAAAGGTAACCACACTGAATTAAATATCCTCATGTATCCTTGTGGCAAGTCATGGTGACCTGGCTTCATGGCTTTGCAAGAAATCAAACTTTGCCTAGGCATTTCCACATTGAACCAGTATGCAGGACAGAAATCTATATATTCCTGGAGATTGAGAATCTAAAAGTGTTAAATTTGTATCTCATTGTGTAAGTATGTGGAAATTTGTGCTATTCTTGTTGGCAATGCCATGGTAGTAAGGCTACAAAATTAGTCCTGATCAGTCATACAAGGTGGGTAGGGTTTCATGAATACATACCTCAATTTTCTTGCCCTGTGAGTGGGGTAAATAAAAAAAAAATAAGGTCCACACTATCTCCTGCCCCTAGGATATTACACAGTGTGGTTCAAAAGCCTGTTCAGTAACATATTCAATGCCTTCTATCCTAACTTGGTTTCTTCACTGTCTTGACTCTGTCTTCATATTCTGGATGATGCTCTCTGTAACATTCTTGCATGGGTACTAGAGGTGAGTAGTCCCTAGAAAAGAGTCAGCTCCTTGGATAAAAGAACAATGATAAATCTCTATCTATGTGATCTAAGATCTTGTGTTTCCAGAGAAAGAAAATTTTCTAGTATTTTAAAATTTCTGTCTTCCCTACTTACTATGAATCTTTCATTTTATGTAACAATAATCCACATAGTTCAACTCTCTTGTATCTTAGGGAATAAGATCACTACATGAATGTAGTTGGACCAAGATTCATTTTCATACATGTGTGCTGCACATGCTGACCCTATGACCTTCAGTGTGTTACATGTTCTTTCTTGAATATAGTTTACTCTTTATCCTTCTAGTATTGAAACTTCTATTATTGCCACCTACAACTTCCTGAAAGTTGTAATTAAAGGGAAGTAATTGCCCAAATAGTAAATATGAACTCTCCCTCCCCATTTGCAAAAGACAGCAGAGAGAAAAAAAATGCAGCAAAAATGTGCCTTGAAATATTTGCTTTGTGTTTCAGTGATTTTATTTTTAATGGTAGTATCTATTTGCACACATTCTTGAATAAACACAGAAACATTATGTAGATATTCTATATTTGGGATGAATTTCACTTTGACCTTGCCAAACCACAACATCTCTAAAATATGGTTCTATTATGTAAAATCATCATAACTAATATTAAACATATTTGCATTTTGTAAAAGTAATTTTTGCTTCCTAATATCATACATTTTTCATAGCTTTCTCTTTGAAATTTTAATTTCCAGATTCCTCACAAGAGCCCAAAGCACATATAGAAATTGGAGGCTTTCCTCACAAATACTTAAATGACCTACTTATCATTTCACGTCCTTAGAATGATTTTCAGCAAGTGTATTTGGAATGTGGAGTCTGCAGAATGGCAGACTCAGTTATTAATTTTACAGATATGTACTTTATCTACAAGTTTTGCTGTCATTTATATTTAATGTAGCACATGCTTGACTTTCAAAGGCTTTCATTTTAAAGGCAGAAATCAGTACTTTTTTCTTCCAATGTCCACCACAGATTTCACTGATGATAGAATTTCACTTTTTCTTTTGCTTGGGTTGATCCTGGACACGTTTAAATCGTAAAGTGCTGCTAGCCGGGGCTGTTGTGGTGGATGTCTCCACTTTCAAACACAGAGCATCAAGTATCTTCACTATGTCTATCATAAAAACTACAACTATCTGTAATTTTGGATAAATTCTAAAGGTATGACCCAGTATGCATTTTTCTAATTTTTAGAACAAACAGAAAAAAATCTGTTTAGGATTTTTTTTTACTGATTTTAACTAAACCTTTTAAAGTCAAGCATGTGCTACAGTAAATATAGATGATAATAAAACTCAGAGATAAATTACCTATCTGTAAAAATCATTGCTGATTCTCCCATTCTGCAGACTCCATACACTATCAGAACCTGATAGAAGTGAATTTTACTGTCCATTTAGGAATTTTAGTAGAAAAAAATGACAGTGCTAATAGTAAGGAAAAATACATAACATTCCCCCCAAATTTGATATAATGTGTTGGTTTTTTATGTCCTTAGTTTGGGTAGTGGCTCTTAGCTAGTATTTAAAAAATGGAAGCATGGGAATAAAATGTGCTTATCACTTTATTTTTCTTTTTAAAAGGCATTGAAAAGACAAAGAAAAGATAGGCTGATGAATAAGAAAAATCACAGAAAGCATACATTCAACTAAAAATTTATGAGTAGAACATATAAACAAAGCCTACAACTCAATAAGTGACATAATTTTAAACAAAGGAAACAAGAACATATTGATAACATTTTAATGAAAAACAAAATGAGAAGACTAGCAAATACATAAGAAATGCTTATGAAATACTTAAGGATTCCTTAATACCAGAATTATAGAAATTAGAATTAAAGTCACAATAAAATGAACCTTTCTCCCAATTACAAGAGTACCATATACGGATGAGGACATGAGCAGCTATAACAGCTACATGAGAAACCATGACAACTGCATGTCTAAGGTTTCTTCCACATTAACCATGAACCTGCCACATGAGCTTGCTGCCTTTTTCCTAGGCACTGAACCCAGAGAAATGAAAATATAGAGCATACATTGATATTAATACTTATAGCTTTAGCTTAAAAAAATGAACCAAGATCAATACATAGAAAACAATAGTTCTAAGTCATTTACCCACCAAATAAACTAGTACTTCCAAAGATTGTTAAAAATTTAATATTATTGTATTTTTTATGAGTGGAGACCAGAATGATACCCTCATCACTTACTTTCTAAAAATATTGGTAATAAGAGAAAAATCATACTAGAAAAATCCTGAGGATACTATGGAACAGTAAAATGTAATTTTTTTGCACAAGTCTAACAAAAAGACAAAATTAAAATAATATTAAGAAAAACAGACTAAGCCCGTGGTGTTATTTCATGAAATAATACTAAGACATCCAAAATTTGTTTCAGGAACATTTCATAAAGACAAAGGTCAAAATTAGGCAGCCATATCTGAAGTGGATGGTAGATAGCCAGGCGCCATCTTTGACCTTCCTTGGCCCTGCTGTCATTCAGGGTGATGGTGGTCATACTGTTCCATGACTTCTGGGATTCTCATGCTACAACTTTTGTGTTCTGATGAACCAGATATCTCATTGTTAACTTTCCCTTCTTGAAGTATTTTTGAATGGGTCAAATGTGCTTATTCATGTTGCTATCAGTTCCCTTCATACTTAAGAACGTTAAGAGCATCCAGCACTGAAGTGTAAAATAATAAAATTGAAAACAATCTTGAACACATGAAGCAGTCTTGAGCAATTGACACAAAGAAAGCAAATTTGGAGGGAAACAGCTGCTAGAGGTTTCCATTAGTTTCTCACCCCCATTCTCAGACTGCAAAGCTGATTTCCATGTCAAGATCACCACAGACCTTCACCCAAGTTGCCTCTGGCTTGGCTCTGCTCATGGAGAGTTTACTATCTTTCCAATCTTAAAATCTGCACATGTCATTCACTTTGATACAGACACAGAAAGTAGATAATGATGTGCAGATGTTATTGGCAGCTTCTGGCTGCTGAGGTAGGGAGATACACTTTTCTTTGGCCACTGGAATGTTCCCTGTGCTCCAGCAGGTTGTTCCACCACCATGAATATATGGGTAGCATTAATTAGACTCATCATGTTATTGTTTTAAAAATGACAGATAAAATGTGAGGTTACAGGAGAGATAGATTTGGGGGTTTCTAAAAGGAGCTAGAGCCTAGGGAACAAGCATGACAAAATTCTATATGTGTTTATAGTTTTTCAAGACTAAATGAAAATGTTTAATAATACTCTCCTCAGTATAAATTTGGTTGCTTTGACAGTTTGGATATGGTACTTTGGGTAAGGTTAACAATGGAAACTATCTAACATGTACAAATGTAACAAATTTACTCCCTCCCATTTCTGCTCTTCATATCCTATATTAAGTGGTGTCATTCATAACTCAAATGACAGCTACAAACTCAGCTGCTCTAGAAACATGAAGCCTTTGCACAATAATTCTTCCCATATATTTCAGGAACATAAATAATTGAGGCTTAAAAGGAATGCTATCTTTACTGTGTTTCAAAAGAACAAAGAATGAGTATTTTTTATACTTCTTAAAAAGCCCTTTACATCGTAGATCAAATCACTTACCTTTGAAGAAGCCAATATTAATATTTCCTTTTCATCTTATAGCGCTTATGCAGCAGTTCAGATGGCTTCCACATATCTGCAACTTAGATGTAAATTCTCGATGTTCTTTAAAGATGTGACACTAACCATTTCTGCTTTAAAAACTATACAAAGGCACATCAAATGAACACCTTGCCCTAAATCATCTATCTAATCAGCTGGTGACAGTTTAAACCATTGGAAAGAGAACTTGATGTTCAATACTTATTAGAGTACTAGCCATGCTCCGAGTCATGGATTAAAAACTATGTCTCTTAGTAATACCAGAAGCTATACCCATAAAGTCTCAGCATCATGACTGCCCAAAAGTGACCCGGACAAGTATGACACCAAGAAACATGCCAAATTTCATAGGAAAAATCCCAGCAGGCCTCAAAGCTATATACACAAAGACTTGAGTAAAGCTGAGGCTGGGAGAGGTGGCTCTCCACTGGGAAGACCACACCAATTGCTTGCCCAGTGCCAAACAGTCAGTCCTGAAAACATACCTACTAATGACATTATATGGACTGAGCAGGCTATATTTAGGGGTGTGTGTGTGTGTGTGTGTGTTGTTGTGCATGTATTATGTGTATACACATATACACATATAGATAATGCATGCAATAACAGGATTTAAAAAGGAGGTCACAAATTTGAAAGAATGTGAGAAAGAGTAGTATATAGGAGTGTTTGGAGTAAAGAAAGAAAGGGGAAAAACATTGTAATTATATTATAATCTAAAAAAAATAAAAACAACAAGACAAACTGAAATAAAACTTCACCTATGGGGCAGCAGAATAACTCAGTGCCTGCTGCCCATCCCAACAACTATCTTGAATACAACTGGGGAGACGAATAAAGACTGGCTTTATTCTTTACCGCTGGACTGTTTTGTTCTGCTTTTCCCCAGTGACTTCGGTGGAGCAAGGTTTGTTAGCATTTAGCGCTGCTTATTCGGCAGTAATAATCTTTCTATGTTTGACAAGATTGAAGTAATTTCAAATTGTTTTCAAGGCTCACTTTCAATTCATGTTTAAATTGCTGCATATGAAGCATGTAAAACACTTGTTTCAATGAGAACATGACGCTCACATTTAGTATTTACACAATATGAAATAAATCATGTCAGAATTAATAAGGTCTAATTCTATTAATGTCAGAAAAGATTAACACAGGTTCTCTCTTCTAAGCAGACTTACCCGGTTCCCTTTGAATTATTCCTGACAGTGTTAAAATTAGACTAAGCCTACAAATAAAATAGGCCAGCATATAAATTGGAGTAATAAATTAGGACATTGTGTAAATAAAGAAAGGTATCTGTGGTACAAAGCTATATTTGATTGAAAATCATTTGAATGTTTGTCATCAGTAGCAACCTACAATTCTGTATCTTCTGACAATTCTAAAAATCACTGCATGGAACTTGTATTTTAATTATGCTTTTAGTGACTATAATATTTATATTGGGACATTAAAAATTAATAATAATTAAGAGAGGCTGTGGCACAGGGTGTGGGCATGATTTAATAATGCAATAAAACATATTTTGCCTGTCAGACTGATCAGTGTGATTAGAAGTAGCCAAGAGCACACTTTTAGACCCAGGAATGTGTAGAGTGTGCAAAAATCCTCACATGCACTTTAACTTGAATTGTCATTTTTTTTTCTCCACATCTCTTTCCATGTACTTCCCTGCAGAGGTTATGACACTGGGAACACCACCACTCTAGGAAGAGGGAAAATAAGATGTCTGTTTAATTTAACCTTTTGCTGAACTTTTTCTATCAAATCATGAAAAGGAATTGCTTTCATATGCACAAATGTGCTATTCTTTGAAAATACTCTTAGCATTCCCATTGGGACCCAATGATAGTGCTCCTGTATCTTAGAATGTAAAATACAGCTCCAGCTGAGAAGATGAGGCAGGAAGGGAAAGAGCTGAAGTTATTTGAAAGATTTACAACTTCTCCATGGCTTTAGAGGATGGAGAAATTTATAAAGGGTATTATAAAGATATCACCTATTATCACATTGCTAAAATGCTCTCATAATTATTACAGTCTAGAGTGCGTGGCTTCATGTAAATTTATTAATTTCTATAAGATACATTTTAATTTGAAAACTCTGGCTCATTTCGATTGTGAATTATAAGTTTTTCTTATATATTCTTTCAAATTCTCATGGGGCTTCAAGTATTAGATTGAAAGGTGCAACATTGAAAACATACAAATTATTATAGCAAGGAGTTGCTTGTTTTTGTATTATATTTTTATCAGGTATATGAATATACATATATATATATCATTTGCTTTATATATATTTTGAATTAAAAGTTTAAAATAATTCATTGTGAGAAAATAGCAAGTTGATGAGGTTAGAAAAATATTATTTACAGAGCAATGCTAACTGGGAAACATGCATTAAATGTTTGTCAATCATTTACTCTAAGTACATTAACTCTCTAGGCCTATAAATAAGATGGAATTTATACATGACACTAGTAATGCCTTCACTAAAGCAATAACCCAATATGACATATGTAATTTGAGGTATATGAATGTGTGAGAACAATTAGTAAAACACTAAAATATCTCCATCTTAGACATCACTCCCTGAAAGGGAAGATGTATGGGTCAAAACGTTCATTAGAATAGAGTTAGAGACCAAGAAAGGAGACTGACAGCATATGCAAGGAGCTCTCCCAAAGAGGTATCTTGTGTTTACAAGGAAAAAAATGTTTTCCAAATTTATTTCTGAATATGAAAAAATTAGAAAAATTAGATATACACAGTAGTATTTATAACCAGGAAAGCTTAAGGATAATCCTAAGTCTACTTTTAAATATGTGTGTAGAAGAGAGTTGTAATGTATGCATTTATTACTCTCAAGGGAAGTACATGACTATATATGATGATGTGGAGGCCTAACGTTGGCACTGAGTGTCTTGCTCTATTACTTGACATATTACTGTCAAGCCCAAAGGGCATCTCACTGAACCTAAAGCTCACTTTAGGTTAAACTTTAGGTTTAGATCAATTAAATTTTCCAAGGAGGTCCCATCATCCTCCAGTATCTGCTTCAGAGTTGACATTACAAGTGAGTGCCACCATGTCCAACATTTGATATGCTGTTAGGGAGGCCAACTAATGACCTTATATTTGGTCAGAGAAAATTTCAATCACTGAGCATTTCTTAGTCTCTGATATTGATTTTAACACTAAGAAATATTATAGAAAAAATGATTAATCCTTAATATGTAATTAGCTAGTAATTGAAAGTATACTTTTCAAGATATTGCTGTCTTATAAATCAAATCTTCTACATACACTAAATGAAAATGAGAATAGGAATAAAAGCCATTATCTTGGGAAGAATATTAATGTGTTTTTAACACAGAAATTATATTAAGGTCAAATTGTTAAATTTAGTGCAACTTGTAACCTTCTCCCTCTGCAGCGAAATGGACATATAAATATATATGTGCTACACAGCTGATAGATAATGCTGCATGGCTCAGCAGACTAAATCTGGCTACACCTTATGACTATAGGAAATCATGGTCCAATTCACAAACACATTTCACATAAAATATATAATTACTGAAGCAAGTTTCAATACTAAAACTATAATGGATGTTAGAAAAAAATATATATATATGACTTTCTTAGAATTAAAGAAAATGCATTGAGTATTTACAAAAGGAAAAATATGCATCAACATAGCAAAATGCAACTAAAATCATTAATTGCATACTAAGAATTTTTCCTAACTTATTGGCATATTTCCAACTCTGTCACTGAGCACAAAGTTTTTTTGATCAAGCTTCAAAAATGGCATATATAGCTTGATCAGGCTAGCCCTTTTTGTCAATAAAATGATAATTTCAGTGAAGGAACTAATGCCAATGGCAACTGCAAAGGTGATATTGAATAAATGTAGTTTGAATCCTTGAAGAAACCTATATTAGGATCTACGTTAGATTTTTGAAACTGAAAATTAGAGAATTTAAAATATATAATTACTGAAGAAAGTTTCAATACCAAAACAATAGTGAACACTAGAGGAAACTGTATCAAATATAGATATTGTTTGTTTTATTTTTAATCTTAGAATACTTTTTACTACAGATTCAAAATCAGAAAATTTTCTCTCAAGAAATGTTAAAATATTTAATTGTAAAGTACTGTGTGAAAGCGCCATTAAAATGTCCCCTGAATTTTTCTTGGTTTTGGTTGTTAAAATACCAAAGAAAACAAAATGGATTTTTGTTAATCAAAAGAATGTTACTAGAAGATAAGGATAAAAATCTTACAGCTGACAAGAATGCCTTCCTTACCCATCATGGAATATGCATTTTTAAAAGCAATGCACTTCGGTCTTAGGTTGATAAGGATAAGATTCTGTGCAGAATCTTACCCATCCTTGGCTTGCCAGCCTGTTAATAACTCTGTCTAGGGGTCCATTTTCAGGTTCAAGCCTTGTACTTGGCTGCCAACATGTTGATGTTGTTGAAGAAATCCTTTAACACAATGGGCAGGAATAAAAATATACCCAGGACAAAAACGGCTAGCCTGATCAAGCTATATATGCCATTTTTGAAGCTTGATCAAAATAGAAATACTGACCTCAGGCCATGGGTAATTTTATCTGCAGTATCTACTGTATCAACGCTCAGCAGTGCAACATTCTTGAAATTCATAAGCTCCCTATGTATCCTTAAAATATCCTGAGAAGTTTTAGAATTATGCAAAATATACTGCAAGTGTCATTAAACTTCTTCCTAATTATAGTGAATACCACTGTAAATTGTAGAACTAACAGGAATCTAATGGTATTTGGCATGACACTCAAGATAGCTTCTTACCCTTAAATTCTAAACCTCCTTCTGGTAATTTGAATAAGATAAAGAGCATCAATCTATTCTTCCAAATGGCTATCTAAATCCTCTGGTCTATTCAACACACTAGTAACAATTTTTGCTAAATAATTAACAAAAGTAACTGTCTTAAATTCTGGTGTCACAGCAATTGCAGAGTAGTGGTGCTAGCAATTAATGTAATTAAAACTGTTATAAAGGCTCAGTCCTGTTAATGAAATAAAAAGGGGGGGAGGCAGAAAGCCTTTGGGACTGCTTGGCAAGAATCTGACATGGGCCAAGGACAAACAAATGGGCTGCTTGGCAGGAATCTGACATTGCCCAAGGACAAGGAAGTAGGCTTCAGGCAGGAATCTGACATTAGGCTAGAACAAAGAAGTAATTTCAGGTAGGAATCTAAAACTTAGGCTAGAACAAAGAAATAATCTCAGACAGGAACCTAAATATTAGGCTAGAACAAAGAAGTAATTTCAGATAGGAATCTAAATTTTAGGTTAGAACAAGGAAGTAGGCTTCAGACACGAAATGACCTTGGACTAGGACAGGGAAGTAGGCTCAGATACTTTGGTCATTCTGATAAGCCCTTAGAAACAGTGATCATGGGAGTGTTCACATAATTGGGTTTAATACCTTGCTTTTTCTTTGACTACTTGTTTTTATGGTATTGTTTGTTCCTTAACTATTTGCAGCTGTTGTATTGCTATACCCTCAACCTAGATCTGACCTTAATACATGCATGTAATCAAAATGGTATAAAATCATAAAGGAGGAGGGACCATGGGACAGGGCGTTCTAGGGAGGGGAAATGAGGAAAAGCGATGATATCTGTATTGTAAATAAATAAAATATTGAATAAAAAATTTTAAAAAATCTTACAGCTTTCTGAGAGCAACTCAGGGCAAGGCTTTACTTTCTTGATTGGTTGCCCTAGGGCTCACTGTGGGATGTGAATTCAATAGTTTTATTTTTGCTTGTTACTGCTCCATGGCTATTTATAATTATTCTACAGCCAATAACAGCACCTAGCATGTACTATACTCAGAAGAGAACAGTATACTTCTCCAAACTATTGTTGAGTTTGACTGTTGTTTTTGCTAAGAAATTTGATGGTCTTTGGTTCTTTCATGGCCTGACACAGAAATAACATATCTAAGTGTCTGCTGCATATGTATTTCCTGAGTGCAACTAATTCATAAAGAAGATACAAACTGAGTCCTCAGCTTGCAACAAGTCTCACAGGTAATAGTCCAGAAAAAATATCCACAGAGTCACAGGCTCTATCAGTGAAATATTTATTCCTCTATTGGCACACAAGTATGACAATGTTTTACTATTGTCGTAAGTCAATTTGATGATTCCTTTTTTTTGATCATGACATGAGCAAATGAGTCATTTTTCCCATTTTTAAGTCCTCATGTGGCTTTTGTTATGAAATGAAAATGTAAACATTAACTATAATGCCGTGACATGAATTTAAGGAAAGATGGAAAGGATTCTGGTTAAATTGTTGACAGCATGAGAGCATATCATATTTTTAATGCCACTCTATGAGCTTTATGCAAAATTACATTTAAGCAGAGGTCAATGCTGCTCATTACTGAGTAGCTAGGAGCTGAGGCATCACTGTGTTCTTCATCATCTGGATTGACTGAGATTATTTTCATTAGGCAAATCCAAAATGTGTTGATTTGGTAATACAAACTGGGACAGTCTCCATGTTACCTCCATTCTACCTAGTTTTTGCTTCCTTTTGCTAAGATAAATATATCCCAGTTTTCAAGACACTTTTAAACACCACTCTGTACTAGATAAATGGCTGCAGAACACTGGCAGGTGTCTAAGGCAACTGAGCAAGGCCTACTGAAAGAATTTTGCTTCTGGCAGTTCAATAGAATTTGTTCTAAGAGCTGCATGAGTTTTATAGGTCAGTGATTGCAGCAAAGGTTTTTAATCCACTCAGAGACTTTCACTCCAACCTCTTATTTAAGAGCTCATTCATCTGAGCAAGGTTGGTTGCATCTGGAAGTAGATAAGGTCTTTATTCATAGTTTCTAAATTCAAGTTTTGGTGCCAAATTAAATTAGCAGCTATAGTGTTGACATCTATATTCTCTCTTATTAACTGGACCGAATATTGAACACAAACAAGCACACACATACACACATGCACACACAAACTGTTAGCTGGGATTCATAGTCTTACAGTAATAGAGTGTTTCTTAGAGACCTGACATGTAGTATCTTATCTGAGTTTCATGACTGGTTTTTAAATGTTCTCTGTCCTGAAACATCACAGTCACCACTTTGAAATATCTCAAATATGTCCTCTGCTATATTAGCATATTATATTAGTCAATTTACATCTATTCATGATCCATAAATATATACCTTCACTTTTGATTGAACAGATTTCTCAAGGTAGTAATTTCATGAGCTAGCTTTAGACTTCCCATCTTCTGATTTAGAAACTCCAGTATGAAGAGAGGTGTGCACATTTATGTGTGCATGTAGATTCAGAGATACAATGTAGCTCCGCAGGACCAGACACTGATTTTTTTTTTTGGGGGGGGGTTATGTATTTTGTTTTTGTTTGTTTGTTTGTTTGTTTTTCTGTTTGAGTCACAATCTTTATTTGGAGCCTGTGGTTCACAAGATAACATAGTCTTGGTAGTTAGCCATACCCAGTGATCAGAAACAAATAGAAAATGCCTTGTTGTAGTGTATCATGATATTGAACCAAGTCAAAATTTCAGCCAATCCAAGCTATACTGGCTACCCTCAGAATTATTGTTAAGGGATAAATTGATCAAAAAGATCATAGATTTCTGAGAAATTATAGTAATTCTTGAAGAGATAAAAAAAGACAAAGGGAAATTGTATGGTGGAGATATTTAAGTAGTTATTAAGAAATTAAAGCAATAAAAATGGATAGGGAAAATAAGACCTTTATTTAATACAGATATCTGGGAATTTTAATAGAAAAATAGACCTTTATTTTTCAACACTAAAGGATTACCTCCCAAAATAATTGATCTACTTATTCTGATTGGAGAAGTTTAGAAAGCTATAAGGTAAAAAACCTGATTTCAGATTGTCTGAGGCAGTGGTTATGCCCATTAATGAGTGTAAGGACAATAAGAAAGAACCAATGTCAATCGAGCTTTCTGGTAGGGATCCTGAAACCTCAAACTCATGTCTATAAAATGATCAGAGTGGAAAAATTTAGAAAATATTTTTCTGTGACTTCCCATACATTGCGAAATGAAACCCATTGGTAAAAATAATGGTGAGCTAATTGGGGCAGCAATTCAATTGAGAGACTAGAAGTATATGTTGTTTTGAGACTGAAAAAAAATAGTTGATGGAAATCAGAATGTAAACCAGACTATGGAAAAGAATTTTCTTTCTTTTCTCTGAATGTACCCTTGCATAAAGAGTATCACTGCTTTCAAAACATGTCCTCCAGTATTGTAAAACATAAAGCAAGCAAATTCATCACTCAGAAAATATTGACTGGGCATGCCAACAGATTTTTTTATTCTTGTATGCATTTGTTAACATAAATAAAGGTAGAATATCTGTTGTATAGAAACAAATTATGCATACTAATTCTTTGAGGACTTCAAGATGAGTCTTAAGAAAAAACATATAGAACAATCCGGTGAGGACTATTGAGATTTTAAACATAAAATATACCACTGGAGAGGCTAATAGTAGCTTTCTACTGGGCATTAATGGAAACTGTCCCTATGGATGAAGGAAATAATGCTTCAAAAAAAACTTCAAATATTTTCACATGTTGGTGGGTATCAGATGTGATAACGTGGGTGGAGATAATTTTGTAATATTTGGAAAAATTCTAAAAAAAACCCAACATGTTATATTATCCATGTTCTGTTGACCTAACAATGCTTGGCTTAAGAAGGATCACTATTGTATCTATATATAGAATATGTTCTCCAACTTGCATTATGTTTTCTGGGTTACGGTTATCACCTTGTTTGGATGACAGCCACACTAATCTAGTAGACAGAAAGTTTCAGACAAAAATATATTTGATACTTCAGTGGTGCATGGAAGTTGGCAAGACAATAATTAAATATCCTACATTGTGTACTGGCTAATTTTGTGTGTCACCTTGACACAAGCTGGAGTTATCACAGAGAAAGAAGCCTCTCTTGAGGAAATGCTTCCATGAAATCCAGCTGTAAGGCATTTTCTCAATTAGTGATCAAGGGAGGGAGGGCCCATTGTAGATGGTGCCATCCTTGGGCTGGTAGTTTTGTGTTCTATAAGAAATCAAGCTGAGCAAGCCAGGGGAATCAAGCCAGTAAGTAACATCTCTCCATGGCCTCTCCAACAGCTCCTGCTTCCTGACCTGCTTGACTTCCAGTCCTGACTTCCTTTGGTGATCTACAGCAGCATGAAAGTTAAGCAGAATAAACCCTTTCCTCCCCAACTTGCTTAGTCATGATGTTTGTGCAGGAATAGAAACTCTGACTAAGACAGTTGTATTTTTTTTAGCAACCCACAGCAGTGGATAATAGTCTATTCATGAGTGGAGGCAGAAAATGATAGAAAGCTACAAATCTACATCTCTATGTGATTCATGAATCTATAGAATTCTTTGTGGTGAGACAAGGATAAATGAAATGAATATGTGTTGGAGTCATTTTAAAACCCTCTATGAAAACCAGAAGGTAATTTATTTTAAGAAGATATCTCAGTGTTTTTGCTTGAGATAGCCCCTAAGATCTGGAAATGGGCGATTTGGGGGAAATACAGCAAAACACACAAGGATTGAAATGACAAAGTATCCTTTGGCAACATCTTAAACACAAAAGGCAAACAAGAAATTACAAATGATATTAGGACAAATTTTTTGAAGGAATGGTCCCCTAAAAGACAGAATAGTAAATCTGTAAATATTAAATAGTAATTCTCTTTCTAGAGGAGTTTACTATTTATTAATGGCTCCAGAAGGCTATGAAAAGATTCTGAAAAAGTACATATTCTTGGTCAGATTTTTGCACACTTTTAAATGCTCAAATTATTATTGGTGAACTAGAAGAGAGGCTCTCCATCAATATATGCTAATTTATATTTATTTGTTTGATATCTACACATTTTATAATGTGGCATAAGATACATATGGCAACAATCAGAAGACAACTTGTTAGAGTCAATTCTATGTGGACTCTAGGAGTGGAATTCAGGTTTCCAGTCTTCATATTACGTGCTTTTATGTGCTGAGTCACATTATCAATATCTTAAGTTACAGTCTTTCAGATGAAGATATCCATGGTCTTATTAACCCTCACAATAGGCAACTGAAATATGTTGTCTAAAGTTGATGGGATAGTAGCATGATGGGATGATTCATGTAATTTTAAGAATGTACTGACATATTCAACATGAGGGAAAGCAATGTATGCTCAATGTTGTTTTAACATTCAGTGAAATCATTTAATTGTAAATTAAAATATTTCATAAAATATGCTTAAAATCAGTATTAAATTTACTTTTCTTTTTATCTTGTGAGGTTGAAAAGAGGAAGTAAGAAGGACAGTGATAGAATTACACCATCTCAACTCACTTTTATTTTATCCAATGCATTGTTCAGACTTTCGCTCCACAGTCAAAGCCAACCTGTAACTAAACAAATAAGTCTTGTTGTCTTTGAACTCATGGAAATCTACCTGCTCTAGCTTCTTGAGTGCTGGGATTATACAGAAAACATCATGCAACTTAGCATGAAATCTTGGTGAGTCACGAATTCTTTGGAACAACACTAACTTATGAGGATATATTATTGGCCTAAACTCATTAAACTTCAATGTAGTCATGAAAGATAACTAGACAAATTCAGGATATGGAATTTTTAACTAACTGGAATTCTCAATAATCTATAATCTGTAAATAAATACACCAAAGGACTATAAAAAATGTTAGTATGAAGCATTAGACATTCATTATTTGGGAAAAAGGAACATGACTTCCCAAACAGCAGAATAAAATTTTGAAGAGGAAAAATATGAGTCATAGGTCTAAACATGGGGTATAAGATGTTGTTTTTGCCATATCCTTTACTTGTGAAATGCTTACTGTAGCACTAGTGAAGTTGTCTCTCCTTAGTCTACTCAGGGAAACTCACTTGGTAGAGCATGGGGATAGGTTTTCATATCATGTGTTAAAAAACAAGGAATTTAGAAAATATACACAATAATGATGTTTAATGCATGCCCACATTTCTTCCTACATTTGGGTTTAAATAAACCAAAATAGTCAATTTCTTCTATTCTTTAATGATTAAAATCCTATATAAGCCTAGAGAAAATATCATTTTGCTCTCTGTTCCCTGAGGCCTAATTTTATTCTAATATAGATGATGGAATAATCCAAAATCATCAAGAAAATTTGCTGCCATTTAAAAGCATGAATTAATATTGTTTGACATACAACATGCCTATATTTTGTGTACAACTGTTGTGATAGTGCCAACATTGTTTAAAAATATTTGTGCTAGTAATGCTATGTTCCCTCATGAGGGATACCTGTCCAACCCAAATAACCCATGTTTTCCCTAACAATCATCAGGGGAGATCAAGACTCAAATGTCCTTTAGTTTCTAGTTCAGTCTAAACAATAGAAACATTGCTTATGTTCTTTAATCCATTTTAATGATATATTTTCTTGTATTATTTTCAGAATATTCAAATTTTAGAACTGTGTATAATATTTGTGGCCACAGAAAATCAGAACATATACAAATAAAAAGTCAAATGACTCATCTTATCTCTCTTGTATTGTTAATTAAAATTAATAAGTCTCTTTTAGTACAGGAGTGTAGTGCTACTGAGTAGAATCATTGCTTTAAAATACTTTCAGTCACCTCAATTTGGCTGATTATGATTTCGATCAGCAGAGAGGAAAAGACACATATAAAACTAAATTTCTTTTTTAATTATACAAAATGGGATTATTTTGTCTATTAAGAAAAGGAACACAATGGAAATGATCAGTGCTGAAAGTACTGCCTACCATTCAAATGTAAGAATCACGGGCTAAAATAAAAAGTGAAGAATATGGATCACTTACTCTGAGAGATCATTTCTTCTTAAGAAATCTTTGAAATGTAAAAAAAAAATCTAGATTTGTAATCTGTTATATCTAAAAAATGCAATAATGGCCATGAAAGAGAATGAAGCACAGGTTTAAAGCTTCTTCACAGAATAGTCATAGGATAAAGAATGATGTCCATAAAATCATTTCTCGGACATAGTAAGTAACCTGCTGTGTTAGTAACCATGAAACATTGACTTCTTCATTTGACAAACCACCATCAATAATGCACTGACAGTCACACCCCTGATAGCAAGACACAGCTATAGATCATGAAAGTAGCCCGTCCTTTATGGAGAAGGATCAGGCTGACTTTGAATCTGTTCAGTCTTCACATCGATGTTCTATAGTAATTTGTCCTTTAAGGACAACCTAATTTACCCATAATTCATTTCTGACTCCAGGCAAAAAGTATATATGAATCCAAAAGGAACCCATTTTTCTCCATAAACTTTGTCCTCTCACAAGTACTACTCCACAACACACTTCAGTTTTCAATACCCATTTGTCATATAATGAGTTTAACGAATTTCAGATAACCAAATTAAAAGTGTGTCTCAGCTGGAATCAAAAGCATTCTATACTTTTGACAATACTGCCACATTGGATAACCCAATGAATATATATTAATAACATGAATTTCACTAAGTTACATATAATATTGGTACATCTATGAATTTATTTGCATCTATATCTAGAGATATATTTACTATAGTTTTTCATGCAAGGAGAAATAAGAGAGCATTGAAATTCCAGAAATTATATTGGAAGGCAAATTAACTGGAGGCTTAAACTGCCCAACCCTATCATGCCTCTCACCTCACACAGTAGCCATGGTAGAACACAGAAAATGAAGAGAGCAAGGAACTGCTCAAGGATCCATGTATAGGGTGCAGGATTGGAAATGAAGATGAAAATTTTAAGGAGAAAATTCAGAACAGCACAAGAACTTCAAGAATACGAGATTTTATAAATAATAAGCCTCATTAGGAAGAGACACTGTATCTATCTATCTACAATAGGATAATAGTAATACTAGAAAATCATAAATAACTTTTTGACACACTGATTAAATCTCTAACATTGTACGGTCTCACTCATTGACAAAGTAACAGAAGAAAGGTCAAAATTGGCTGCTCACATTTCAAATCAAGGAGCCCAATTTCATATTGTTGACATAAACATATTACATACACTTAAGGAGAATCAAACAAGATTTCCTTAAGATTATTTACCTTTAAAAATTTAAAGATGTATCAAAAAAGGAGAGAAATAGGATATCTAAAAATATATATACATAAGAACATAATAGTATTATTGCATTGTGTCCAAATCCCTACATGACTCTTTATTTTCTGCATCACAGCCTGGAAGAACAAAGAAAGTATCATCAGATATGTGAGGGCTATAAATATTAGTAGTTTGTGAGTCCTTACAGTGCTGTCTCCTCAAACAATTGTATATTCTTCCTTTTCTTTTTTGATTTTCTACTTTAGTGGATGTCCCTTTCAAGATTCATTTTAAAGGTCTATTTAATTAAACATAAGTTTAACCATGGAGAGAAAGTCTGAATATAATACACCACATCATTTTCACATTGTAGCATGGAGACTTTCTTCACTAACATTGGACCTTTGACCTTAAAACACCCCCCAGACTCAGGTAGTAAGCCTTCCCTACACTGGTAACTGATAGTGACCTTACTAGTATTTCACTAGATGCTTTCTTTGTCTGTTTTGGGAGCCAATCAAAGTTCCTAGCTACATTCATTATCATGTCTCCTTAGGACCTGCTAACCATTTAAATTTCTCTTTTCTTTCTAATCTTTAAAAACTAATTTTAAGTTATTTTTTCTTTTCAATCTTCTCAGGGACTTCTACATTCAATCCTCCTCTGGGTTTCATGCCACATAATCTGTATCTGTCACCTAGCACACTAGAACTTCTCTTCTTCACAGTACCACAGTGTTTAAATTTAATCACCCCACTAGCCTACTCTAGAATGGTAATGGGTGATCACTGTATTTAGGATATAATACAAATATTTAATGCAGTCAACAATGCCTTAGTATTGTCTGAATCTTCAGAACTGTAACATGCCCCCAAGACCATTTGACTCATTTATCTCTTTTACATGTCTTCAAAATGCTGTAATGGTAACCTGCTCTTACAATTCTGCATCCTTTTTATATGTTCTTAGCTCATGTTGGAATTTTGCCTGGTTGAGTAATCTCCCAATTCTTGTTTTGCCTTATGCTTTCTCCTCAAACCGGGTGTATCTTACTACACCGAACTGTAGATTACACTGGTGGTCACACTCAGCTTCAACAGTGTGTAGCATGTGCCTAACACAGAGGTGATCCTTGAGAAAATAGACTGAACAGTAAATCACAAGCAACACCTTCTACAACACTAGGGTTGCTTTTTTTACTTCTCACGCATGCATCATTTTTATTGCATAACATTGTTAAATCACTAGAGAGCTGGTTGCCGCCTTCAGAAGTCTTTTACCAATATCATCACTTCCTAAGATCAACACTATCCTCTAAAATAATGATGCCAGAAAAATCAATCTGAAATATATCTAATATATTTTAGAAAATAAAAATCATATATGTTATTCCCTTAAATGCTCTCCTAAAATTGTTTTTTTTTTCTGCATTTTCTCCTCATTTACCATAATGGGTGATTACATGGTATCTTGAAGTAATCCTTCATCATTTCTTTTTCATATTTACTGACTGGTTCTGAACTACAAATATGTGTTTCCTTTCCCTACCACTATTTTTAATGGTAGTTTAAAACATGTATCTTGAGCTAAAGATATGCTTCAGCTGGTAAAGCCCTTGGTTAGCATGCACAGAAGACCTGGGTTGGATTCCCAGCATCGTGTATTTGGAGCATGTTAGTGCATGGCTATCATTGTAATACTTAGGAGTGTGCTAGGAAGATCAGAAATTTAAGGTCTCTTTGGACTGTTAGCAAGTATGACTCCATTCAAGGCTCCCTCTCCCTCTCCCTCTCCCTCTCCCTCTCCCTCTCCCTCTCCCTCTCCCTCTCCCTCTCCCTCTCCCTCTCCCTCTCCCTCTCCCTCCCCCTCCCCCTCCCCCTCCCCCTCCCCTTCCCCCTCTCCCCCTCTCCCCCTCTCCCACCCCTCTCTCTCTCTCTACACACACACACACACACACACACACACACACA
>NW_021604639.1:10283142-10289336 GCF_004785775.1 Grammomys surdaster | reverse complement strand
CACTCACACACATACACACACCACATACATACACACACACACACACACACACACACACACACATATATAGATATATGTGTGTACGTGTGTGTGTATGTATAATGTTTCTGGTACATAACATATGCATCCTAATGGGAAAAAACATCTTGAATTAATTTCTAGTTTTGTTAACCTGTAAGAGATAATAATCAAATAGCTCTCTTTTTCATACTATTTGTATTTATCTAATGAGAATCCTGTATTTTTATGTGCAAAATTTAGTTTTGTAACCTTTAAGTTTAAAACTTTTCAATATAGATTTGTGAGGCTTAAATAAACCCAAGGAAAAAATGAAATAATATTTGCTTCTCCATTTTATTAACAACCAAGTGTTTAAAAGCAATTGGCCAAAAATGGCAATAATAATAAGAAGAAGAATAAGAATAATGAGAAGAAGACAATAACAATTCTTAACACCATTAACTTATTCCAAATCTCATTAAACTTTTAAATTCACTTCCTTCCCTTTCCTTGTGCCTTTTTTTTCAGTAGTTTTCATTCTTTGGCAAGCATATTTAGAAAATGCACAGATTGAGCACCAGTGTGGGTGGAATTCTACAGCTAAAACACATCCCATGAAATAAGCATGGGTATTTCAATTCACTTCAGGGTTAATTATATTCCTGCAACTCCCACCTCAAGACAGTCTTTGGATTCAAGAGGAGACTGAAAAATTTGTCACCCAGGGGTGACCTTCAAGGTGAGTGACTTACTAAAGCAAAATCTGTAGCTGTTGCAACCTAAACTTTAGAACAAGCCACGTGTGAATTAAGAGACATATTCTCAAATACATCTCTAGTAAATCCTGCCCTGTAAATTATAAATGTGTGATAAAAAAAAAACTGTGATTGAAAACCTGAGGGTAGACAGACACAAAGATCCCTGGGACCATTTAGGAATGATAATTTTACCATCATTACTAATTCGTAACAAGAACTCAGAGGCAGAATGAAAAATCATTCTTGGATGATACAAGGAATGTAAAACAGTTAAGCATATATTAAAGATTTAAAGTTTCAATTCCATAAACATCAATATATTTGGTTGTTTCTCATGACACTGTTTGAGCTATAAATTATGTACATACAAAACAATTTGTTACCTTCATGTCTGCCATTTTTAAGCTGTAAATTTGAAAATGAAAAGTATCAAGGACAGTTTACAATTCTGCTGTGACTTTTTTTTTCCTGGAAACAAAATATTTGAAAAAAAGAAAAGACGCATGATAAATACTCACTGTCTGTGAATCCATCAACAACATTTGATATGCATATGCATATATGTGCATAAATATATCTCTATAAATATGTGAGCATCATAGATCATTTTTATTGAGTATTGCCTTGGAAAGAGGTGCTAAGCACTTCACATGAATTATGGCTTCATATAAATCATACTGTTTATTCTCTGTAGCAGTCTTGTGAGGCTATCTGCAGCCATTGTCCCCTTTTCCAGTCTGTGAGACCAGGCTGACTAACTCTCAAGTTGTTTGGTAGCATATTAAGTGGAGAATCCACTGAGAAACCACATGTGGTTAATTTCCACGGTTTTTGTTCTTAAAATTTATTTAATCAAATAAGTTAATGTGGAGACATTTTTTTCTAGATCTTCTTTTTCTAGATAAGTTATACTAATCACATGAACATGAATAATTTGTAGCTTTTTACATTTAAAAATAGATGTACATAGACTTGTAGACCTAAGCATTAGATACACATACACTTATTATACATAGACTTGTAGACCTAAGCATTAGATACACATATACTTATTATACATAGACTTGTAGACCTAAGCATTAGATACACATACACTTATTATATAGCCTGTGTCAACAGGACACAGGCTATAATGGTATAGAATCTGGTGGAATCATGGCTGTGTACTCTGGGGAATGTATTGTTCTTTTGGTCTCTAAGTTCTTCACACTCTGTAAAGTTCAAGATTACGGGGATGGGAAGCAAATACTTCCTCTTGTTATACTACTATGACAATGTAATCTTATTTTTGTCTCCTGGTGCTGCTTTTTTACTATGGTGCCGACAGCATATTATTAGTTGTAGATCTGAGGTTTCAACAGAAATCTGAAAGAAAAGAACTAAAAATTGTCTCCTGGTATTGTGACTGAGACATCAATCAGCCATTCTATCTCGCTGCCATTCTATCAAGCCAGCACTTGGAGGATTATATGAAGTGTTTTGTTTCCCTTTCTGGTTGTGTTTGCGTATCAGTGCCTTTTCCACAGTAGAGCTTTGCCTCTTTTGTCAGTAGCTGTAGAGAGAATCGTGATGCAATTGGACATAAACTAATGAAGTAGTTCCAAGTAATTGTACTAATTTTGGTTCTCATCCATATTTGGGTTTATGAAGGGGGTAAGTCAAAGGAGTATGAGGGAAAAAAGGTGAGTGCACAGAAATTATGAAACAACTGGGCCCTTAATCACTTTTTCTGTATCTTCTATGCCTGGGCTATTCAGTTGATCTCACTTCTGTGATTTCTAATTCTGCTGTGTAATTGAAAACTCATGATTGATTGAAATAAAAATTAATTCATTCTCACCTCAGATGTTCCAGTGTCCTAGGATCATAATCTCCATTTGTCAAGATGAAATGGCCAGTATGTGCTAGAATGTCCAGAAGCAAGCCAAATACTCTTAATGTATAAGACAGAAACGTGAAAAAGAGAAGGGAGATATATGGAAGATGGGAACAGGAGGTGGTAGTAGTGGTAAAGGGGAAGAAGGAAGGAGAGAGAGAATGAAGGAAAGATTGAATCACTGATCAGGAAAAGATGGCATTCACTGATAACTAAAGGGAACAATTTGTATACTCAATTCTCTTTATCTTATACTCAGATGAAAATGTATGTAGTATATTTACCCATCTGACTTCTACTGTTCTGTACTCATGTTCATTTCTCATTTTAATGGTGTAAAAATATCATTTTCTCACAGGCTAGTGCTACTAACTGGAGTCATACCTCCTTTCTATTATTAATTGTAAACTCTTATGCAACTATTATACCTCTTGTTTTCTACAACCTGACAGTCACGAAAATGGTAGGCAAGATTTCTTTCCACATTAATTTTTTTATTTTAGCAGGCAAAGTGATTAATAACCATCCAACAGCTAAGATGGTTGATCTTTACAAAGAGACATGGGTTGTAAAGATGAAACTAAGGAATATGTAGCATGTGATGACCAGTAATTATGAGGAGGAGGTGATAATTGTTATAGTCTACAGAACTAATGAGTTGAGTCAGGCACGCAAGGACCAGGCACAAAAGTTCTGTGCCAAGTACTTTTACAAATGGATGTTTACCAAGTTACCATCGCAGTAGCATTCAAAACCAAACTTATACTTCCATGCCTAAAATGATTCTGCATGTGAGGCTCAATTCTTTTTTCTGATGTAATTATTTAATTGACTTTGTATATTATACAGATTCAGGAATTCTGCTTCGATGGAAAAAAGCACAACAACGTAGAAATTGGAATGAATAATAACTGGAAGATGAGGAAACTGGGCTACTAGAGTTAAGCTCCTACGGACATTTAATAAAAATTATTTATGTATTTATATCCCAAGTATGGCCCTCCTCCCAGTCTTCCCTCCCAGAAGACTCTAATCTACCTTTTCTATGTAAGCACTGAAAAGTACTCTAGTGGTACCTCCCATGCTGCAGACAACTGGGGTACACCAGCATATCAGAGACTGACTTATCAGCTGATTAAAAGAGCATCACACCACAAGGGTCTCTGGTGGCTAATGGTGAATCTACCTGAATGCAAGCTGGAATAACAAGTTAACAGGTGACCAGTGATGTGCAGAGAACATTCAGAGATGAGGTCTTGCAAAGACAGAGACACAAGGTACTTGGGGAGTTCCCCAGGGTCTTCTAATCATCTAAGATATGAGAACTTTGGTCTTTGGTATAGTGTTGTTTTGCAGTAAAACTCTGACCCTGCTATATTGAACTTTACAATATTGCCACCTCAGTTTCCTATCTTCCAATTACCTCATATCTTAAGTAAAATTCTAAGGTTTCTCTACTTGAGCCCACGGAGATCTTTAAGTCACCCAAGACCGTGTCTTGTGTCACACTAACCCAACTGCACTCACCCACCATCTACTCACTAACTTCAGTCCTTTTCATTTTCTTGCTCTCTGGCATTTGGAACCTGTTTAAGCATTAACCCTTGCCTTAGCAACTTGCTGTATGTGAGGTAGCAATGGTATCTCTCAACAAAAGTTATGAGTGCAGAGCTAACTTGTCGTTGAAGACAGCACTATCAATCTTATACATGTTCAGGGCAGTTTTGACTGATGTCAAAAATAAGATTACATTGTCATAGCAGTATACCAAGAGGAAGTATTTGCTTCCCATTCTCATATGGAAGGGGAAGATAATGACAAAAATGTGTAAATCTTTAGTGATGGAATTGAGAACATTGATTTTTTTTTTACTCTGGATTGCATAAACAGTCAATGTGAAGATTTTGAACAAAAGATGACCATTGTTTTATTTAGTTTATTTTTTGTTTCAGAAGAGAAGTAAGTCACACTCTGAGAAACTCATTGTGTTTTAATGATTTAATTTCTTTAGTAACCTTTAGCAAATTCAAAAGTGTGCATTTGCATGTCACCTCTCACAGGGACCATGTGAGTATCTCTGTGTTCCAATTTTAGCATATGTTCAGTAGAATTGAGAAGCACACAGTCATTTACACAGAGTTATGCAGTTAAATGTAATATAGGACTACAGTCTGTGTATGCAGTAACCATGTGAGATATGCGTGTTCTCACAGGAATAGAAGCAGAGGTAAAGGTGAGACAATGGGATTATGAATATCTTTCAAAGAACATGCTGGCATGGGTGGGGGAATCCTGATAACTTGGCTGCTCCAGATGCTATTCTTCTATGTTTTGTTCTTTTATGCCTTAGACAGAAAGTGTGAACCAAATGGATGGTCAGTTGCAACTCAATTATAAATTATAATGAAATCCTATTTTTTTTTCTTGTAATGATGTTGAGAATCCAAGTGTGATGAATTTTTTTAAATGAACGGGAGTTCCTTATATTCAAGTCCTAGAAACTCCAGAGGCAACAGATGCTGAACTGAAAAGGAGTCCAGTCCTGAAAGAAGTGAATAGTTGGTCTTTTAACAGCTATCTAGCTTTCTGTCATTATAGCAAAAATCAATCACAATCTTACATGAAGAAAAGATTTATGCTCCCTAAGGATTTAAGAGGTTTTAGTTCTTCCATGTTCAGTTAAACCTGCTGATTGTATGCAGTGCTGGAAGCTGTGTTGGTAAACATGCAGCACAGCAAATCACCTAGCATGGCTAGAGAGAATAAAAGTGAAGGGGAGGGGCTAGCATTTTATCAATCAAAAAAATCTAGTGTGCAAATCTTAAAGATTTTCATATCTCTATAGCCTCAGTCTGTGCATCAAGCCTCCAAATATGTTCCTTTGGGGAACTATTTAATGTTTAAACCACTCAGAATAAAAGAAAGTAATAGGCAAACTTCTAGAAACCCATTAAATTGTAAAAATAAAATACATTTATTGGTAATAATGCTTTTTTCCTTTACTTTTTTATTGTATATTTTATTTATTTACATCATAGATGTCATCCCCTTTCTCCATCCCTCCCACAGAAACCCCTATCCTACCCCCTTCTCCTTCTTGCTTTTTTTCTTTATTAGTATTTTAACTTAACATACAAAGTACTGAGTTTTATTACAGCATCCTCATACATATATTAGAGTTCTGATTTGTTTCCCTCTGCCTCTTCCCTTTCTTCCTCCAGCTAGTTTGCTCATCTGATTTCCTGTCACATGTATTCCATCACCCTCCCTCCTCATCCTTTTTTTTTTAATTAGTAACTTTTTTTAAAAAAATGTTAATCAAAGGTTCTGTAAGTTTGGTAATGCTCAATAACAAGATGTCCATACAATCAGAAGTGTAACCCAATACTCAACCTAGATATACCAACTATCTTTGACTGGTGGAGACACTCGAACATCTGCCTCCTTGTTCCTCTCCCCTCTCCCCTCTCCCCTCTCCCCTCTCCCGTCTCCCCTCTCCCCTCTCCCCTCTCCCCTCTCCCCTCTCCCCTCTCCCCTCTCTCTCTCTCTCTCTCTCTCTC
>NW_021604639.1:10228240-10283042 GCF_004785775.1 Grammomys surdaster | reverse complement strand
CTCCCCTTTCCCCTCTCCCCTCTCTCCTCTCATTCTCCTCCTTCCCTACTTACTCCTCATCTTCCTCTCCTTACTCCTCCCACCTTAGCTCTTCCTACATATCTCCCTTCCTGTTAAATCTTTTAGGTAGTTGAGGATGGCCTTGTAGGCATCAGTGGAAGTAGAGCGCCTGGGTGCTTGAAAGTTTGGATTCCCTAGTGTTGGGGAATTTGACAGCTGGGAGGCAGGAATGGGAGGATGGTGTGAGTACACCCTCATAGAAACTCCCAGAATTATATGGATTAAACATGGCAGAGGCAGGCCACCAGAAGACTAGATTCCAGAATTCAAACAAAAAATTATCTTGATACTAAAATTTGTTTTGAGAATTGTATATTGCAGAATACACAGCCTTGATGTATCTACTCATCAAACAAGCTAAGCAGACCTGCTCAAACCTCTGATGTCCTGGAATTTCAGCTGGATGCAGTGAAGACACAGCCGTCAGAGTCTTATCAATTTACTCTTCCCCCCGCCCCTCTTCTAATATCTCAACGTCCATAACCAGCTTGAAGAAGTTAATGAAGAGTCAGCACCCCTATTCCCTGGGCTTGGGGACTGAAGTGGTTAATATTGGGCTATCTTTCTAGGAAAAAGTACTGGTTTTGTTGGGACAGGGAAGAATAGCTAGGATTTATTGCATAGCCATAACCTATTGGTAGAAATCTGTATAATTGTTATTAAGCTGAAGTTATAATTTTGTAAATATTACAAAATTTACTTTGATTTCAAATTTAAGATTTTTATTGGTACAAATTTCTTTTTGATTTAAAAGTGAGATTAATATTGTTACTCTCATAGGCATTGTGCCTATATTACACATTTAGGAATACAAGGCTTAGACCCAGTCCTTCTTTAACTCTTTTAACTGATTCAAGATGATTAGCCTGTGAGTTAAGGGCCTATAGCAAATTCATGGCTCTGAGTTTATTGTTAGGGTGTTTTCTTTATTTTATTTAGAAATAGCTGAGAGGAGTTAACAAACAGCAATCCAGATTGCCTTACATGGATAGTCAGTTTTCAAAACATCAGAAGTCCACATAATTGACATTACAAACATTTCTGTATTGATATTCATTTTGATTAGAGACCTGTTTGCTCCTGACAGCTTCTTGTCTTGGATTCTAAGAAGAAATTGAGCATCTTTGGAGTTACTCCAGTTGTGGTGAGACAGCCACTAGGCAAGAATTGCCTCTTTTCATCTACAGACAAATTATTGTCCAGAAAAGAACATATTTGCAGAATAGTCTACCGATTATATCTGCCAAGACAGAGTAATCAGCCCTTAATAATTCTGCATCACTAGGTCTGTCAGATGATCCTGGGCCAGAAGGCTGAAGATCGGAAGCTTCAAAGTTTTATAGTATAGGGACTGTCCAGGTGTTCAGCGGTCTCTATAAATTGGCTATGTTTTAGAAGCTATGCTTTGTGCTTCCCATAATTTCAGTTAATTCAGTCATTCTGGATTTCTGATGGGGTTGAAGATTTATAGTCTCATAGCCAATCCTGGCTATTTACTTTGAGAGAAAAGATTTGAGAAGATGGTTTTCAGCTGACATTCATTCTAAAGCCAAGAAAAAAGCCAGGTTCAGAATTAAGACATTTAGTTAGGAGAGATGACAGAGTTTCTGGTTAGTCAAGAAAATGTTGGACTGGGTATTAGGTCTATCTTGTACCTTACTGATACAAATTGGTATAGTCATGCTCTAATTGTATTTTGAGGTAATAATGCTTTTAGTAAATTGTAACCCTTAACTAAATTTCCTCTCTTCTCTCTCCATCTGAAAAAAATCTAGACATTGGATTCTCACACCAATGATGACAGCACTAATTTTCACAGCCCAATACACCTTTGCAACCTAGTAATGGATAAGACCGTAGCAAAGTTGAGAAGGAAAAAAATCTAGGAATAAAGATATTGGACCATCAGAGACCTCATGTAATATTGCAATTACAAGCTTTGAAAAGCACCTCCTCAAACAGGCATACAGAAATGAAAGCAGAGCAGAGCCAGTTGGGTGCAGTTAAGTTTTAATTATTCCTGCTCTTTATTCTGGCTTTATTTAGTGGAAGCATCTGGAAGGGTAGACTCCACCAGAGGGCAAATCTCTAGTACTCTGAGAATACGAATTTCTTTCGAGTGCATTGTTCAAAAATAGATTATAAGTGAGATTGACATGATTCAAAATAGCTTGTTCTTTCCTTTTTAAATGTTACCATAGTGCAACCCTGTCTCAACAAGGCCAAGTCTGCCCAGAAGTGAAGGAAAGACATATTTCCTAAATCCTTCTTGTTCTCACTTGGGGGAATGGGTTCAAACCAAGAAGCAAAAATGTTCACATACAAAGGAAAAAATACACCAATTTCAACAACATTCTACTCAACACTTTTCATCCAGATCAGCCATTCTTTAGCATTCAGGGGGGTTAAAATAAATGATTAGATTGATTTTAAATCTGCCACACACTCAAGACTTCACTGCTTTGAACCAAAACCAGCAGTTCTATGCTGGAATCCTACCAATCTTTGAGAGCTGACAAAATAAGCCAAGTTGGCTGCAGTCCCTCCAAAAGATGCCTTACATTGTGAGCAGAAACCAGAGTTTTCAATGATGTGATCATACAGTGGAGGACTTTGATACTCAAATATATGGAATGGAAATAGAAACGTGAAATGCAAGATATCAAAACCTTTTAAATAAATGTTCATGGTGGGTAAAATTATACTTAAATAAAGTCAAGGAAATTATGGCTATGATCTGCCCAAAGTCTCTCACAGTTTCCAGAATCAAATACATTCTTAAAACAAGGAAAAATGATGACTTCTCAATAATATGAAAATAAATCAAAGCATGAAGACCAGTAATATGTGTTGAGGGTTTGATAGAGTTCTGTTGTATAGACACAAGCACAGTGGACATATTTAGTATTCTTGTCCTCTTTTATGATATTTAGCATCTGTAAATCAATTTTATATTCTCCAATATGAAGGAAAAATAATATATTATAAAATGTAGCCAGATGTGGGAGTATATGCCTGTAATAACAGCATTCACAGTTTTAAGGCAGGAGGATTTTGAGTTTGAAATTCACCTGGAGTACAAAACAAGAACCTATTGCAAACAAAGAAGCAAGGAGTTATCCCTCCTTTTCCGTTGTGTGTTTGTCTTTCAAATGTGTTTTCAAAGAAATGCTTGTCTCAAAATATTATTCTATTTTTTCCTTCAGAGTTTTGTTATGATTTGTATTCATTTATATATTGTGCTTTTCTTTCTGAGGTGGCTTTTCTACTTGGCAAAAGCTGTCACAAAGGATTGCCTTACCTTAAACTATTTATAGACATTATATAAAACAAATCAGTAACAAAAGTGCCAAGCGTTAGGATTGCTAAACATACTGCATAGGTTGAAGTCCCATAAAGGTGTTAAACTACTCATTTTTAATTTAGTTTAATGTCTATCTCAATCCCCAGATTGGTGCACTTATTGTTCCAACATGTGAGTGTTTTCATTATAAGAGTTAAATCCAGAGACAATTTGCTGCTCCATATGTTTCCAATTTTCCTCCCTTTAGCTCATGGAAGTCTGGCTTCATGGAGGAAATGTCATGTCCAAGAAGCAGCTGAGAAGCACTTTTCTTGGAAAAAGGAAGTAATGTTCTTTTATTTTATAGTTCATGAACTGACTTCTAAAGATTTAAATTCATTTCAAATGTATGAAATCACCAAGTTCAAGAATGTTCTAATATTGGCAAGGAGTACTTCCATTTCTGATTAGAATGATGTCATAGCATGAAGCTACAGGCAGACAACACAACTTTTGGACAAAAGGAACAGAAATTGAATTTCCACTACTTTTTCTTGCAAATGCCATAAGTAGAAGCCAAAATGCTTATGTATAGACATTGTCAATCCATGATGTCATATTTCCCAGTAATTCTAGAACAAAGTTAAACTTGCTTAATAAACTCAAAGCACATTTGAATATTTTAGGAAGATTTTATTGTTCTGTGGAGTACTTCCAAATCTCAGTAAATAGCATGTGTAAGTTTCATCAGTTATATTTAGAGAGCAAAGCACCAGGCTGGAGAGATGGCTTAGTGGGTAAAAACAAGTTTGAGAGTGGGAGGAACCTAGTCCGATGCTGAGGACCCATGTAAGCTTCCCTGTGATCTCAGCTCTGAGGAATGAAGCAGACGTAGCAAGATGGCAGAAAGCTTACAAACAGCTAACTTTATTGAAATGGTCAAGTTCCTTATTGATGAGTGTTTCTGCTTCAAATAGTAGAAAATACTTGAGTACTGCCACCCAGGAATGTCCTTCGACATATATATACATACATACATATATATATATATATATATATATATATATATATATATATATATATACTTCCCATGCACAACAAACACACACACATGCATGCACACATGCACAAGACACACTTGATCATATATACATTCCTGTATTACCTATGCACCATAGGATCTCCTCTCTCTCTGTCTCTCTCTCTCTCTGTCTCTGTATCTCTCTCTCTCTCTCTCTCTCTCTCTCTCTCTCTCTGTCTCTCTCTCTCTCAGAGGATTAAAGTATGAAACCATTGGAGAATTATTGAAGAATAAGAGAGAAACTATAAGAGAGAATGAAAGCATAAGTTGATCACTGAAAGATTATTGGGGGGAGGGAGAGATATCAGAGTGCTACTAAGCAGAATATTAGAGCCATAATCCTTAGTTGTCACTAATGAGTAATTTTGTGATAAAAAATATTATGTTTAGTAGTTACTTTAAATATAAAATGAGCTACAAGTTTGTAATTTGGGTGAAAAAATAGAGATCATTCTTTTTCCCATTTTTATTGGATATTTTATTTATTTACATTTCAGATGTCATCACCTTTCCCCATTTCCCTTCCCTAGAACCCCCTATCCCATACCCATGAGATCATTCTTAAAACACAAGAAGCAGTGGCTGGTGCAAAGCGAGACAGCATGTGAGTGCCTCTTTCTTTTTTCTCCTACGTTTAACAAGTCATTGCTTCACAATTATTGAAAACTAATCCATAAAATGAGTTTTGCCAGATAACAGAAACATATTTTCAATCCCTTGTAAGAGAATAAATTTCTATGGCAACTGAGATTCATTCTTTTGCTGGAGAATTCAAAACTGTTCTAAGACTGGTGAAACTACACTTTAAACTAGAATGAAAGAGCATTTAATTAAAATTTTAATCATGCAAGATAGACTTTTGACCTCCCTACAGAGATGAGCAGTGTTGAAGAGCTTCTGTGTTCCCTTTGTTCCTCTCATGTGGATGTTTCTTTACTCACAACTGTGTGACCCTCAGTGTCACATCAGATAATGACTCTCCAAGTTTGGATGCTTATCTACTGCAACCTCTGCTTAGTTATTCCATTGTTAGATGCCAATTTCATTTGAAACATGTATGCATTTATGAGCCAATCTTATTTTACCTTAGAAAACCTTTCTTCTTTTTGATGGTTCAATATTCCTACAGACCAAGAGTACCTGAGCCCTACACCATGTACATCAACTATAAATCTGATCTATGTCAAATGTTCCTCCTCTTGTGTCCTTAGTTGGGATCTAGTGGCATCAGTATAAACTGTAAAACTCCTTCAGGTCTTTTGTTCTGTACTACCTTTAAATGCAACAAAGGTTGCTTTCTTTCAGGCTTTTCCTGTTTCACATCATCTAACACCTTCAAGGAAGGAACTGATTCCTATGAATTCCTACCCTACAGTTTTCTGTGCCCAGCTGTGCATTCTATATCTAACCATCTTTTACTTACACACATGCCTCTGAGTTTACAATCACAGCCAAGTTTGGGTGGTCTTCAAAAACCCCATAAGGCATGTTCTCCCCCACTTAAAATACTGCAAAGTATAAAGTTCATCACTAATGTTTCACTCTGAAAATGCTTCTGCTATTTCATTAAAGCATATTCTTCTTCTATGATATATTTCATTAAGTCAAGACAATGTACACGAATCACAAAATCTAGTTAATATCTCATGTCCTAGCTTTACCTGCCTGTTGCTGCATCAGGTTTCTGGGTAACATCATTTCCAATTAATGCAGCCTCGACCTATGTAGTGAAGAGCATCATTCTGGAAACCTAGGTACTGCTTTCAGCCAGATGTCTATCCCTGTATCTTCTACCCTTCAGGCAATTCTCTGTCTGTCTCTCCTTTCAGAAGCACAATCCTACTCAGCATCAAGTTGGCCATGGATGGTTTTTATTCTATTTCCTTTTAGCTTCTTACCTACCCATGACTTTCTCTACTTTGTCTTTTATAGAAGAAGTCTGCCTGCATTGTTTGCATAGCTAATGTTAAGGTGTAGAAATATATGTTAAATTTTGCACAAATATGCTGTACTTCCTTTTTTAAAACTCACTGGGCTGGTGATGTTCATTTAAACAGAGTCTAGAATACAAACAGAATGAGAACCTTAATTTCCCTTCCTCGGAAGTCATACCAGGTATTTACTAGTACTAATTGAATTTGTTAATTTTACTCATTTATAGTTTAAAAATATTTCCAGTCATTTATTTATACCATAGTGAGCAGTTATTAGAAACAGGTATTTTAATTTTCTCCTTAAGGAATATTTGCTGCCTTGTGATTCTGTTTTTAAGATTTTCATCTATACTGTGCGGTGCATTTAACTGATTCTATTTGCTTATTCAAGGAATTATAACACACTGTTTATTTGAAAGTGTCTTTTCTTGTTACCTGACCTCACTTTCTGAATTAAACTGGCAATGTTAGTTGTCTTGGTCTGTATAGGAAATTACTACCAAAATGATACTTCTTTACTATAACAGTTATTTCTTCCATTAATAAGAATTTCATTTTTTAGCATTCAGTACTTGATTTTCAAGGACATAAATATTTACAGTGTATAGTTAGTTATCATCTTGTTTTTATATGGCTTATTTTATGTACACAATTTTTACTTACTCACAAGAAAATAATTTTTTAGATTTTTTCCATTAGAACAATAACATTTATCTAAAGTGATTTCTTCAGAATATGATCATGCTATCAGACTATCTGTGAGTGACGTGTCCGGCACAGAGACTAGAAAGTCATAATTCACTGTCAAGCTACTGGTGCGTTGGTAGGAACAGAAATTAAAACTGTGTCTGAAGACAGATTGACATTCAAGGCCAAGTTTCTACCATCTTCCACAATTGATGATAGAATTTGGCTGGACAGGCTCATCTGGACAAGTTGAAAAATTATTTCATATCCTGAACTCAAATGATTAATAAGTATTTTATTCCTCTCAATAAATCACAGATTTATTGAAGATATATGAACAGGCCTCTCTATGGCCAAAGTGCATCAGTAAAGAACATTATATATGCTAAAGAAAAAGTGACTTCCAAGTTATAAATGTTACGCGTGCTGTTGAGTTCCTAAAGGTTCTGAAACTGACTACTTCATCAAATCCTTTGGCATTCTTTAACTGCAGTAGTCAGGCATACTAAGAACACATTCCCAATATTTTTTCTGCTCTGATTATCCAGGCACTTTCAAGAAAGAAATAAAACTTTAAAAAAGAAATGCTCTAGCTTCCATAGATCCTTTTCAGTCTCTTTAGAATGCCTGTACTGTTCCTCACAGGTTCTGAATAAGAAAGTGTCCAATAGATGTATCTATGAGTATAGTATTACAAATATCAGGTACAGTGTATCCTTTACTTCCCCAAACATTAACAAATGAAGGGCATGATAATGCAGACATACAACCCTAAATAAGAAAACATTTAATTAACTTTACAAAAAAATTAGAAGGCATGGGGATATAGATTAGTAGGGTTATAGAAATACTTTTCCAACATGCACAAGTCCCTAGGTTCAATCTCTAGCACCACAAGACACGCAAGTAAATTGATTATGGACCAATTTCTATTAATTTAATGATTTTTTTCCTTTAAACAGGCCAGATTTTGTGGCCCAGTAAGATGACTCAGCAGGTAAAGGTACTTTTACCAAGGTAATCTTTATCAAGATTGAAAATTTGAGTTTAGTGTACAGCCCTATAGGTAGCCTTGGCAGACAATACCAACTTAGATAAGGACAAGCGAGTCATAGGCAGAGTCATAGTGACTTGTCCGCTGAACCTTCACCCTGCCAATACCTGGATCTGAAAGATATCTGTATTCCCCCTGAACACCCACACTCCAGTGTCATTCCCTTCCCCACTTCCTGCCTTTCTGTGTTTATAACCCCTGTGTGAATGAATTACGATTTCAGAAAAAATAAATTATTTATAAAAAAAAAAGAATCTAAAAAAAAAAACCTTTTACTAATGGAACCTTGTACTCACAGGACTATCTTAATTCATTTAAAAATAACGCTGGACCAGCATTTGCCTAGGTAAGTATGGCTAGTTATCAGCAACATATTCTTTGGTCACTTGATGGATCAGGGTGTGGAAAACAACAACTACTCGGAAGATTAAACTGCGGCTGATACTTTTAAGGATAGAAACCTATGTGCTGTTCATGTGGAGACATGAAAAATTCTAAGAAACCCGTCAAGCTGATGACTGCTTAAACAAAAGCGATTCTTAAATCTGAAAACTATAACAATAAATAATATCACTTGGACTGACAGAAAATTACAAGAGAAATAAAAATATTTAATACTGACTTCAGGTAAACCCATTTGTCAAAATATGAATGAAAATGTAAGGGGTGAAGATTAATGACAGCTTCTAAACATACTTCATCAGGACTCTGTGGGAAAAGAGAAATAAAATTAATGTGAGATAAGTACAAATAAGTGATATAAATAGAAAACAGAATAAGGGAAAGTGCATAAAACAGTTAACTTAAGATAGTGAGTAAAATGGTATATTGATAAATTTGAATGCATAAATGTAAATTTCAATACACGCATAAAGTTATAAAAGGACATCAAAAGTTCACAAGAGGCTGACAGTGAAGTTCAGGGGTGGCGCACGATACTCAGAGGGCACAAAGCCCCTAGCACTATTCTCAGGACCAACACCCAGCAAAAATGAAAATTAAAGAAGCAACTTAAATAAACTAATGAATATTAAAGAGATTATTGCATCAATCAGATTGCTGTTTGCCCTAAGTCCCTAGGCACCCAGTTATATGACTATCAATGTAAGGGAAACTTGGCTATCTAAGGAAAGCCAATCTGTTTTCTGTTTCAACAAATTTGAAATGAAGATATCGACTTGAGGCCCTGTCTGAACTGGTTGTTTTAGCATGTTTTCTAGAAACAGTGGCTTTCTCCTGCACAACTTCAATACAGTCTTCAATATTGAGTTCTTGGACACCGCATGGTGACAGTTGGATGACAGCTTTCTGCCAGTTTCTTATATCCCTGCAGGCTCTGGGAGCATTGGCACTGACTTCCTTTTTCCAAATTATCATCCCAAAGAGGATTACACAGCAAACTACTTTGAAAGAATAGTCTTTCACTTTAGCACAAAAGAGAGATCTGCTTAAGTCACCATACAAAATTCAATGGACTTCCTAAGTACCAAGAGTGAACATGTTGAGAATACTCAGAAAGAATTTTAATTCACCATAGCCTTAAAAAGTACTTTAGCATACATTTAAACAGGAAGCAGAAGACCTGTGCTGATTGTTTTAGAAAATATCAATAAAAGTAGTTGAAGACACAAAATATATATATAAAGATGTTTGCATACTGATGGAACAGAAGAGTCAATGTTGATAAGATGCCCATATTATCAAAAACAATCTTAAATTCAATGCAACATTTCCAAATTTTCAATGAGGATAATACCTATCTGTGTGTATAAGGACTGTATAGAATGTAGTTGCAAAATTATGCTGGCTTAGTAAGGTGTCAGTTGTAGGCTCTCCTCCAAGATTCATGACTTCACTTGCTTGTGAACTTGTCTAGGTTTTGATTACTAGGCATGGTTTTCCACTTGCTGATTAGGTCTGAAGTCCAAACAGAGGGCTGTTTGTTTCCACCTAGGTATGCATGCCTCTTCTGTACCCTTACCATTATCATGTCATACTGATTATTATTGTGATTCTCAGATTTAATAGCTAGTGAGAACTATTGGCTGCTTTGAAGTTCACATAGCAGCTTATGATACCATGAAATCTATTTCTCAGACAGGAGGTTTTTCAAATCAGTTTCAGTGGAGGGGACTCTGGACTTCCTTTCAAGTGCATGGCACCTTTAACAGAAGGGACTGTTTATCTCTAGGGCAATAGCTGTATTCTGTATGTAGGACTCTCTTATAAAACCCAGACCTAAATCTTAAACACAGGGCTTCTCTTATTCAGTTTTGGGGTTTCAGATCGAGGACTTTTGGAGCTTGTAAGGTACATTGTCAGCTCAAATATGCAAATTTCCATTTAAACCTTATATGACCTTATATGTGTGTTTATACATATGCTTATATAGGTAGCAACAATTAATAAAAAAAATTTCATTGTTTTCAAAAGAGCAAGGATGGGTATATGGGAGGCATTTGGGGGGACGTAATGGAAGGAGAAATTATACTACAATATAAAAACAATACATTATACAAAAAAATCTATTTTCAGTAAAAGTAAAAACAAAACTGAGATGGCTGAAGATGACTGAGGGAGATGAAAGAAAGAAGGTGTGTTTCACAGGAGTCTGAATCAGAGCTCATGATATACTAGTATGAAAATATCTTTCTAAAACCTATTACTATATACAGTAAATATAGTTCATTATAAAGGAACAAAATATAAAGAACAGTTTATCAAAGATATATGTTGGTTCTCCTAATTGTGTTCTTCTCTTATAATACAATTTATGCTTTGGTACCCTTAGGCAGCCTAGGGGAGTTAAGCCTTATGTGATCATTGACAAAGCTGTTCTTCGGGCTACATCTATGTTGTGAATAATAAGCCCTCTGACTTAAGAGCCTCATGCCTCCTTCTCATATCCATCACAGGTTAGCTTCTGAGGAGAGTGAAGTCTCAAAGCTCTATGGTTCTTTAAGCTCAAATGTCAGTTATTTGGTATAACACTCTGCAACTTGTTCTTGAGACTCCTTTTCTTTATGTATTCCTTAATTCAGTTACATATTATAAACATGGTATAAGTAATGGATGCTACTCAAACTTTCTCGAACAAGTGTGTTATGACTGACAACAAGTCAGACTTACTCATAATTACTGCAGTTTCTCAGGAAAGGAAGCATGGGCAGAGTAATGCTCGTATGTTATGTTTATCTATGCTGAAATGAAAAACTATATAAAATTTAATTGGTAAACGTTTGTCAATGTTATCCTAGAGTCATCAGATTGCCTATTCCCCAGAGTCTTACTGAAATTTCAGGTGGGTAATATGCATGGTTAGTTCTTTTTTTTCTTCATCCTTCTTAGCTTTGCTTTAGAGACATAGTCTTGATATATAGTCCAGGTTGAGCAAAAATTAACTTAGGGTTTTAATATGAAGCTATAGTAAAGTCATTATAGGATAAAAATAGGACCAAAAAAGGAAGCAAGTCTGATGGTTTCATCCTTGTATGACATCACCCATCATTTAGCATTTAACCATACCTTAAAGGCCATACTGTTTCCCCTATTGTCTTTGAGACACTGGAGGGTAAAGGGAGTCACTGACACACAGGCATTATCAAAGTGTGAAATTCTCTACTAATATCACATTCTTGATTTCAAGGGGAAAGAACAAAATTAATATTCTAAGTATATTGAGCTATTAGACATTTATATTTTATATAATTTACTATTAATTATAGTGTATAAAACAACCACATTATTTTTCCTCTTTTATGAAACTTGGAGAGAGAATAAATGGAATAACTTGACATTATACTGAACTACATTATTTAAAGCAGTAGTCTGATTTTGTGTAACATTCAGGGAATTTTTAACTGTCTGTGAAATGTTATTAAGAGAGCAAGGGAAGTTTTTATACTAAACAGAAAGCTTTAAAATATAGTGCTTTGTACTTTTCAATTTGTCTGCCTGCCAAGATGAAGTTCCTTCAGAATAAGACATTCAGAAAAGCATTCTATTTATCTCTGTTTACTCATTCTTGAACCTAGCAGGTATTTAATAAGGCCGTGTTCAAACAAAATGACACAGTGCCAGTGGGCACTGTCTCATTCATTGACAGGAATTTATCTGAATAAAATATATAGCACATAATTTGAATCCAGATGCTCTGAGGATTTGTGAACTGATTCCTCTCTGCTCTGTCAGAACTACCTGAAATCATCATCACTTGTGTACCTACTATGGTATAAGCAGCCTTAGAATGAGAAACCTATGAATAATTTTAAGCGAAACAGACTTAGGTTTTAGAAAATGAAATGTGTTCTATTCCTCTCTACCAAGCTCTCGGTTCCAAAGTAGAAAAATAGAATTCTTCATCATAGTTTTCTTCCTAATAGGGACTTTGTCAGATGTATTAGTCAAACTTGGATTCCCTCCAGCATAAAAGCCTGCAAGCTTGCATCTAAATTTAAAACTAATGAGTTCTGTGCATACCAAACTGGAAAGCACACAATCTCTGTTATCACGGATGGGTACTCAACAGAACTCCATAGACAATGAGTCAATAAATATTTCTTATTTACTGGGCCCAGCTCAAACACTCTCTGTTTTTAAAGTGCTTGCTAAAGAAAAGCATAAACATATTCATCAGGAAATCATAGTAACTTTCTAAAGGAAATTGATTTCTGAGAGTCATAGGACTCTCAATTTCATGGGCTTTTAAAGATCTTCCAGGATAGTTTTCCTTCACTGTAGAATTCCTTTCAAAATACCTTGCCTGGGTGAAGATGCAACCTCTAAATACTTGTAGTGTCACAGGACTCTGATGCACAGTTGAGAAGCTCTAATTGAATGCATGCTTAACAGAAAACCTAAGTCCTTCTCTCTTGATGTCAGGTCTGTAGCAATTTACATGTTTGCTTTCTGGGGAAACTTAGATTGCTACCTCTCTGTATGACTGTTCTAACATCTACTGAGAAGCACCACATGATTTTCTTTCAGTTTCCTGTACCCCCACATCTCTATTTTCTCTCCTTCACATTTCTCATACATCTGGATTTCAAGCTGCTTGGTCATCCAGATAACACTTTTGTATTTAGTGTAAAAACTTTATTATAAGAAATTTGCAAATAAAAGTACCATGCAACTAAATTAGCAAAATTGGAAGTATATAAACCTTAATGAAATGCTATACAGTTTGAAATTTTTAAACAAAAATAATTACATGCATGGATTTGTGTGCATGTGAGTGGGCATGCACACCTGTCTGGAGGTGCTCTCAGAGGAGAGAAGCATTCAATTACTCTGGTGAAGCAGTCATCAGAGATTTTGAGCCACTATATGTGAGTACTGGGAACCAAACATGAGTTTTCTGCCTGAGCAGTTTAGACTCAAACACTGGGCAATACCTCCTGGATCCTGCCGATACTATTATGGTACAAACTACACAACTTTTCTAATGATCAAATCATTATTTTAAAAACATGTTAATTGTGAATTGTTTTAGTTAGAGTTTTACTGCTGTAAACAGACACCATGAACAAAGCAACTCTTATAAAGGACAACATTTAATTTGCCTGGCTTTCAGGTTCAGAACTTCAGTCCACCATCATCAAGGTGGGAGCAGGGCAGCATCTAGGCAGGCATGATGCAGGCAGAGTTGAGAGTTCTACATCTTCATCTGAAGGAGGCTAGTGGAAGACTGGCTTTCAGGCAGCTAGGATAAGGGTCTTAAAGCTCACACCCACAGTGACATGCATACTGCAACAGAGCCACATCTTCTAATTGTGCCACTCATTGGGTCAAGCCTATACAAACCGTCACATGACTGAAATGGAAAAAAAGAGAGATTTTGGAAGACTGATTTCAGGGCTCATCTTTGAGTATGACACAAGTGAATGATAATAAAAATTTCAGAGTTTAGATCAAATCATGACACTCTTCCTTGACAATCAAAGCAAGTAAAGGTTTTTGGGATGAGAGAAAATGGAAGTCTCAAACATACCTCAAGACCTACTTTGGAAGGAAAGCAGAAGAAAATAATGTTAAGTTAAAGACAGAAAGGGTCTGGTTTATGTACCTGAAGCAGGGAGAACATACTACAGTGAGTATATTTTGCTAGAGTTACTGATACTAAAGTCTTGAGTCAATAAATCCATTGGGCAAATTAAAAAACCCTATGTGATATTTACATCTTCATATGTGTTCTATCTCTTTTAAACATTAATCAATGTAATTTGCTTGATAAGTGGACAATGTTAAAATGTAGCTTTGTTCTTGCAATCTCTTCTTCTGCCCCTTTCTTCTGACCTAAAATACCTGCAAATAGCATTCAGCCCACCTTCCATATTAAGGGCTATAGAATTCTCTAGCCATTTAATTTTCTCTTTAACATTTGATTATTTTTTAATTGTAAAATATTTATCAAGTCTGGGTGTTTTCCCCATTCCACCACTATTGTATCAGTTCTGTCTCTTGCACGCTGTCTACATCTTTTTTTTTTCTCTTACTTCATATTTCCTTACCTACTATCTGATTGTGCACTGTTGTTCAATACAGTTGTGGAAGAAGCTGACAATGTGTGCCAGAGTGCAGCACTGAATACCTAAGAATGCATTTCTGAGCCAGCACAATGGCTATGCTAAAATCGATCACAGCAAAAGTTACTCACAAAATAGATATTAAGAAGCCTAGACAGGAGTGATTCTTTTTCCTTCTCACTCCCCTTTATTATCTAGTACTGATTCGGTCTGTCTAGATAAGCCACCCAACTGGAGTCAAATTTATGTTCCTAAAAATACTATAGATGTTGATGTGAGTAGGTACTAGAAAATGCAGTAGTAATGATTTTCATAAATGAATCTTGTGACTGAGATACCAATAAGGAAGAAGTGAGCATGGTGCATGCATGCTCAGAGACAAACATTTGCACTGTACTGCTTTGCATTTACTGTAAAATGGAAGCCACTGTAGGCTTTGTTAAAAGGGCAATAGATCCAGTGCTGCTGGAAGTCTTTCTTTTGCAAGGATGAGAATAATTAAAGGGTTCTTGGAAATATGGCAGTGGTCAGAGATTGTTAACACGGATATGTAATAAAATCACTTAAGAGGCTGAGGCAAAAGGATCAAGATTCTGAGGCCAAATTAACTTTTGCTACGTAAGAAGAGAATTTATAGCTAGCTTCAGTGATATAATGAAATTCTGTCTAAAAACATAAAATGAGCAATATACATTATAACACAGTATAAATACAACATGGTAATGTATCTTGCTTTTGTATTTTTATTACTCATTTTATTCATTTATATTTAAATGATATTCCCCTTCCCAGTTACCACTCCAATTGAGACAGAGTCAGAGAGAGAGAGGGAGAGGGAGAGGGAGAGGGAGAGTGAGAGAGAGAGAGAGAGAGAGAGAGAGAGAGAGAGAGAGAGAGAGAGAGAGAGAGAGAGAGAGAGGAGATCATATTAATATATGTAGCTACAATTTGACTTGATCATGTGAATACATCACTTTCTTTACACCCATTCTTGGTGAAACGACTAATTTAAACTTTAAAATTTCTCTCTGATAAAAACCATCCTTGGAGTTACTGTTAGATCTCATAATAATATCAGTAGTATGATACTTACATTCAGGTCATCATTGTAAACTGAAGGGTTTGTAGCATGGGTGGTCTTAACCTTTCTTCTCTGGTAGTCTCCAGAGTATCTCCTAGTACTATGAACCCTAATCAGTAGGAATAAAAGCTCTAGATAGGCAGTAACTTCACTTCTCCATGTTCCATGAATTATGTATGTTGTTTTTAACAACAGGGACTTATAATTAGTTTTGGGATAACAATTAATAGTCTTGGCAATGGCTAGAGTTGTTTGGAGATTCAAATGGGGCTTCTTCATCTACCAACTTGGTTAGATTTAACCCATTTTAGGTACTGGGAGCTTCATTCACTGATGAGATTTTCTAGTTGGGGCTCAGTCTTCACTTTGATTTGCTAATTTCATTTAGCTTGTCTTCATATATTTATGTATTTTAGGTAACTTCTATTCTATTAGGGTTTCATATAACCTCTCAGATGATACATAGCTTTAACTGTTCTTCTTGTATTTCCTCCCTCAACCATTCTTCCTTCCCTCTCTCCATTTCATCTTCCAATTCCAGTCCCCATCATCCACCTATTCATAACTATCTACCTTCATTCTACAGCTGATCCAGTCCTCTCCCCATACCTTTCTCTGTACCTAACCTCAGTGGTTATATGCATTGTAGCCTGCTTATCAAAACTTAGCAGCTAACATCTACATATAAGTGAATACATACCTACTTGCCATTTAGGGTCTGTATTACCTCATTCTCTATAATTTTTTTCTACCACCATCCACTTACCTGTCAATTTTATGATTTTATTTTTCAATATTTGAGGAATAGTCTACTGTATCCACTGTACCATATTTTCTTTATCAATTCATTCACTGATGTTTCTAATTTCTGGCTATTATGAGTAGAGCAGCAATGAACATGATTGAGCACGTGTCTTTGTGGAGCTATGTAGAGTCCTTTGGGTATATGCCCAAGAGTGGTATAGCTGGATCTTGAGGAAGATGTATTTACACCTTCTTGAGTAATCACCACACTGATTTCCATCATGGCTGTGTAAGACTTGTACTCCCTTGAGTAATGAATAAAAGTAATTCTTACCCCACATCTTTCCCAACATGAGATGTCATTTGTTTTATTGATCTTGGTCATTCTGACTGGTATAAGATAAATCTAAAACATGCTTTAATTTTCATTTTCCTGATAGCTAAGAATGTTATACATTTCTTTAAATGCTACTCAACCATATGTGTTTTCTCCTTTGAGAATATTTTATTTTCTTGATGTCCACTCTTTCTTTATGTGTAATTCTTCATATAATTTATATATGACCCTTCTATTGGATGTGTCATTGGTTAATTTCCAGTTCTGTAGCTCATTTCTCTTACTGAATGGTGGTGTTCTTTGCTAATACTATTTTTTTTCATATTAGTGTTATGGTTTACTTAGATTCCTTGGCCAAAAATAATCTTTGGATAATTCTCAATAGTTATTTCTTATGTTGAAGAAAAAAGGTTAAATGCATAGACAGTGTATTGTGAATTGGCAGGTGGAAGGAATAGAGAATCATTAGATTATGAAAATATAAATGAACATATAGGGAAAGATGTATTGATTGTTGGACATATTTAAAGAAGAAAAGATTAATGGAGGAGTAAATTATCATATGTGAAGAAAGGTGGGAGGGTGGAAAATGAAAGTATTGTGAAAAGGTTACAGTGAGTGAAAGGCAGAAAGAATAAAAGATAAACAGAAAAATGGGAGAAAATGGATAGATTTATGGATAGAAGGATGGATGGTTGGATGGATGGATGGATGGATGGATGGATGGATGGATGGATTGTTAGGAAGATGGGACAGAAAACTATTGAAGGGTTCTTTTAAAACTTAAATGTAGTAAGAAACAAAACAAACATCCAAAGGTATCAATAAAATGATTAAAGACAGATATTGATGTGATTCATGTAATTCTTCTTTTCTTCTAGAAAGAAAATAGGTAGAGGCAAACCCTTCCTTCCCTGTGTACAATGTATGAAAATGTAACATCAGAATGGTCTAGGCACTTTAAAAAAAACAGAACCTAAGGGTACACTCAAAATCCACCAAATAAAAATATATATTGCAACAAAATTTTCTTCTAAGCCTACATATAAAGTCTTTGCATACAGACAAAATTCTTTTCTAGCAGTAAACATGCCAGTTTGGTTTTTAAATACATCTTTAGGGATTTTTAAAGAAATATTTTATACTTTCTGTTCCATTTTATATATAAATTTCTGTGTATGCTCCAAATGTAAAAAATGATAAAACTATACCTTGCAAAAGAGAAATCTAAAAATTTACACAAAAGTAAATCTATGTTTAATACTTTACAAAGCTTATTTTAATCATTGGTATACTTATTTGTCATTTCTCTCTAAGTTAACACTATCTTAAATATGAAAGTCTTTTTCATGAATAATATATATTAAAAATATGATTTACTAGAAATAATTTAGATAACTCCAAGAAGAAGAGCTCCTGCTGTTCTTGTGAAGGACTTATCTAGGTTCCTTTTCCAGGACCTCCAGGAGGTTCACAGTCATCAGCCATTCCAGTTCAAGTGACTTCCTGGCCTCTGTGGGAACCAGGAGTAAATGTGGTATACAGGCATACATGCAGGAAAAACACACATATTTAAAATAAAACATTTAAAATACCGTCAAATAAAATACATTTTATGTAAATCGGATCATATTAGTTTACATTATTGATACAATTATTATACCATGTTGTTCAAATTTTTTGCTTAAAGAATAATAAATACAGAGGAACAGAAATCAAATCACCAAGCAATTTAACAAATTTCTGTTTCTCTTATAATATTTGAGATTATGGTAATTATGTGTAAAATATACTGAATATATGAATATAATTACAGACTGATTTAACTCCTATAGATGCATACATATTATTTTAAAAAAATAGACTTAAATAGCTTTTTAGCAGCTTTAGGTTTGGAAAAAAAAATATACAGAAAGTATAATTCCTGTGTTCTCTATGCTTTGCACATTCCCAGTTCCTAACATTTTACATCATTTACTACATTTGCAATAGTGAACCACTTTAAGAATCTCATTATTCACTGTAGTCCAGCATATTTGTGTATAGTTCAGCCTGGACGTTCTAGGCTTTGGATGACTGGATAATGACATATATCTGCCATTAGTATTATATGGAGCAATTCCACTGACTTATAAATTCTGGTGCTTTGCCTATTCAATATCTCCCTAGACTAAGTCCTGTTGATCATTGATCTTTATGCTAACTCCGTAGCGTTTCCTTTTCTAGAATCCATGTAGTTTGAGTCACTCAATATGTAAGATTTTTGGTTTAGCTTCTTTTACTTGATAATTTACATATATTTCTACTACGTGTTCTCTTGTCTTCATAGATCATTTCTTTTTAGCAGTGGATATTATTTTGATTTCATATAGCAAAATTTTTTTAATCTATTTACCTATTAGCTGTTAACTTGCTTTCTTCCAGTTTAGGTTACTTATGAATAAAGGTATCCTTGAATGGGTACAAATGTTTGTGGAGATGAAAATTCTCCATGCATTTTGAAAATTACATCACAAAGAGATTGATGCGTCCTTGGCAAAGTGTGTGGTTTTGTAAGAATGTGTGAACTGCAGCTGATCCTATTTTTATTTCCACTATCAGTGATGGTGAATGATAGGTATAGTTGCTCCATCTCCTTCCAAACATTTGAGTTGGCAGTATTTTGAATTTTAGTCATATTAAGATATCATGAAACCTTTAGCATTTTCTGACTGAGTTGTGACATTGACTTTTAAAATATGAGATATGTTGCTTTTGCCAACTTCAATGATGTGGGTGTGTCTTGCACCCATTTTACATTGTGTAGTTTTGTTTTGTTTTGTTTTGCTTTTTTACTGAGGAGCTTTTGGTGTTCTCTGGATACTTGGACATAGGAATGTTTCTGAAAGACATTTGTTCAGTCTGTCTATTAATGCTATTTTCCCCAACCTACTGACATTTAATTTATTAAGATTTATTAATTTTAATCATGCATTTTATCTATGATTATATGCTTATAACATGGCAGTACATGAGTGTCTAGACCCTCAGATGTCAGAATAGGTGTCTGAACCCCTAGAAGTGGACTTACAAGCTACCCTGCAAACTACCTAATATGGATGCTGGGAACTGAACCCCGGTCCTCTAAAAAAGCAACAAGTTATCTTGACCCCTGAGCCATCTATTCAGTCCCAAGATTTTTAATTTTAATGGCGTTCAACTTCATTCTCTTTGCCATCAACTCTTCCTCTTTTGATATGCCTAAATGGTTAATAATAAATCCAATGTGTTCAGGATATGTTTTCTAAAATTTCTTCTACTAGGGTGATAGCTTTTTGTTTTACAACTAGGTATACAGTGTTTTTAAATTTTTATGTTTGAAGGTTGCATCTTTTTTTTAAAATTTTTTTTCATGTGGATGGCTAATTGATCTAAGCCTAAAATAACATCAAGACAGCATCAATTTCCTTATTCTCACAGGATTCTAAAGAATTAATTTCTTTTAAGTATATTCTGAATCCCTTGCCTTTCTTGTTTCTTTTTTTTAAATTCCTACAACACTAACTTTCTTTTTTTTAAATCAAATCATAATTTTTACTTATTCACACAGAGGTTATAAACACAAAAAGACAATATGTGGGGAAGCTTTTTGTTTTACAACACCAGAGCATAGGTGTTCAGGGGGAGTACAGATATCTTTCAGAACATGGTATCTGCTGGGTGAAGGTTCAGGGGATAGGTCACTATGACTCTGTATATGATTCACTTTATTTACTATTTTACAATAGAAAAGACTGTGTACAGCTCTTGACTGTGTAATGCCCTTAAAGAAGAATGTTACCTTTACATAGACAAGACAGGGATAGTTAAAGAGAGCATGAGAACAGTCAGAGAAGGCCCTGAGAAAAGAGAAAAAGAAAGAGAAAGATGAGAGCTGGTACAAGAATTGGCTTTCAACCTCTCCATGGTTGTCAACCTTACTTCCTCCCATATTGGGACCATTAATTGGGTTATTTTTGCTTATTTCTTTTGGTCCCTGGGCCTTAAATAGACTGACTAACTTTGTGAAACAACAGATAAATAATTTGTTAGCAGAATCTATTCAGATACATTATCATAAGTTAGCTATGGAGGACCATGAGACTCAAGATGAGGCCTTTCTTGTTTCTTAAGACTGCATGACAGTTACCTGATTTAATATATTTATTTGTATTAATTGCTTGGGAATATTATATCATGCATTTTGATGATATGTTATACCCTACTCCAACTCTTCCCAGTCTTCCCAGATCTTCCTAGATCAACCTTCTCACCCAACTTTTTGTATCCTCCTGCATATAATGATAAAATATATACATGTGTCTGTATGTGTATGTATTTTATGTGAATGTGTGTCTGTATACCACATGTATGGTTTGTGTCTGTGGAGGCCAGAAGAAGGCATTGGACTGGGATTGCAGTTATAATTTACAAATTCATACAGTTTTGAGCTGCTATGATGGAAATAGGAATTGAGCCAAGGTTCTTCAGAAAAGTGGCTAATACGCTTCCATTCTAAACCACCCTGCGCACCCCAATGTTCTTGCTTTCTCTTTCAATCATCAACTCAACTTTCTGTTTTTAAGAATTAAATGAATTTAAACAGAAATCTTTTGATAAATATAACTCACCAGTTTACCCAATCTTTTATTCTATGTATAATTAAACACTTTCTTGAGCATGGAGGTGGATTGAATCATGTAGTTTGTTATGTGTTCCTAAGACCTTTGCTTTTTTTCCCTCTTCAGCTTGTCACAATGGCCAGTCAGAACTGTCCGTATTCAGCAGTTTCATAAATGTATCATCATACTTTGAATTTATCTGTAATACAGAAGTTTAGTAAATTCCTTAAATTTCCCCAGTTTTTATCAAATGTGGTTGTTTTATTCATGATTAATGAAACAGTAATGCTTGAACTAAGTACCCTACAATTAAGTGATAATTTTACATACTTATCTTTATAATCCTGACAACAATTATATAAGGTATAATGTAATGTTATATCACCTAATACTTACAAAAATATGAAACTAAGTAAGATCACATCTATAATTGGCACCAAAATTAGATCTGGTTCAATGTAGCTGGCCCCAAAGTTCTTGGTGATAAGCTTTGAAGTGATTTAAGCAAAGAAGGGCCTTTAAAGACAGGCTTTTCACACAGGGAGATAATTTTAACTCCAAGAATACTGAAGCTTTTGCAATATGGTAACTGTATATATTATAACTCTGAGGGCATGACTTGGTACAGGGTAAGTACCTAGTACATAAACATGTCTTCACCACAAAACTTAATGGAGAATTTGGGAGTGATTGTTTCTTTCACTTCTAAGAAGGAAACACTGATTTTTCTTTCAAATAATAGAAAGGTGAATGTGTAATGGAATTAAAGAAAAAAGTATATATATATATAATCCATTTGCTCTTAAAAACATTATGTTAGGTAAGATTAAATTGAGTAGGAAGTATCTATGAGTTAGCATACATGTATAGAAAGAACAAAGTGGCTGTTTATAAGATACACTCATTAAAATAGTCACAGTCCTAATAGTGCTTTCGATAATAAAAATACATTTATAAAAATAAAGAGAAACAACTACTTTTACTATTTTCTTGAATTTTTTAAAAAATTTCACCATCTTTCTGTCTCATAATTAGTCAACAATCATGAAAGCGTGCACATCTCAGAACTTTCAAAACCATTTGCTTAGACTCTGAAATGGCATTCATCATTGTTATTTTGAAATGAGTTTCTGTTTAAAGCTGACCATTTTCTACCAATTAGTTCTTCTAGTGGACTAATTGCCTTTTCTATTTAAAGCTAATATTAAGCAGCACACTATTTCAATTTGAACAGGAAGATTTATGTGCCAATATAAATAAATTCACAGAAAGCTTCCTGGGAAGTTTCTGGCTGCTATACTCTGCACATATTACTAAGGTCCACTGGTGTCCAGGACTCTTTGCATGATAATTAGTAATGTAAGAGTTCTGATAAATCTTCAACCCAATTGATTCAGAAGAGACAATACTGTCAATGGGACCATTGATTTTTAAACTCCACATACCCTTTGTGTGTGGATATTAATCAGTTGCAACATCTACATTGGAAAAATGCTAATTAACACACTCTTCTGATGAACTCCTTGATATATCCTTGACCCAGTTATCATTACTGTGAAATTTTTAAAGTCCTTCATCATTTTGTACATTTAGTCTATTAAAAAGCTCAATAGCCATGGAGAAACTTGTAACACTATTATTTCAGACATAAGGGGAAGAACCTTCCTCTGAAATGTAATCCAATGAGGTTAATAAGCCAACAAGAATTAGGTCCCCTGTGTTGTGCATTGGGAAAGGTAAACAAGGAAAGGAGATACCTGGGAAGGGCAGAGACATGGTTGGCTGGCATACAGATGTAAACCTTGAGAATTCATGCTACCACCAGCAAATAATGAACTTCTCTGGAGATGTTATATGAAAAACACACATGCAGACAATACCTTTTATAAGATTGAGAAACTTTGATTCTATGATTCTACCTGCTGTATATCCTTCCTTTTATTTATTATCTCTCTGATATAACTTAGTTATCATGTATCTCTGAAAATGTGTTCTAAAAGGCACAAAAGGAAAAGCTTAACCATTGTTGTGTGTTTTGTTCTTTGTAAGAAGAAATAGCCTGATTCCGATCAGCCTAAAAGGGATTTGTACTTATTGGACAATCCACAAAATTTCCTGGACAGTTTAAGAACATTGCTTAAACTTTATACAACCAGAAACACAGGAGAGTCCTTGGATTCAGTTTTGAGTGTGTTTTAGGCCCTTGACAAAAACAGAATCTTTCCGGAAGATAGTCACATGATCAGTACGTTGATGTAGTGTTTCTGGGTTCAGACTCTATTGACTCTAAACATAAAGAGCTCTTCCTTTGCTTCTTACTTTGAGGCGGGAAGTAAAAAACAAAAAATCTCACTAACCTTGAAACATATGTCATGGCATGCTTTGAGCATCTTAAATCAGTAGCTTACACTTCTCAATCCTAAGTAGATTTACTCTTAGAACCTGAGCATTTGGAGTCCTTGCCACTTCCTTTTTCCCAAGTCCTGTCATCAGGATGTTATTTGCTTTGTTGTTGTTGTTTTAGTGAAATTTTCACTCTTCATTGAATAGTCACACAAACATGCCCCCTTTAGACTCTATTATTACAGAAAACGGGACAAGTAACACAAGCTTGGGAACAGAACTCAGTACTAACTCTGAAAGGGTGAATCATATTTCTAACTGTCCCTCTGATAAGAATTGTAAAGAATATATTTGCCAGATACCAAGGTCATAGAAGTTCCTACTCTCTGAGACTACCATATGAAAAACAGAACTACAAATAGGTACCACTTACAAACATAAGAAAACTCGCCACAATTCAGCTCAATCCATCTGCTTTGTCTATGAGCCAAAAGGGTTGTTTACATAAGAGTTTATTGAAAGCCACTATCTCTATGTTTATTTTTTAGGGGATGGCTGAGATTTTTTGTCATTTACACTGAGGTAATAGTTTCTGATTTATATTATCTTGGTGATAAAGGGGCCTGTTTCAAGGCTTTCCATGCAGCATTGTCTTATGCAATTACTTGTGTTTTGTGTATCTTAAGAATTACGGGAAGGCTGTTTCAGCCTCTAAATATGTTTGTATCCATTATTTATACAAGAAAAGTAACTCATCATAACTTCAAAGGCCACTGGATACATCTCGAGATGGAATTAAGAGCTACTATCATCTGGCCATGCTTTCTGTATCTCCAAAGATACCATTAAAAAATCTTCAGGCAATGTGGGGGTACTGTCTCTTTGTGGTAATAATTAAGGTTTTGTGAAAGCCTTGACAAAAAAAGAACAGCCATGCAAAAAATTTCCAGAAAAATATAAGTTTCCTTCTTTGTCAATATTATGGGTTATACATTAGTGTACATACTTTGATCTTTTAGTTTTTCTGTGACATCAAGTCTCTGACTGTAAGGATGAAGGTCTTCAAGCCTGTGTCTTGGAGATTGATGTGTAACAAGCTCATCAGACTTTAGACACTGATGTACATAATAGCAAGCAGTGTTTAGAATTATCATTTAATGTCACCTTCTGAAGGTATGCATCTTGATATACCATCAGGGAGTATTTTAGTAATGATGAGGATATAGAATGTCAGATGTTCTTGTTAGCTTAAGCCAAGAGAAGATGGCATGCCAACATTCTATTTTAAGCATCTTTCTCAGAATCTCTTCTAACATTAAAGAAGGAGAAAGTGCCATGGCAAGTTTCATTGTCACTCTGAATATGCAGCATATTTAAGAATATGAAGCAGGCATGTAATGATATTGAAAAGTGATGCATAGAAAACTCATATAAGACAAAACTGAGCATTATCATAACAATAAAGATTTCTCTGTTGTTGGTTCCAAGATATTACTGTTTTCAGATGCTATTTTGGTTTTGATTTGTAGTTTATTGTTGATTTTTCGTTCCATTAACAGTGTAAAGCAGCATGTATAAACACATAACTACATGTATAGTATTCAGGAAATGACTAATACCTGCAGAATTCTCTGCAGACAACTCTTTCCTCCCTAGGAGGAAATTTATATGATAAATATTAATGTAGTGTCCAGGTAGAGTTGAGCCTGACTACAAAGTTTCTGAGCCTACAGGTCAGAGGTATATTTGACAGACTCTGGGGCATAGACATACAGGAATGTAGGAAAGTCTTCACTGTAGAATGGAGTTAATTGTCTTGTCTTTGAGAATCCCATGAAGAATCTAGGAATGGAGTAAGATACTATTACTGGGGTAACAATATGCATGGGTCATAAGCTTGGCTTATAGCTATTTTTCTATCCTTATTTGAAAATACCTCATATAAAAGGAGTTTTTGTTAAACTCAAACCATTGCAGAACTTGTTACTGTATTAACTTTTTTAATTCCTAGTTGGTGAGAGTTTTCAAATAGACTCCAGAAGGGCTACTTTCTGACACCATGTCTCCATAATTTTCCCCATCTTCCTACCCTGCCACTATTTCAAGGGTTGAGAACAAGCAGAAGTGCTAACATAAATGAGCAAAGAGAAGGAAAACAGGGAAAATTTGTTTCAAGTTGGACAGAATATTTTAGTTGTGGTACTACATTTTCCCATCAGTGTTCCTGATTTAGTTTTTGAAGACAAAGAGAATTACCATCAAAGCAGAAGACAGGTGGCTACCTACCAGCTACTTATTACCTTAACACAAACATACATACATGCACATACACACACATGCACACACAGAGGCATAGCATACACACACAGAGAGACAGCATACACAAAGACACACACCAATGCATACAGAGACACAGGCACAGCAAACACAGCACACACAGAAACACATACACAGAAACACACAGGCATAAACACAGACACAGCACACATACAGCCACACACACAAGGGCATAGTACACACACACTCACACACACACACACACACACACACACACACAAACACACATTAAATAAGTCTGAGTTCTATAAGTTCTGCTGCTGTTTATATGAAACCCTGCATCTTTAATGCTCCACACTGTTTTCATCTCTGATAGCTTTGAAATTCATGCCTTATCATATTCATTTAAAGTTATTTTTTAATCTTCTGCATTTTATCCTGCATTTTGATAGCTAGTTTATATATTTCCCTCCTGTCAGAAGCAGCAAAGTCTCAAATAACCTAAAACACTTTCATGGTATGAGTTTCTATGTTGCGTTAATGCATTAAAATTGATCCTAATAAAACTAGGTTTCTACTCTGTGTACTTGTCTATGTTATATGTGTGAATGTTTATATATATACAATTGCATGTGTGGAGGGTCCATGTGCTCCAGTGGGTACGTGGATTTCGATGCCCAAAAGAACCAACTACAAATATTTCTCAGAGGTGTCTAATTTTTTTAAGACAAGGTCTCTTATTTCTCTTGTGCATATCACATTGTCTAGAATGTGTTTCTCTACCCAATCTTATAATTGCAAGCATGTATCACGACAGTCAATAGATTTAATATGCAGGAAGGGTTCATACCAGCAAGCCAAGAATACTACCAACTGAGACATCTCTTCTGCCTGAGGCTTCTAGTTTTTTAAAGAAGTCAATCTGGGTGACCTCTGAAAATCACCAGATAGCCAGATATAGAGTTTTTGTTTGTTTATTACTTTGTTTGATTTAAATTTATTTTATAAGATACTAAATTCCTGTATTTGCATAGCAAAATGCCTTTTGAATATTGTACTATGTGAAGTTGAAGTTCTACAATAGCTAGTGTCTAAAAAGCCATTACTGCAGAAAGGAATAAAGAAGATGGAGGCACACTGTTATTGAAATATCATTTGGGGGACAAAATCTAAGAAGAAAATAGCATTTTCTGAATGGCATGCAGAGAAGAGAAGAAAGCTGTCCGAAAATGAAGGACCACTGATCAAGGATGCACAATCAGAGTGAAAAAGGCTACACATGGCCAGTACAGCTTTGTAAAGCACAAAGGTCTTTTATCTAAGAAAATGGTCTTTCTTTTCACAGCCATTTTCTTATTACTTTAGCAAAATCAGTAAGTACCCTGTGTTCTTTGTACATGCCTTGCTTTTAGTCCCTGTATGATCTTTTCTGGATCAGGAGGCAGATGGCCAACAACCTGGAAGTAAGTAGTGTCTGGGCCATTAGGACTCAGGCATCAAAGCCGTGGCCTCCATTGCTATAACTCTTTACACAGACATGTGTCAGCAGTAATTTGGCCTTTATGTACAAGACAATACATGGCTTTATCTATAAATAAGCAAACAGAACTACTGCCTAAAAGCATTCTTGCATTTGGTTGAGGTCTTCCTACTGCTGCTTTCTGGTCTCAGGATTTTGAACTTAACCTTTCAGAAACCTGAGAATAAGCTGGGCACCTTCCCAGAACAATGTAGAATTCCAAGGCCAACCAAATGGCAAACAAAGAAGGCCACTGTTCACCTTGCTTTACCTAAGAAAATCTGAAAATTCTGCCCTTTTGCTGCTGTCCTTCAGTGTTTCTTAGGATAGTCTGGTAGAGGGAAAAGTAGAAATGTACTTTATTGGAAAGACTACATTCTGCATACTATTTGATACAGAGACCAGGAAACAAAGCACACTGGCTAGGCATTTAGTACTCTCCAATCTTGCTGCAAAACACATTACTTCTGACAGCTACATTTTCACCTGCCTAGTCATTGCGTAAGATTCTGTACTCTAGAATCTAATTCTGGGATTTGGAGATGGTTCAGTCAGTAATGTGATATCCTACAAGCATGTAGACCTCTTTGAGAGCAGCAGGACTCACATAAAAGCCTCACTTGTAATGACAGCTCTGAGGAGGCAGAGATAGGGAATGCTCTGGAGGTCATGGACTAGTTAGGCTACACATGGGCTCAAAGCCAGTGATAGACTCTTTCAAATTGAAGGTGGATGGCACCTGAGGAGCTGTACCTGAGGTTGTCCTCTAGCTTCCAAGAGCACACACACTTACGTGCAAATGGATGCACACACATAACTGAGGCTGACATCTGTGTTGTTGCTCAAACCATAAGCTTCCTCTCTAGGAAATTTATACATGCAAATGCATAAATTATAATGGATATATGAATGTTAATAAAATATAACAATTGTACATGTTTATGTGGTATAGTGTAGCATTTCATTGTATGTGTAAAATATATAATGATTAGATTCAAGTAACTGGTGTGTCTGTTGCTACACAATTGCTTTTTTAAGTGTGGAAATCTTACCTAAATAGCTAAATATAATGTGCTAACTCTTATTAGTCCAATGAATGACTATGCTCTTTTATGATATTTGCTATTAGACGACATTTTGAATGTGCTTGCGTGTGTGTGTGTGTTTGTGTGTGTGTGCCATATATAAATGCCATAAAACATCCCTGTTTCCTATAATGCTGAAAGCTTAGACACTAAGAATATTTTCTTCTTCAATTGCTGAAATGTCTTAATACAGGAAATTTTCCTTGATACTAAAATTGCTGATAAACACTTATGCCCATTTATCAGCCATGATTTATATAACCTGTAATTCATGTCCTTTGCTTGTTCCTTTCTAAAGGACTCTGGCAAAGTTAATGTAAAAAAAAGATAGAAATGATTATTTATTATTAATAGGACTTGAAAGCTGGTGGGACACATGCTAATCTGTCAGAAAACTACAAATGTTTTAACGTGCACATTTATGAATACTAAGTCTTTAGATTTGAGGAAGCATTGAGAAAGAATTAAGGCATTACAGAAAGATAGAGATAATAGAGATGCAGAAATTTCAGGATTAAAAAGCAATGAGTTTTGGCACCTTAATAATCATTGTGCTCTATAATAATCATTGTATTTTAGCTACAACGTTGCAATAAAGACCTCATTTATGTCATCAGCATTTTCTAAACATAAATTGTTAAACCAACCGATTATCTGCTTTAGGGCAATTATTATGGATTGGGAATATTAGAACTGTAATTTTACTGCCTTTAGATATGGGTTACTGTTTGGGGGATATGTGAGTTTGATATGTCAATGTGGCATATGTATGAGCTGTATCAGCAAGTATGTGAATAGGTGTATGTGCAGGGAGGACAAAGGAAAACACTGTCTATCCTGCTGGGTCAATCTTCTTATTTTTTTGATGATAGGTATTTTACTTGTAGGTACTTTACTTTAAGTTTGCCTGGTAGGAAGCATATCTTATGATCTTCTTATCCTACCTCTCACAGTACTGGGGTAACAAACATAAGCAGTCAAGTCCAGTGTTTAATTTGGGGATAAGGATGAAAACTTTGGCCTGCACTTATGCTTGAACAGGGAAGGTATGCAGCAGCTGATTCATGTTTTTGTTACTATAAAAACAAGATTCACTCTACTGTCCCAAAGCTTACATCCTGTAAATGCTCCGGTACAACCACACAGGGCAATTCATAGGCACATCCCAAATGAATTCTAGAGTTTTCAATAGGCTGTCATGTCACTAGAAGGTGAAAAGGCTCTTAGCTCTGGAGTTATTTTAATACTAAGATTGCTGATAAATGCTTATGCTGATTTGTAAGGCATGTTTCACAGAAGCTAAAGGTCACCCATTTAAATTGGATTGCAATGGGAAATTAGAAAGCAAATTCTGAATAAGGGTGTAAGCTGTTCCAAGATTTTAAATGAAATTAGTTTTTTTTTTCTGGATTTCAGTTGACGTAAAATGAGCCAGATCTTCCACATTCTATCTTGAATGATTATTTTAATGTTTATAATTGTTGGTCTAAAAGTCTGAAATCCATATTACACTAAATATGACTTTTTTATGTGGGGTGGGAACTGCAGTTGAGAAAATGGCTCCATAAGACCAAGCTGTAGGCAAGTTTCTAGGGCATTTTCATTTTTTATAATTTTTGTCTGTATGTCTGTGTAAGGGAGTTACAGACTGTTGTAAGTGGATATGTGGGTGTGGTGAATTGAACCTAGGTCCCCTGGAAGAGTAGTCAGAGCTCTCAACCTCTGAGCCATCTTTCCAGCTCTATAGGGCATTTTCTTAATTAGGGATTGATATGAGACAGCAAAGCCCACTGTGAGTGGTGCCATTCGTGGGCTAGTGTTCTTAGGTTCTATAAAAATAAAAAAATGAAAGCAGGGTGGGCAGACCATAAGAAGCAAGCCATTGTGCAGCAGCCTTCCATGGCCTCTGCATTACCTTCTGCCCCTAGGTTTCAACCTTGCTTGATTTCCTGTCTTGATGTTGTTCAGTGATGGACTACAGTTTGGAAGTGTAAGCCAAATAAACCTTTTCTTCCCCAACTTGCTTTAGGTAACAGTGTTTCATCATAATATTTGTAGCCCTAGCTAAAACAGTGGGTATATTACTAAGCATTTTATGCTTTCATTTTATGTAATAGATTTTGACTCAGTTTGCCTTGAAATGTTTGAAAGTCTGTGGACTTGGTCAATTAGAGCAACACCCAATGATTTCATTGTTTCACAACAAATTTGGAAAGACTTGTTAATCCTTAAAGAACGCATACACTTTGTACATGGTTTTTTTTATTTTAAAATAGTTTGTAACTTTAAAAACTAACTTTTAAAACACTTACCTTATTCTAAATATGTACATTCATGTTTGTCTAATGCACAAATAAGCACATGTACCTATGACAGCCAGAAGAGGGAGAGATTCACAACCCTTGGAACTGGAGTTGAAAAAACTTGTAAGCTGTCCAATATGTGTGCTGGGTATCCAGCATATGTCTTTAAAAATGCAGTATACAATTTTTACTGCTGAAGCATCCCACAGCTTGTAACCTAATTTTTTTAAATTGCTTATTTTTTTGAGATTACAATATAGTATTGTTCTTTCAAATCAGAGTATCTTATTTTATTAAATGTTGTTACAAACATTTATGTTTATTTGCATATCTAGGTATCTGCAAATGCAACCTGCTAAGTCTGCATGTTAACCTATTTGTATATTTTCAGGGCTGACCATTTCTTATTGGGTTTCCAATTGGTGCGATTCTACCTAGAGGAGACTATTTCTACCACTAGAACATTCTTTAGTTACCTGTAGTTCTTTGCCTAGGAAAATATTGACCAAAACACATACTTGTTTTATCTTGTCTTATTTGATTTTTATTTGTTTATTTTTTTAAGAACAAGAGAAAGAACAAAAAGTTGTGTATGTAGGGAGATAGAGAGAAAGTAGGAAAAGTTGTAAAATGAGAAAGAATATTATCAGATATATTATATGTTAAAGATTTAAGAATATATAAAAATATATTTTATAAATATGTGATTTACAAACTTTGTAAATATACAAACCCCCAAATTTCAACAACTATAAAACATGCAGTTTCCATGTCATTTACTTGAATTATGCCTAATAGAAACCATTTGATGAATGATGCATTTTAACTACAAATCTCCCTAAATCAGAACAAAAATTATTAATCTTCTGACTCAGCATACTTGATATATAAGCCAACATTCTTCCTTCCTTTTAAGTTATAGACCTTGATGTTGCTTCTTTTACTACAAACAATTTTTTTTTTTTTTCTTTTTTTTTTTTTTTTTTTAATTGCCAAATTTTTTTTTTTATTTCTTTTTTTGAACATGAAATGCTTTTTTATAGCATGTTTTACAAGGGGAGGGGGTAAGAGGGTCCAGGTGGTGGAAAAGTACAAAATCTTCTTGGCCTGTGCCTTGAAACATGTCATGGTCTATATGGTACACTGCCTTGTATTATGATCTACCTGCAGTTCTTCAGAAGATATGGTACACTGCTTGAGTTATGGTCTCCCTGCTATTCTTAAGAAGACATGGTACTCTGCTTTGAGTCTATCTGCAGTTGCTAAGCATGATCTTGCAGTTGCCAAGCTTCAGAGGACATTGTGCAGGTGGGGAAAGGTAGGGGGTAAGGGTAAGGGCAAGGGTCCTGGCTTCTGGCATCTCCCCCTTCTCTGTTTAGTTAGAGAAGGCATCTTATGTTCAATCCCAACTATGTGAGTTTTGAATTTGGATGTCTAATTATGGGGGGTCTTAGACAAGTTCACAACCCCAAAACACTGATGTGAGACGAGTCACATCGATGGTCGAAGGCTTTAGGCTGTCGACGATGGGCAACGTCAAGGGACTCTGAAGTGGGTGAAAGGAGGGTGAGAGCCCTGTCTTAGGCCATGTAGGCTGCACCCACTCCCAGCACCACGCACTCCTTTTCGGCTGCATTGGGTGGGCCCCTGGGAAGTGGACCTACAATAATCCCGTCATTGGGCTAACTCACAGCCATCCTAGTCTCTTGTAAGTGTTCAAGTTACCAACCATTTGTCAGTTTGGGGTGTAATATTGTCATAAAGGAAGGCTCCCCAATGTTAGCGGCCATATCAAGGGTGGCCTTGGTTTAGGAAAAAGCCAATTTTTGTTGTGGTGATCAAGAGGCCAAGCTCTCTAGCGAGAGAAATGAGGGCAAAGCCAGGCATACCAGGAACCCTTCTGGAGGGCGTGGAAGTCTAGGGGTCGACCGTAGGGGGAGGCAGGGGAGCTGACAGCTGTGTCAGTCTCCTGCGGAGTCACTTCTGGATCCTCTGCAATTTTCAGCTGATGGTAATGAACTTCAACTGCCTTCTTGATGGCAGCATCAACCTGGTTCCGTGGACGACAGGTCACGGGCGATGATCTCTGTCTTGCTCAATCATGATTTCGTGCGCACATCCTCTCAATGAGGGTCTGTCCGGATGGGTCCGTCCATCGAGCCCCACGTCTGGGTGCCACTTGACCCGACCGGCGGGTCCTGGTTATTCGTGGGGGCGAGGAGGACTGCAACCTGCTATTCTTCAGAAGATATGGTACACTGCTTGAGTTATGGTCTCCCTGCTATTCTTCAGATGATATGGTACACTGCTTTGAGTCTATCTGCAGTTGCCAAGCAGGATCTTGCAGTTGCCCAGCTTCAGGGGACCTTGTGCAGGTGGGAAAAGGTAGGGGGTGAGGGTAAGGGCGAGGCTCCTGGCTTCTGGTCCATCTGGGTTAGAACTTCTAATAGCAGACATCACGGGTGATTCAATTTTACCTGGAAAGAAAAAAGAAGGGGATTCTCAGGGAGATTTCTCTTCCCTGGATGTAAATTGTTATTCATCGTATTTATGATTGGGCCTGGCTTTGTGAGGGTATCTATTTTTTTCATTAATATTTGTGGTAGCCGGTTAGCTGTGCCTTCTGTGGTATTGGGCAGGCATATCAGTCCTCGGCTCCATAAGGGAACTGGGACTGGGGCATTCCCTTTATGGGTATGAGGGTCCTTCCCCATATCTGTGGCAAAGTTTTGTTGGTCTTGGTGGTGCCCGAGGTCACCAACATGGTCAGCAAGAGATTTGCCATGAGCTTTCAGCTTTAGAGAGAGAAAAGTGAACAAGGCATGATGGAGAGTATTTCAGGGGGACTCCTTCTGAGGGGGTACCGTTCCCCCTCTTTTGTTTTTAAAGCCAATTTTTCAGAGTTCTTGTAAAATCAGGGCAGAAGCGCCAACAGTTGCTCCTTCCACACTCATAGAGTCATGAAGGCCTTATTTAAGGATATATAAATCTATATTAATAATCTTTTGTCAAAGGACTTTTATAGCTCCACTGACAATTAATCAGACTATATGATATATCGATTAGAAATAGCTTTTTCTACTTTTTGTGAGATTACCTCTCTTTTGTCAATTAACTGTTGAGGAAGTTAGGGTTTACCTCTCTCTTGAGAATAATGAACAGAGATTTAAATTCTTTTGTGGAGAGCTTAAAATAGTATCTTAGCCAATTTGCATCTCCTAGAAACTTTTGAAATTAATTTAAAATAAATAGACTCCCTTTTTTTAAAATCCTTTATCTGTGTGGGGTTTTTATTGGGTATTATACGTATTTACCTTTCAATGTTGTCACCTTTCTCATTCTCCCCCCAAATCCCTTATCCCCTACCCCTTCCTCCTAATTTTTGTGATGGTGTGCTCCAAACATCCTCCCAGTCCCATCTCCCTGCTCTCGAATTCCAACACAGTAGGGGATCCAAACTTTTGGGGACCTTGGCCCTCCACTTTCACTGGAGTCTAACAAGGTCACCCTCAATTCCCTATACAGGTGTGTGAGTCCCTCCCTTTGTGCTCTCTGGTTGGTGGTTTAGACTTTGGGAGTTCTGGTTGAACCTTTTGATGCTCCTTCTAAAAAGGACCAACGCATTCATACTTTGGTCTTCCTTCTTCTATGTGAGTTTTATGTGGTCTATATGAAGATTCTTAGAAATTGTGAGCTTTTGGGCTAATATCCACTTATCAGTGAGTGCATACCATGTATGTTCCTTTGAGATTGGGTCATCTCACTCAAGATGATATTTTCCAGCTCCATCCATTTGCCTAGGAATTTTGTGAACTGATTGTTTTTAATAGCTGAGTAGTACTCCATTGTATAAATGTACCACATTTTCTGCATCCATTCTTCTGTTGAAGGGCATCTGGGTTCTTTCCAACTTCTGGCTATTATAAATAAGGCTGCTATGAACATGGTGGAGCATGTGTCCCTGTTGTATGTTGAAACTTCTTTTGGGTATATGCCCAGGAGTGGTATAGCTGGGTCCCTAGGTAACGCTATGTTCAATTTTCTGAGATACCGCCAGACTGCCTTCCATAGTGGTTGTACCAGTTTACAATCCCACCAACAGTGGAGGAGTGTTCCTCTTTCTCCACATCCTCGCCAACATGTACTGTCACCTGTGTTTTTGATCTTAGCCATTCTGACTGGTGTGAGGTGGAATCTCAGTGTTGTTTTCATTTGCATTTCCCTGATGACTAGGGATGCTGAACACTTCTTTAGGTGCTTCTCAACCATTCGAGCTTCCTCAGTTGAGAATTCTTTGTTCAGGTCTGTGCTCCATTTTTTAATAGGGTCCTTTGATTGTCTAGAGTCTAATTTCTTCAGTTCTTTGTATACCTTGGATATTAGCCCTTTATCAGATGTAGGGTTGGTGAATATCTTTTCCCAATCTGTTGGTTGCCGCTCTGTCCTATTGACTGTGTCCTTTGCTTTACAGAAGCTTTGCAGCTTTATGAGGTCCCATTTGTCAATTTTTGGTCTTAGAGCACAGGCCATTGGCGTTCTGTTCAGGAACTTTTTCCCTGTGCCTATGTATTCCAGGCTTTTTCCCAGTTTCTCTTCTATTAGTTTCAGTGTGGCTGGTTTTAGGTGGAGGTCCTTAATCCACTTGGAATTGAGCTTTGTACAAGGAGATAAGTATGGATCAATTTTCATTTTTCTACATGCTGACCACCAGTTGGACCAGCACCATTTGTTGAAAATGCTATCTTTTTTCCATTCGATGGTTTTAGCCCTTTTGTCAAAGATTAAGTTACCATAGGTATGGGGGTTCATTTCTGGGTCTTCTATTCTATTCCACTGATCCTCCTGCCTGTCTCTGTTCCAATACCATGCAGTTTTTATCACTATTGCTCTGTAGTACAGCTTGAAGTCGGGGATGGTGATTCCTCCAGCAGTTCTTTTATTGCTGAGAGTAGTTTTCGCAATCCTGGGTTTTTTGTTATTCCAAATAAATTTTAAGATTGCTCTTTCTATCTCTGAGAAGAATTGAGTGGGAATTTTGATGGGGATTGCATTAAATCTGTAGATGGCTTTTGGCAAAATAGCCATTTTTACTATATTAATCCTTCCAATCCATGAGCATGGGAGATCTTTCCATCTTCTGAGATCGGCTTCGATTTCTTTCTTCAGGGGAATGAAGTTCTTGTCATACAGGTCTCTTACTTGCTTGGTTAGGTTCACACCAAGGTATTTTATATTATCTGTGACTATTTTGAAGGGTGTCATTTCCATAATTTCTTTCTCAGCCAGTTTATCTTTTGAGTAGAGGAAGGCTACTGATTTGCTTGAGTTAATTTTATATCCAGCCACTTTGCTAAAGTTGTTTATCAGGTTTAGGAGTTCTCTGGTGGAAGTTTTGGGGTCACTTAAGTATACTATCATATCATCTGCAAATAGTGAGATTTTGACTTCTTCCTTTCCAATTTGTATCCCTTTGACCTCCTTGTGTTGCCTAATTGCTCTGGCTAGGACTTCCAATACTATATTAAATAAGTAGGGGGAGAGTGGGCAGCCTTGCCTAGTCCCTGATTTTAGTGGGATTGCTTCAAGTTTCTCTCCATTTAGTTTGATGCTGGCTACTGGTTTGCTGTAAATTGCTTTTACTATGTTTAGGTATGGACCTTGAATTCCTGACCTTTCCAAGACTTTTATCATGAAGGGGTGTTGAATTTTGTCAAATGCTTTCTCAGCATCTAGTGAGATGATCATGTGGTTTTTTTCTTTGAGTTTGTTTATATAATGGATTACATTGATGGATTTCCGAATATTGAACCAACCCTGCATTCCTGGGATGAAGCCAACTTGATCGTGATGGATAATTGTTTTGATGTGTTCTTGAATTCGGTTCGCTAGAATTTTATTGAGTAATTTTGCATCAATGTTCATAAGGGAGATTGGCCTGAAGTTCTCTTTCTTTGTTGGGTCTTTGTGTGGCTTAGGTATGAGTGTAATTGTGGCTTCAAAGAATGAGTTGGGTAGTGTTCCTTCTGTTTCTATTTTGTGGAATAGTTTGAAAAGAATTGGGATTAGGTCTTCCTTGAAGGTCTGATAGAATTCTGCACTAAAACCGTCTGGTCCCGGGCTTTTCTTTGTAGGGAGACTTTTAATGACTGCTTCTATTTCTTTTGGGGTTATGGGACTGTTTAGATGGTTTATCTGGTCCTGATTTAACATTGGCAACTGTTATTTGTCTAGGAAATTGTCCATTTCATCCAAATTTTCCAATTTTGTTGAATATAGGCTTTTGTAGTAGGATCTGATGATTTTTTAAATTTCCTCAGTTTCTGTTGTTATGTCACCCTTTTCAGTTCTGATTTTATTAATTTGGATACTGTCTCTCTGCCCTCTGATTAGTCTAGCTAAGGGTTTATCTATCTTGTTGATTTTCTCAAAGAACCAGCTCCTGGTTTTATTGATTCTTCGGATAGTTCTTTTTGTTTCAATTTGGTTGATTTCAGCCCTGAGTTTAATTATTTCCTGCCTTCTACTCCTCTTGGGTGTATTAGCTTCTTTTTGTTCTAGGTCTTTCAGGTGCTCTGTCAAGCTGTTAGTGTATGCTCCCTCCAGTTTCTTTTTGTAGGCACTTAGAGCTATGAATTTTCCTCTTAGCACTGCTTTCATTGTATCCCATAAATTTTGGTATGAAGTGTCATCATTTTCATTAAATTCTAAAATGTTTTTAATTTCTTTCTTTATTTCTTCCCTTACCTGATTATCAAGGAGTAGGGTGTTGTTCAGTTTCCATGTAAATGTGGGCTTTCCATTCTCTTTGTCATTTTTGAAGACCAGCCTTAGACCATGGTGATCTGATAGGATGCAGGGAATTATTTCAATTTTCTTATATCTGTTGAGGCCTGTCTTGTGCCCAATTATATGGTCTATTTTGGAGAAGGTACCATGAGGTGCTGAGAAAAAGGTATATTCTTTTGCTTTAGGGTGAAATGTTCTATAGATATCTGTTAAGTCCATTTGGTTCATAACTTCTGTTAGTTTTACTGTATCTCTATTTAGTTTCTGTTTCCATGATTTATCCATTGCTGAGAGTGGGGTGTTGAAGTCTCCCACTATTATTATGTGAGGTGCAATGTGTGTTTTGAGCTTTAGTAAGGTTTCTTTTATGAAATTTGATGCTCTTGTATTTGGCGCATAGATATTCAGAATTGAGAGTTCATGTTGGTTGACTTTTCCTTTGACAAGTATGAAATGTCCTTCCTTATCCTTTTTGATAGTTTTAAGTTGAAAGTTGATTTTATTCGATATTAGAATGGCTACTCCCGCTTGTTTCTTAGTGCCATTTGCTTGAAAAATTGTTTTCCAACCTTTTACTCTAAGGTAGTGTCTGTCTTTGTCACTGAGGTGGGTTTCCTGTAAGCAGCAAAAAGCTGGGTCCTGTTTGCGTATCCAGTCCGTTAGCCTATGCCTTTTTATTGGGGAATTGAGTCCATTGATGTTAAGAGATATTAAGGAGAGGGTGTTCTTGCTTCCTGTCATTTTTGCTAATAGTGGAGACATCGTTTGTGTGGTTATCTTCTTTTGGGTTTGATGGAAAAGGATTATTTTCTTGCTCTTTCTGGGGTATGATTGCCCTCCTTGTATTGGAGCTTTCCTGCTATTACCCTTTGTAAAGCTGGATTTGTGGGAAGATACTGTGTAAATTCAGTTTTGTCATGGAATATCTTAGTTTCTCCGTCTATGGTAATTGAGAGTTTTGCTGGGTAAAGTAGCTTGGGCTGGCATTTATGTTCTCTTAGGGTTTGTATGATATTTGTCCAGGATCTTCTGGCTTTTATAGTATCTGGTGAGAAGTCAGGTGTAATTCTGATAGGTTTGCCTTTATATGTTATTTGGCCTTTTTCCCTTACTGCTTTTAAAATTCTGTCTTTGTTTTGTACATTTTGAGTCTTGATTATTATGTGACGGGAGGTATTTCTTTTTTGATCTAGTCTGTTTGGCGTTCTGTAGGCTTCTTGTGTGATTATGGGCATCTCATTCCTTAGGTTAGGGAAGTTTTCCTCAATAATTTTGTTGAAGATATTTACTGGCCCTTTATGTTGGGAATCTTCACTCTCATCTATACCTATTATCCTTAGGTTTGGTCTTCTCATTGCGTCCTGGATTTCCTGGATATTTTGAGATAGCAACTTTTTGCATTTTGCATTTTCTTTGATAGTTGTGTCAATATTTTCTAAGGTATCTTCTGCACCTGAGATTCTTTCTTCTATCTCTTGTATTCTGTTGGTGATGCTTGTGTCTATGACTCCTGATTTCTTTTTTAGGTTTTCTATCTCCAGGATAGTCTCCCTTTGTGCTTTCTTTATTGTTTCCACTTCCATTTTTATGTCCTGGATGGTTTTGTTCAATTCCTTCATCTGTTTGTTTGTGTTTTCTTGTAATTCTTTAAAGGATTTTTGTGTTTCTTTAAGGACTTCATCCTGTTTTCCTGTGTTCTCCTCAAGTTTTTTGATAGTGTTATTTACTTCCTTCTTGTAGTCCTCTAGCATCATCATTAGAAATGATTTTAGATCTGGTTCTTGTTTTCCTGGTGATATGGGGAGTTCAGGACTTTCTAATGTGGGAGAACTAGGTTCTGATAATGGCAAGTACCTTGGGTTGCTGGTGCTAGTGTTCTTGCGCTTGCCTTTTGCCATCTGGGTCACCTTTGAGCTATCAGTGCTGTCTCTGACTGGGGCCTGTCTTTCCTATTATCTAGGTTGTGTCAGAACTGTTTGGGATGGGTTTTGCTGCTTGAGTTAGAGATGAGGCCCAAGATGTGCTCGGTGCTCAGGTGGAAACCGGAAGGGGCCGGGGCTCCGGGTCAGGAGCGGATTCCTGGATCCCAATGAGTCCCAGTGGGTCCCAGTGGGTCCCAGTTGCTCCCTGATTGGGGGCGAGCACTGCCACCTCCTAGCCTAAGAAACTGCTTGAGCTAGCTTGAGCCACGGAGAGCCCGGCTCCCTCTAGGTTCTGTGAGATTGGGTGCAGAGCTGACTCCCAGGATCTGCTCTGGCACAGACCGGAAGGAACCCACGCTCCGGGCCCTGGAGTGAACTCCTGGGTCCCAGTGGGTCCTAGCCACTCCCTGTTCGGGGGCAAGCACTGCCACCTCCTAGCCCAAGACCCTGCTTGGCACAGAGGTCCTGCGAGCCCCGCTTCCTCTGGAGTCTGCGAGATTGGGTGCAGAGCTGCCTCCCGGGATCCGCGAGTGCTCGGGCCCAGACCGGATGGAGCCCGCTCCAGGCCAGGAGCGAATTCCTGGGTCCCAGTGGGTCCCTGTTGCTCCCTGTTTGGGGTGAGTGCTGCTTTTTCCTTACCTGGGATGCTGCGTGAGTTCAAGCTCCTGGGAGTCCCTGTTTTTCTTGGTTTTCTGCGGTTGGGTACGGAGCTGCTGCCTGCGACCTGCTCTAGGCTCGGTCCCAAACCGGAAGTCCTACAATCATTTTTTCATGTTGAAAATTAATCTGAAGGTGTGCTTTGAAGGCTATGCTTTCTAATTGCGTGACATCTATTCACAGCCACAATACTGATGAAGGTAGGATTCTCAGTTGAAAGGCCCAATAGAAATAAATGGGATGATCATAATTAGTTTAAAACGAATAATTTTTAGCTGATTATTTCCTACAAGCATAACTAATCTAATGTTTCGCTTCCCTTGAAATAGTGGTTAAAACACTAATTGTTAAGGCTTTATTAAAATTTAATTGCCGTACGACTTAGTTGAGTTCATTAATTATGCTCACCCCTCTCCCATATTTTTTAGAAGATAAAAATTATTTCACAGTGGCTAAGTAACGAAATGCAGTAAGGATTGGCACATTTCCTAACTTAGGCCTAAAACAAGAAATTATGGAAGAGAGATGATGCAGCCTTAGAAACTAAACTATTTAATATGTCTCATGCCCTGGGGTAGAAGACATAAGCCTTATAAAACCAATTACTCTTAACACAAAAGCTGCTAACTTTGCAGATTCTTCTCCATATTTCATTAGGGGAATACAGGAAGAGATACAGTGGTAACAATGAAGCTGACATAGAATCGAGGTGGGATATTCTAAATCTTTACTTCATTTTCTACATAGGAAAACAAGAATACAGCAAGCATAAATTTTGCTGCATATTTAGCGTGATCATTCTCTCTCCATTAAGCTAGAATCAAGGTCTCCAGGAAATATTCTGGCTTTCTATCTTGTGATGTGGTGTACGTGTTTGTGAGCATGCACGTGCATGCGCATGCGTATGAAGGCCAGAAGTCTATTTCAGATGTCTCTTGTGGAATTTAGATCTCACCAGTTAATTAGAGTTACTAACTAGTAAGCCCTAGGGATCCTTTCGTCCCTGTATTGATAATTATGGTATTACAAAGAAACCAATACACCCAGGTTTTATGTGGAGTATGAATGCTGAACTTACTATCTCTCAGCCGACTGCACACATTTTAACATTTATTTTATTTAATCCTTGAAATTTTTAAAGTGTGAGGATTTGAACCGTGAGCTAGGTAAGTGCTCTACCTATGGAAAAAAGTCCTGCTTGGATTTCTTTTTATCCTGTGTCTAGCCTTTTCATTGACAGACTTATTTTTCCCCCTTCAGGAGCATCCAATGGCTGTGATTTTTTTTCCTATGAATGCTCCAATTCCACGTCATTATTCCTTATCATCTCCTTCTCTTCCCTCATCCATCTCTCTCTTCAGTGCTCACACCCAACTGATATTTGAAGACATTTATTATGCCTTCCCTTGCTCCTCACTTAGGAGAGTTATTCATACTGAATTCATTTAACACGTCTTCATAAATCAATGCGAACAGCCCCTTAATCATTTTCATTGCTTCTCCCTAAACTCTCGTCAGGATTTTTCATGTCTTGCACACACAATTAGGAATCCAAAGGCCAAATAAATACTCCAATATGTAAGTGTAGCTGTACCATCAAGAATCACCTCCCATTTCCATTGCTCTGAATGGTACTTCAAGAGTGCAGTTTTGAATGTCATGAATTCCCTGCATAGACCCTACCATCCTGAAGCATATGAGACTTCACTCCCACAGTTACATGGCTGGTTAGCTTGGCAAGAGCCTTTCTTCCCAGTAGAGTGATAAGGATGCTCATATTCCAGCTAAGGTATAGTTACCATCGCAGATGTATTCTTTCAAGACCGTTTCTCTAGTAGCCATGACTATGTCATTATCTAGATAGATCTATATTGTTATTTTTACATGTATTTAATAGCATTAAAAATGGCAGTTACTTAGTTTACTGTATTTTGGACACACTAAGATTTGTGATAAATGACATTTATCACAAATGTTAAAAACTGGATACAAAAATAATGCTTAACCTCAGAATTTATCACAGTTCATAAAGGATTTTACTCCGAAGTAAAATTTCTCCTTCCTTATCTTCTAAATGATTTGCTCCTACCCCCATAATGTTCTGCATACTTCTGACACTCACACATGGGCACACAAAAGAACCATACTGGAAAGTCAGGGAACAAATAGTTTCTTCTTCTTCTGAGATAGGATTATATGAAATTTACTAGACTACACACAGCTATGCCTACTCTAGAGAAAGAGCACACACTATTTAACTAAGTTCGTATGGACTAGTTCAGGGGGAGCATGTGTATTCCTTTAATTTCCATAGTCTTTATAATTTCAATAAAAGCCACCTGTATCTTGACATTTTAGATAATTCAGTGTGCACGTATGTGTGTGATTATAAGCAAGCACTTGCCATGACATACATGAAGGGCTGGTCAGAGGACAACTTTCCAGAGTCAGTTCTCACCTGTGATCTCATTGAAGTGGGATCTCTCTGCAATGAGTACTCTAGGTTTGCAGGCCTGTGGGCTTCCAGCTGATTTTCCTGTCTCCATCTCTCATCTCACCACAGGACTCTAAATACTAATGTGGATCTCAGCATCCAAGAGGACCTCAGATCTTAAAAGTAAAAAGGTAAGTCCATTGCCTGATCAGCCATCTCCTTGATCCTACTCCTTGATATTCGATATTTTTATGACATTTCCCACCTAAATTGAACTGACCTGGCCAAGGAAAACAGTGGATATATACTGTGCCAATTTATCTTCAGTAATACAGTGACTACAGATCTTCAAATAATGTTAAATGTCCATCACTGTGAGAAGATCATCTTCTACATATTTGTAAAAAATTAAAATTCAATCTATTTGGTATTTTTATCCACCCCCTCAAACTAAAAAGCATGTATCACTTCCCTTGACAAACCATTTTTAAATAAGCTTGTAGATGCTGCTAATTCATAACAACTTTAAGCACGAACTGCTACTCTCTATAAGTAGCTTTATTCCTTCAAAGTAGGGGCTTGGAAAATCCCTCTTTAGTGCAAAGATTCATTTTTCTTAAACAGTCCTTACAAATATAGTGTAAACTATGTCAGTGATTTTTCTTTCATTATGGTTATCTCAGGAAACATTGAATTAAATCAGCCAAAGTCTATTAAATTCATTTAGCTTCTAAGTTTTTCACTGTGCTTAATGTGGTATACAGGACATTTAGGCTTTCTTACCTTGTGTTTTTATTGGACAGTGCTGCTCAGTCCAATAACTCACTAATTCTCTTATACTTGAGAACAGTCTCAAGTGGTAGGCTCATTTCCGCCTATCATTTTACAGACAACTAACTGAATCCAAGGGAGCCAATGGAGCCCATCCCGTCAGTAAAGTGGAAATCTGGGCATCCATCTTTAGGCATTGTGGCTTTTTCTAGGCACTAATATTCTTGAAAACTCATCAACATTACACAATATGCTAGAACGGGCAGTGATGCTTTTCTTCATACAATTTGTGAGGCAGTCCATTTCTTATACGTAGCAATTATAGGATGCTTGATTGGTAATCAGAATCAGGAGAAATGTTTTCTGTTTGCACTTTGCATTGACTATTTGTCCAGCTTTACCTACATGACATTTATATTATTACAGTAAGGATATGAAGTTTCTTTCATAACTTATCTCTGTGGAGAGGGAATTGAATTATGTGAATGATAACTTCATCAATGGATTAACCATAGTGAGCTTACAACTGAATAGGCTTGAAAGACCTGTCCTAGGGGTAGAACAAGGTTGTTATTGAATATATTTTCTTACTTCTATTTGTTTCTCCTTCTTTCTTGGCTGCCATGGGCTGAACAGTTTAGTTTGTTGCGTATGCCAGGCAACTGTGGACTGAAGCCTCTAAACCATGAATTGTCTCATTCAAGAATGTTGTCTTAGCAACAAAACACTAATACTATCTAGCATTTCATTATTGACATTTATTTAACACCATTTTCAGAGCTTTATTCTTAAAGGTAGGGTGCATTCTTTCTGAGATTTATCTCTTCCCAATGTGCTTCGAAATGAGCTTTTGGGGCTAGAGGGGTGCTCAGTGTTTAATAGCATTTACTTCTATTGTAGAAGATCTGAGTCCAGCACTTACATGGCAGCTCAACAGGGGATCTATTGACAGTTTTGTGCCTATAAGAACACCGGACATACATATGGTGCACGTATTTACATACAGGCAAGGAGAAGATACACATAAAGTAAAAGTAAAAACAGCTTAAAAAGAAAAAAAAAAGATTACCCTTCCCTTTCCAGTTCTGTTATAATGATTGTGACCTTTGATTTGAAGCCAACTAAATCACCCACTATGGATCCTATGTGAACTTCCAGGACATCTACTAAAGTGCTATCTAATAAGGTTCACCACTGAGCATATTTGGGAGGACTGTGGATGATGTGGATGAAGAAAACTGCCACACTGGAGATACCAAATGGCACATTGAGCCCCAACATATTGACAAAGACCTTGTGAAATTCCCTGTGCTTTCAACTGTTCATTCTATTCCAGAATGCACCATTAGTTTCTCCCATGCTGCCCTTTAGAGTCTTTTTAAAAATAAATTCCCTAAGCTGCTTTCTTTGGGTTTTCTTACAGGTAATCACCGAGGGGATGTTCAAATATACACATCTTTTCCATAATCAGAAACATAGATGAATGAACCACACACGAGTTAGTAAGGCAGATGTCAGGGACACTATTTCTGATTGTTGTGGGAGGGAGAGCAAGCACTGATTCTTTCACAGAAGGTCATGTTTTGAATTATTTTAAGATTGCCTCCATCTTTTAGGAAGCTGGCCACCTGAGTAAAGATCAGCATTGTTATTGACATGGGAAGATGAACACTGGAAATGCTGGGAGACCCAGCGGAGCACATTCATCTCCTGCTTTGATCCTTGCTGGGAAGAGAGGCAATATTGTGCCTTATGTGGTTATCCCTGAGTTGTATTCCTGAGATTTTTACAAGCATCTGCATATATTATGCTCTATGACCTTTGCACCATTAAAGGTCCAGAAATTCTTGTAATCTTAAACGAGAAGGCCTCTGCCATTACTTCAGAACCTTCATGCATTATAATTCTGGTCTATATTCTGTTCCATGGAATAGAAAGGTTCATTAATTTTAAGCCTTCCTTTCTCCTTTTTACCATAGACAAAGTTTACTCACTTGTTTCTCCCATAAATCTCTGAAATCTGTCCACACTGTCACTCAACTCTATTGCTATTTTAGCTGCAACTATTACATCTTCAGTTTAAGGTGTTGATGGTCCGCACTTATTCCAAAACTATATCCAAAAATTTTCTAATTCTGCACCTGCACATCTATCCAAAATATCCAAAGTATTGCATTTAAAGATTGAATTTCCCTTGCATACTGACTTTATGATCACTTCATAGTTTATTTAAAATCTTAGTAACTGTCATATGGTTAGTACATAGGCACCTATAATTTGAATTCTGTGGACACTGAAAGTATTGGTACTTTCTATGTATTTATTCACATAATTTGATAGTCAAGTCTTTGCTTGACTATCTATTTAATATATGTGAAAGTCTATTTAATATATACAAAAGTTAAATGACTTTGGAGGAATATTTCTTTGGTATGTATATGTCAATGATGTATATGTATATGATGTATATGTATATGTTCATGAAGGTTTATGTCCACATAGGTCTTATGGAGAAGGTGTCTTCATGAATGTATGTATACATGAATATGGAGGTCAAAAGGAAAACATTAGTACCATTCACTGGGTCATAAGGAGCTTTTTTTTTTTAAGATAGTATCTCTCATTGGTCTGGTACTGTTGGGTTTACAAGTGATCTGATGACCTCTGACTCACTTTTTTTAATCATTATTTTTCTATGTAACTCTTTAGGCTGAAAGAGGAAGTATCCATTTGACCTAAGCATAGGACACAATGAAGTGCATATTTGAAGCTGTCATTGATTTGGAAGCATGTGCCTTTAAAGCACACTGTTGCCCCAGATACCTAGCACTGAGGGTGACAGTAGGCTGTGGCTTGAGAGGCAACACAGGTAATGCCTGTGTTAGGAATTTCCCAGAAGGCAGTGTTGCCTTGAATGGGTAAAGGGCGACAGGAAGATGAGCAGGAGGATTTGACATTTTACTTACAGTCATGGTAGAAGTCAGCAACTGGCAGTATCGCAGAGCTTCAGGAAAACATTCGTGAGGTTGGAGGTGGGGATGGGTGACCGAGAAGGCAAGAATATGGGAAGCAATTTGATCATGCTAATGACTGACATTAATCAATAAGTATTTCTCTATCAGGCTCTTAAAAGAAAAATGGTACAATTTTCAAATGTAATTACTCTTGCTTACACAAAACAACATTGGAAACAAATGTTTTGAAATACTCAAAGCTGCTTAAAATGACTGCTACATGGAGGAAGGAAGGATTCACTGTAATCAAATACGTAAGATTATGGAAAATGTAATGGTAAGAGCAGCAATCTATTTTTAATGCCTGTGTTACATTTAAAGGATGCAACATTTATTAGAGAAGTTTGGCTGAAGTTTCTATCAAAGTTAATGCATATATTTATCATTAATTATTAGCAGTGATCAATTCTCCATAGAAGTATATACTATGTGCTTAATTGAGCCTGTCCATCCTGACAACCATGCAGTTCTCTCTCTCTCTCTCTCTCTCTCTCTCTCTCTCTCTCTCTCTCTCTCTCTCTCTCTCTCTCTCCCCCCCTCTCTCTCACGCTTTTTGAGCTGACATTAAAAGAAACAGGCAAATCTGTGTTATATGCAGAATTATAAATGAAGTTGCCTGGATGTAGAATTGCTAGAATATCTGTGATACGTTTTCAATCGTCAAATTACAGAGATTATACATGGTGACCTCTATAACTATAATACTCAAATCTCAATCAGAGACACTTTTCCAAACTATGATTGAAAATTGGAATTGAAATTGTAATAAAAATACCAAGTGTATCACTGAGTTTTACAGTACAATGCCAAATAGGGACCAGGAAATTAAAATGTTCTTTTTGGCTTGGGGCAAATGTACATTTACAATAGCTGAAGTATGACTGTTTTGTTTTCTGTTTTCCCTGTTGTTGGAGCCGCAAGAAGCTGATGTGACAATGGGAATTACAGAGAAAAATGTACATGTGAACTATACAGGAGATTTCTAGTGTAACCCAGAATTATAGAGAAAAATGTATATATGAACTATACAGGATATTCCTAGTATAACCCAGAATTATAGAGAAAAATGTACATGTAAACTATACAAGTGATTTCCAGTTTAACCCAAATTATTCTAATTGGTGAATTTACTACTAGGCAAATTGAAAGTGAAGGAAGAATTAATTTTATTAACTTATTTTATTCATGTGTGTATGGGTATGTGCAGATACCACAGGGTCCAGAATAGGGCACCTTGACCTGAGTTTACAGGCAGATGTGAGCTCCTTGTTGTGGGTGGTGTGAAATGAATTTTAGTCATCTGAAAAGGAAGCAAATACTTTTACCTTCGGAGCCATCTGTCCATTTCCTGATTCTTCACTGAGAACTGTGGCCTACACTAGTTACCCAATGAAAGATTACGAAGTTCAGATGCCTAACATGCGTTTCCGTGGAGGAAAAACAAACAGAATTAGGAAGAAAGAACTCTAGCCTTGAAGGGTCTGGAAAGCACTTGCTTCCATCACCACTGGATTCTGTATTTTATGTTATTTCAAGAGTGAACAAAATTTGTAGACTTAAACTTAGTTTGACATTAGACAAAGATGAGGTTTTCTTAATCACATCTCTATGACATTGGAAAGTATACTTAGTGCGATCACTCTTAAAATTCATTTGTTAAAGAGACAGTAATTTTTTTCCTAGCATGTCACGTGCCGTGATAACCACAGAGCGCACACAGCAGTTTTTGTGGTATAAAGAGAATACAATGGACTTATTCTACTTAAAGGTAAAGTCCCCCCCAAAAAACCAAATAATTTGCATGTTTTCTGGTCCACTTATCATTGGTTTGTTTTTAATGTATATGTAAACACACTGGTGCAGAGTGTGCACTTAGATTTCAAACACATATTTCAGAATCAGGGTATATACCAGCTTTATGAACTAGAATAAATACGTGTGGAAACATCTGTTCAAGATAATTCTTTGCCTACAGAATATTTTCTAGACAGACTTTCCAGAGGTATCTAGATGAATGAAAGAGAGAGAAAATAGCCAGTGGAATGAGGTAAAAGGAGACAGGATTAGCCAAGAAGTGGTGAGCTGCTTCACTGGGACAGAAGAGGAATCAGCCATGTGATGTGTAGACCAGAGAAATGGAGAGGCAGATCATTGTATAAATCACTTGCCATACAACATACACAAGACCAGTTCAAACTCAAGCCAAACAAAATAACCAGAAAAATTGTGATAGAGGCTCATGAAGCCCTATCCCTAGCTGAGGGGCTGTCTGTAGTTGATATCTGCACTGGAGAGAGAGCTGGATTTGTTTGTTTGTTTGTTTGTTTGGTTGGTTGGTTGGTTGGTTGAGTTTTTTTTTCTCTTAAGGTTGTGATCCCAGGTTAGATTCCATGATACAGGGAATGATCACATCCTCAAAATATCTGCTGCATAAATTGTACTCTAAGAACAATGAATACACAAAGTTGTACTAGTAGGAAATCTTGGATGGATGGATGTGGGAGGTGTTAGGGTAACTGGAGTGAATACGATTGAAGAACATTGTATTAAATGCTCAAAATTTTTAAAATAAAAAACCCCCATAAACCTGCCTGACAACACACACTCAAAGTGGCCAATTGAGACATGTGAGCTGCACGGTACAGTGTGAACCCATGCTGTAGAAATAGAGTCGGGGAAAGAGAAAAGACGGCTGTGTCACATCAAGTAGGTTTTTGAAAAATGAAAACAATTTCACAAAGAGCAATTTGGCATCATATATGTTGGCTGTAGTTAGTATCAATCAAAAATAAAATAAAAACAATGACAGCAAATATATCACCAAAATAGGCAAAGGTCAACACAGCTACATAAAACACAGTTTGCTGACAGCTCAAGCGGCAGAGTTTTATGTCCTTTCAGAACCTTGTTTGACTTCTCTGTGTAGAGTGCCAATCGTTTAAGTATTTATTATTTTTGAAGTAATAGGAGAAACCCAGCATAAACTGCTTTCAAAGAGTAATGTGATAAATGAAATTTTGCCATCAATTACCCTTATAAAAACTGTTTTGTTTTGATTTGCTTTGTTAATGTACTCGAATGCTGAGGCCAAAGACTATGAGACTTACTTGAGTTTGTCAGTTTAGTAAAAACTAGAATATTGGCCATCTGCTGAGAAATGTTATTGTCACTTGAACCAGTCGAGTTGATGAGCAGTGTGTTGAGCATAGTTCTAGCGTTTTGTAGTGAACAGGTAGACATTCACTGATATGAGAACTCAAAACTGGATGCATCTAAACGCTACATAATATAAAAGGTATGAAGTATATTGGAGATTAAGAATATTTTGAGATTTGATAGGATGAGAGGAATGAGCATAGATCATTTTAACACAAAACAATACAAATACACACACTGACATAAGATGATAATAAAACGGAATTTTAATTTACAACAAAGAATGTTTATATAATAGGAAATTTGTGAAAATAAATGAACAAGTTCCACAGAAAAATGGTAAAATGATGCTTCTTAAGCAGTTTCATTTGATTAAAAATTTCCCAAAATGTACATTCCATACAAATAAAGGTAAAGAAAACTTAAAAATTTTAATTTGTATTAAATGGTCTTTTTCCCAGGAAGACAAACTCTGTGAATCTTTTAAATTAATTTGTTAAAACCTCCATGTCTGGTGACATTCAATAATTTATCTAGGCATATAGTAGAACTTTGCATTTGTTGAATAGATTTAATAATTTCTTTTTAACTCAAGTGCTTAATAATTGAAACCAGTATTGCAATTTACATACTTCATAAGTGGAATACATCATAATTGGTGATCATACTTTGTCTTATATTACTTTTAGTTCTAAATGTCTAAAAAATTTCTGCCTATTATAACTTCTTTTTCAGACCAAGGATGAAAAATAAATTCCTCTGTTTTATGAACAAGACATTTTCTAGGAGTTAAAAATAGTTTTAAATGAATGATTTTTTAAATATTGAATTTATTCTTAGGAAGAAAACCTCTTTATTCTCTTCTGATATGCCTTTAGATAATCTTGTATAATAAAATGCCACTCATTTACAAACAATGGCCGAGAGTTTTCCAATTTTAAGACAAAATTGTCATGCAAAAAAATCAGCTTTAAAAAGCCTGAGAGCCTTATTAAATGAATTATTCAGTCAGATGTTATTTAAATGATTAGTGATATCTGCATATTTTAATATCCTTGATGCTTTATTAAAATATTTTTTCTTAATCGGGAGGTAATATTTTCACAAGTATACCAATGCATGACATGTTTATTCATTGATTCCCTCTTAGAGATTAAATCCTGCTCTCAGAATATCTTTGGGAGTTTCTGGAAACTCTGTAAACTTCAGATTACAGGACTCATTAAAAATCACAGGACTGCTCGATTAAGATCTGCTGTGGACATTAAGGAGCCAGGATATGTTGATAGAAATAAGGTAATGAAGTTTATTCCATCCAAAGCCAAACAACCAGAGCCAGATTCCCACTTTTTCACTGAGAACACAAGTTAAATATCAGACACACAAGTTTGAATGTGTGGGCAATGAGATACCATGTGGAAAGATTATAAAGTACAGGAAGTCAGTGAACTAATCTCTAGATTTCTCTGACTTGTGGAGCTCATTTCGTGACTAAGCTCAGAAAAGTGTGTGTCCAGTAATGTGCCACCATGTCAGAGGGCAAGCCTGTATGAGACACAAAAGCTGGGAAAGACAGGGCCAGGAGTTCAGAGAAGGGAACAGAACATAGGCAGGTTGGGAGGTTCAGAGTCGCTGTCAAAGTCTTCAGCAGAATCCTGATTCATGAGTACTTAGGATGAAATTACCCTGGGAAGTATTGCCTGAAAAGATAAAAACTACCCTCCAAACTAACACTGAACCAGAGATGGTTCCTGTTCCTAAATCCAGACTTCAAGAGCTTTTATTGGAGAGAGTACTAATGAGGCAAGTATCAGAAAAGTGAGACTTCAAATAAATGCTACCATGGTGATCCTTAACAAAGATTAAAGATAAGGCCCAGGGGATTGAAGTGTTATCTTGCAATGAAACTGTGTCTTTTAGAGCAGAGCTCAAAAATATTTGTTGAGAGACATGAATCATACCTGATCTTAAAACTTAAAATCCCAAATCTATGCATTTAATACAAATATAGGGGTTCTCAATAGGAAAATACAATCTGTAATGAGGGGAAAGAAGGCAGTAATTGAAACCAGCATAGAAATGACACACAAAATTAACAGGAAAGCACATGAAAATGTCTTACTACATGACATGTTTTCAGCAACTTAGAAGATTGTGCAGGTCTTTTACAAGGGTGTATATAGGTAATATTTAAAAAGACCTCATTTGAAATTCTTGACATAAAACTGTGCCATTATGTCCATGGAGATGTCTCAGTGGGTAAAGTGCTTGCTACACTTGCTACATATTCATAAGGACAGGTTTCTAGAACTCTTATAAAAGCCAGATACAGAAGCTCAAATGTATATAGACCCTGTGATCCTAAGGTAACATAGGAGGCAGATACAGGAAAATTAAGAAGTCCTTGGGTCAACTTCTTTGGTGTATTAGGAGTAAACAAGAGAGAGCCTGTCTTAAATAAGGTGGAAGGCAAAGATAAATGATCAAAGGACATTATCCTTTGGTCTCTAGATGTGCTCTCACTCACACACCAACACTAATACACATCCAAAACAGCACACACGGATATCATACAAACACACACAAGCATTAGTGTGCATGTAAACACAAAACATACACTTTTAAAACTATGATATTTGAGACAAAACCTTGGACCATTTGTGAAAATGTGAGAGTTATTAGGAATGGTACTGAGTACATATACACAGATTAATTAGTTTAATGTTTTCAAAGTTAATTTGATTAAAACCAAGTAAAGTGCCATGTAAAATGTATGTGGGAGTAAAACACAACAACCATTGCAGAAAGTATAATGAAGGATAAGTCTAAGTACTTGACCATAAAAATATTCTATAAAGAGAGGCAAAATGTGCTAAATTAAAGATATATACTATAATACAGAAAACTATTGTGTGCAAGAGCACACATACACACACACACACACACAGACACACATACACACACACACACCCTGAAGAAATAGGTAAGTAAAAGACATATATTTTAATTATTATGTCATTGAATGAATGCAAGGAAATATGAAAAGAGAGAACAAAGATCTTAACATAGCAAGCCATGAAATTTAAGGTAACCATCACAAGTCATGTTAGTAGAAATGGTCTAAATATGCCAAATGAAATGCAGACTTTATGAGACTGGTTAGAACAGATGCAAACAACTATAGAGTGACTGCAAGATACCTTGTCATATAAAAGGTCACAAATACATTTAAAGGAAACGGAAGAATTTCCCAAACATACATGGTTCAAAAGATAGCCTAAAAATGGCTATTGTTTTAAGCAGAGTAAGGTTCCTAGTGACAGTTTTCTCAGAGGAAAAGTTCTCACGACTGGATCCCTAGATAATGGCATGGGAGAAGATGCAGGGGAACAGGGATGGCTAGAAACAATCCAAAAACGTTTATTTGTGTAGGAAAAATTAAATAGCCAGCTGGAAACAACCCAGATGTCCCTCAACCAAAGAATAGATACAGAAAATGTGGTTCATTTACACAAGGGAATACTATTCAGCTATTAAATACGAGGATAACATGAAATTTGCATGTAAATAGATGGAACTAGAAAATATTATTCTGAGTGAAGTAATTCATGCTCAAAAGGACACACATGATGTGTACTCACTAATTAGTGAACATTGGCCAAAAAGTACAGAATACCTAGGATACATCCCACAGACCAAAAGAAGTATAACAAGTAGAAAGGCCAAAGTAAGATTGTTTCAATTCCACTTAAAGGGGAGAAGAAAATAAACACAGGAGGCAGAGGGAGGGAGGGATCTGGGTGGAAGGGAGGAGGAGGAGGAGGAGGAGGAGGAGGAGGAGGAGGAGGAGGAGGAGGAGGAGGAGGAGGAGGAGGAGGGGAAAGTGGAACAGGATCAGGTATGGAGTTGGGGAATGGGTGGGAAAGAATCCCAGAAGGCCAAGAGAATTAATGGAGATAAGCAACCTTAAGAGTTAGATGTCCGGTTACCTTGAGAAAGTTATGGAGACCCAAGAGGTGAGAGTCTCTAAGAACTCAATGGGGATGACCTTAGCCAAAATGTGCAACATTGGCAAGAGCAAACTTGAAGAGTTCACCTAAGGTAGGCAGGGCCACAAGCAGAGAATCAGGGTTACTAACTCACAGTCAAAATTTCTGAGGAAGGGGCGACAAAATAGTCACAGGAGGAAATATGGAGACAAAGTATGGAGCAGAGACTGAAGGAAAGGACATCCAGAGACTGTCCCACCTGGGAATCCATCCCATATACAGTTACCAAATCTGGATGCTATTATGGGTGCCGGAAAGTGTTTCCTGACAGGAACCTGATATGGCTGTCTTCTGAGAGGCTCTACCAAAGCCTGACAAATATAAAAGAGGATGCTCTCAGTCAATGATGGGACTGAGCGCAGGGTCTCCGATGGAGGGGTTGGAGAAAGGACTGAAGGAGTTGAGGAGGGTTGCAGCCCCGCAGGAGGGAGCAACAGTCTCAACCGGTCAGACTCCTAAGCTCCCAGGGATGGAACACTAACCAAAGAGTACATATGGAAGGGATCCATGGCTCCGGCCACATATGTGGCAGAGGGTGGCCTTGTTGGACATCAGTAGGAGGAGCGGCCCTTGGTCCTGTGGTGGTTCGATGCCCGAGTGTAGGAGAATGCCAGGTCCGGAAGGCTGGAGTAAGTGGGTGAGTGGGGACTGGCCCAACTTGGGTTTCATCTCATGATAAGGCACCAGGCCTGACACTATTACATCTGGTGTTATGATGTGCTTGCAGATAGGAGACTCCCATGGCAGTCCTCTTAGAGGCCCTACCAGCAGATGAGATAGAAGCAGACACTTACACCCAACCATTGACCTGAAGTCAGGGACTCCTTTGGTTGATGTAGGATAAGGATTGAAAAAGCTGAAGGGGAGAGCACTGATCCACCAACCAGAAGCATACATGTGCCAGTCTGAGGTCCCTGGTACAAATATAGCAGAGGTCTGCCTTGTCAGACCTTAGTGGGAGAAGATATACTTAATCCTTAAGAGACTTGAGGCCCCATGGAAAGAAGAAGCCTGGTGTGTGTGTGTGTGTGTGTGTGTGTGTGTGTGTGTGTGTGTGTGTG
>NW_021604639.1:10222061-10228230 GCF_004785775.1 Grammomys surdaster | reverse complement strand
GTGTGTGTGTGTGTGTGTGTGTGTGTGTGTGTGTGTGTGTGTGTGTGTAGAGCATTATATCAGATCCAAGGGGGATGAGGAATGGGGGAATGGGATGAGGAACGTGGGACAGGGACTGAAGGAGGGCAATTACTGGAATGTAAATAAATAAAATAATAAAAATTGGGGGGTGGAGGAAAAACTAAACCCTTTCCCAACCCTGTCAGATTTATGAAAAGCAGGTAACTTTCTGCTCAAATCTTCATTCTTAGTGCCTAATCCAATGCCTGCTGGGAGTAGAACAAAAGATATCTTTATAGAATAGATGAATGAATAATGGAAACCACTTCATCAGGAATTCAATGCGTTCTGCAATGCCATTTATGATATGCAGTGTATACCTAACCAAGGTGATCTCTTATTTCTGTGTGCAACACAGTCACTTGTACAACAACTTGTTCATGTTTCACAGACTGAAGATGATTGAATTTTAGCTTCAATTTATTTATATGTCAAGCTTGCCCTTTTACTTGGGCTAGAATACATATCAGCTACATGTGTGTGACGATCTGAAACCTCTAATACTAAAAGTGTTCATTAATAAGTGTAGAATATTCAGGGGCACCCTCATAAAAAGCACTTTAAGAACCAATAGAACCATAATGTGATAAATCTATAAGTGTGACTGCCCAGAGCAATAGCCAAAGTATTCTCTAGTTGACCTTGGGTGCCCAAAAGAGGGATTGTAGTTTTAAGGCAACTATCAATTACTTAAAGGCACAATGCTATTTCAATGAAGTACTTATAATTGGAAAATCCCATATGGATAACTAAAATAGTGGATTTTTTTGTTTTTGTTTTACTGTATCCATAGACAGATGAAATCTATTATTTGTTATTTTTAAATGGAGAAGATGCATAATACTATGACTTTTCCTTAAAAGCTATTTTTACTATACCTCATATAAAAGATTAAATAAAACAAGAAAGGAAAGTCATTCAGTACAAATATCAATTAATTCATGTTCTACTTTTTTGTTCTGGGAAATACACACACACACACACAAACACACACACACATACACACACATTCATGTGCGCATATATATTGTGTTGATTTATCATGAACCTAGCATCACTGCTATAATGGAATATTTAAAAGTTTTGGCAAGGTATAGGTTACAAAGTATTTCAAATTAAAATATTTTAACAATTAGCATTTGTCAGTGACCATGAATATAAGGTTTATGGAAAGAAAGTTAAATAAAATGAAGATCTAAAATAGAAGTAAACAATTGTAAAATTTTATTCTATTTCCCATTATTTTGCTGTAACTTTAAAATATGCTGTTGTTATAGAATAAATAAGCAGAACTTTGTCAACATTACACCAACAATGTTTCTATTTTCTAAGAATTGGCACCATGCAATTTACTGTTATTTCAAATATTTTTCACATATTGAAGATCATTTGTCTAGGCATTCTTAGAAATTTTATTTTCTATCTTTGAACAATCCTACTGATAATGTTGCCAAGTTTCTTTGTTTTATGTTGTTTGTCTGTTCTTAGATATTTCTTGTTTGATCTGCTTCATTTTCATCTTTTATGTGATCTTTTTTTACATGGTAATACTAAGCACAAAATTTTTATTTAAATATTTTAAACATACTTGCTTCTGACAGTTAATAAATGCAATATGAGAAAAATACAAGTCCCCCAAATACCCAATTTAAACAAGTTGTAATGGAACACATGTTTGTACTTTATTCAAAAATAGTCTTTGAGATAAAATGCAATTTATTTTAAGGTACTAAATTATTGTTATTGATAACAATGAGAACTCAAACAAAATATTTCTGAATTGATTACACAATTCTGAGATGTATCCAGGTACATACAAGAAAAGCTTGCAGATCAACTATAAAAAAACCTCTCATCACACAGTAATAGAATTACATTTCATAGTTTATATCTGAAAGTCTTGCGACTTCAACCCTGTGATCACCAATCACAAGCAGCAACAAGGATTTTGGAGTGTACTTACATATACAAAGTTAGCATAGGTGTTCAGATTAACATGGAGCATAGACACCATGATGAGTGTTCATAGAATACAGGTAGGATGGATAAGCCATCCATATTTTGTCAATGTGATTCATGAGGTGACTGTTGGTTTTGAAGTAGATAAAGAAAGAATATATTTTGGAGAAGGTACCATGAGGTGCTGAGAAGAAGATACATTCTTCTGTTTTGGATGAAATGTTCTATAGATATCCATTAAATTCATTTGGTTCACTTCTGTTAGTTTCACTGTATCTCTATTTAGTTTTTGTTTCCATGATCTGTCCACTGCTGTGAGTGGGGTGTTGAAATCCCCCACTATTATTGTGTGCAGTGCAATGTACACTTTGAGCTTTAGTAAAGTTTCTTTTATGAATGTGGATGCTCTAACATTTGGAGCATAGATGTTCAGAAATGGGTGTTCATCTTGGTAGATTTTTCCTTTGATGAGAATGAAGTGTCCTTCCTTATCTTTTTGGATAACTTTTGGTTGAAAGTCAATTTTATTTGAAATTAGAATGGATACTCCAGCTTGTCTCTTGAGACCATTTGCTTGTAAAATTGTTTTCCATCCTTTTACTCTGAGGTAGTGTCTGTTTTTGTCACTGAAGTGCATTTCCTATCTGCAGCAAAATTCTGTGTCCTGTTTATATATCCAGTCTGTTAGTCTATGTCTTTTTATTGGGGAATTGACTCCATTGATGTTAAGATATATTAAGGAAAAGTGATTGTTTCTTCCTGTTATTTTTGTTATTAGAAGTGGAATTATGTTTGTGTAGCTATCTTCTTTGGAGTTTGTTGGAAGATTACTTTCTTGCTTTTTCTAGGTTGTAGTTTCTCTCCTTGTGTTGGAGTTTTCTATCTATTATCCTTTGTAGGGCTGGATTTGTGAGGAAATATTGTGTAAATTTGGTTTTGTCATGAAATATCTTGTTTTCTCCATCTATAGTGATTGAGAGTTTTGTTGGGTATAGTAGTTTGGGTGGGCATTCGTGTTCTCTTAGGGTCTGTATGATATCAGTCAGGATTTTCCGGCTTTTATAGACTCTGGTGAGAACTCTGGTGTAATTCTTATAGGTCTGCCTTTATATGTTACTTGACATTTTTCCCTTACTGCTTTCAGTATTTTTTCTTTGTTTTGTGCATTTGATGCTTTAATTATTAAGTGATGGGAGGTATTTCTTTTCTGGTCTAGTCTATTTGGAGTTCTGTAGGCCTCTTGTATGTTTATGGGCATCTCTTTCTTTAGGTTAGGGAAGTTTTCCTCAATAATTTTGTTGAAGATATTTACTGGACCTTTAAGTTGGGAGTCTTCACTCTCATCTATACCTATTATCCTTAGGTTTGGTCTTCTCATTGTGTCTTGGATTTCCTGGATGTTTTGGGTTAGGAGCTTTTTACATTTTTCATTTTGTTTGACAGTTGTGTCAATGTTTTCCATGGTATCTTCTGCACATGAGATTCTCTCTTCTATCTCTTGTATTCTGTTGGTGATGCTTGCATCTATCACTCCTTATCTCTTTCCTAGGTTTTCTATTTCCAAGGTAGTCTCCTTTGAGATTTCTTTATTGTTTCTACTTCTGTTTCTGATCCTGGATGGTTTTGTTTCATTCCTCCGCCTGTTTGGTTGTGTTTTCTTGCAATTCTTTAACAGATTTTTGTGTTTCAAAACACAAAAACAGTTTGTGTGTGTGTGTGTGTGTTTCTTTAAGGGCTTCTACTTGTGTACCTGTGTTCTCCTGTACTTCTTTAAGGGAGTTATTTATGTCCTTGTTAATGTTCACTATCATCATCATCAGAAGTGATTTTAATTCTGAATCCTGCTTTTCCTGTGTGATGGGGTGTCCAGGACTTGCTATGGTAGGAGAACTGGGTTCTGATGATGCCAGGTAACCTTGGTTTCTGTTGCTTATTTTCCTGTGCTTGCCTTTCATCATCTGGTTAAGTCTAGTGTTACCTGTGCTCACTGTGTCTGACTGGAGTCTGTCTTTTCAGTTATCTTGTTTGTGTCAGAACTTCTCAGAGTCCAGATATCTCTGTGATCCTGTGATCCTGAGCTCCTGGGTGGAAGAACTCCTGGGACTCAGGCTGCCTCTGAGATCCTGAAATCCTGCTGCTCTGAGTACAGCAGTCCCTTCCTTGCTCTGAGTATAGTGGTTTCTCTAAGATTGCTCAGGATATGGTGTCTTCATGGGAGCAGACCAGCTAGGCGTCCACTCCTCTGAGTGCAATGGTTCCTCTAGGATGGCTCAGGATATGATGTCTGCTGCTCTGAATGCAGTGGCTCCTCTAGGATGTCTCAGGATATGGTGTCTTCATGGGAGCAGACCAGCTAGGTGTCTGCCCCAGCCAACAGGACCAAACAAGGGGCTGAAGGGGAGTAGTATTCCAGAGGGGTGGGATTTAGGTGGCTGATGGGTCCTGAGTACCCCAGGCTCCCTTCACATAAAAAAGATACACTGAAACTAATAGAAGAGAAAGTGGGGAAGACCCTCAAATACTTGGGCACAGGGGAAAAGTTCCTGAACAGAACAACAATGGTTTATGCTCTAAGATCAAGAATTGACAAATGGGGCTTCATAAAATTACAAAGTTTCTGTAAGGCAAAGGACACTGTCTATAAAACAAAACAGCAACCAACAGATTGAGAAAAGATCTTTACCAATCCCACATCCAGTAGAGGGCTAATATCCAATATATACAAAGAACTCAAGAAATTAGACTAAATAGTTTAGTTTAATAGTTTAGTTCGGGATACCAAACTAAAGAAAGAATTCTCAACTGAGGAAACTCAAATGGCCAAGAAGCACCTAAAGAAATGTTCAGCATCCTTAGTCATCAGAAAAATGCAAATCAAAACAACCCTGAGATTCTACCTCACACCAGTCAGAATGGCTAAGATAAAAATCTCAGGTGATAGCAGATATTGGCAAGGATGTGGAGAAAGAGGAACACTCCTCCTGTTGGTGGGATTGCAAGCTGGGACAACCACTCTGGAGATCAGTCTGGCAGTTCCTCAGAAAATTGGACATAGCATTACCTGAGGATCCAGCTATATCACTCCTAGGCATATACCCAGAAGATGCTCCAACATATAACAAGGACATATGCTCCACTATGTTCATAGCAGCCTTATTTATAATAGCCAGAAGCTGGAAAGAACCCAGCTGTATATCAACAGAGGAATGGATACAGAAAGTGTGGTACATTTACACAATGGAGTATTACTCAGTTATTAAAAACAATGAATTCATGAAATTTTTAAGCAAATGGATGGAACTAGAAAATATCATCCTGTGTGAGTTAACCCAATCACAAAAGAACACACATGGTGTACACTCATTGATAATTGGATATTAGCCCAAAAGCTTGCAATATCCAAGATTCAACTCACAGACCACATGAATCTCATGAAGAAGGAAGACCAAAGTATGGATGCTTCAGTTTTTCTTAGAAGGAGTAACAAAATAATCATGGGAGCAAATATTGAGATAAAGCGTGGAACAGAAACTGAAGGAGAGGTCAACTGGAGACTGTCTCACTTAGGTATCCATCCCATATGCAGTCACCAAAGGTAGACGCTGATGTGGATGCCAGGAAGAGCATGTTGACAGGAACCTGAACCATAATACTCTGGTAGGTTCCATGAAATGTAATTTGATCAGCCATGCAGAAGAATATTGTTTCCATCCAACAATGCCAAAATTTCCAGAAGCTTTGTAAGTAAAACAATACACTGAAGAAAGTTACTCAGTAAAACCTGGTAAGCAGTAAAAAATGCTGGTACCTCTAAAAAGGCAGTTGCTATAATGGTAGCAAACTATGAATCCAAAGAAGAAATGAAGTCCCAAACTGAGACACAGCAGAGAGAACATAAAGTTGGGGAGGTTTCTGCAGGACTTGGGCAGTTTAGTGGTAGAAGAAGATGAATAATAACATTATATAGGTAGCTATCAGATATTTGGACATTTTGTTTTACCACTCGTTTAATGGTGATTTTAACATTCTATTATTCTAATATTACTTCATTTCAGTGAGAGTTCCACAACTGTTTTATCTCACATAGAATAGTCCTTTGCTTCTGTAGACCTTTCCCCTCTTTCCTATTAGCATATATATATATATATAT
>NW_021604639.1:10187682-10221661 GCF_004785775.1 Grammomys surdaster | reverse complement strand
TATATATAAACTTGCTGGTGTTTTTTTTTTCCTTTGACTTCAGTGTGTTTTTTAACTCTGAGGCTCTATATTTGTCTTCATCACCAACCTGAAATACACTAACAATTTCATTTTAATATAAGCCTTAGGTCCCAGCAGGCATAGGATGAAGATTAATACAGTGAAAAATAAAATCATATAAAGAAGTCTATCCAAACCATGTTTGTCCAGAGTAAAGACATTGTTCTCATCATACGAATACTAGGTTGAATTAAATTTGATACAGAACAAAGCAATATGGCAGACTTGGCCACATAACTGATGAGAATAACTTCCTAGTGCCAAGAAAATACTTACCCTGATTTTCCATGAGGAAGCATGTGGAATAAAAAGTAATGAGACAGATAAATGCTTGAATGTCCTTGGGCTTGTGCTGTCTGAGTTCCTATGGGTTAGGTTTTTATATGCTCTTTTTTTGAATGACAAGGTGCGTACTAAGATGAATATAGGTCTCTCAATGTACTCCCCACGAGAGTACATTTATTACTAGATTGCTTTCTGAAAATCAAGTTGTCTTTTTCTTCCTTTATTTAATCCAAATAATGGACTCATTATGTTCTGCCTTGGGAATATATATCCCCTCTATAGCGTGTTAAAAACATATTTAAAACATAAATGAATCTGTCTGCAGCCTATGGAAGTATTTTATTATTTTCTTTTATAAAGAGTATGCTCTTTGTTTTTATGAATGTGTTTTGTATTGAATGTGTTTTCGTTGAGAAATAAGCCATGGTGGTGGTAGTAACAGGAGCAGTTCAGAATATAAGAGTATTAACTGTTCTTCCAGAAGACAAAATTTTCTTTTCTATACTGATGTTTGACGTTTGACTCCATGAGATCCAAAATTCTCTTCAACTATTCAAGGTCACCTGCATAACATGTGGCACACACGCAGACACACACATATACACACACACACACACACACTTGTAAACAGACAAATATGTACATCTTCAAAATGACAAATGCAAATATAAGGCTAACATGAATTCATTATCATATTACACATTTGTAATGTTTTATAGAAACTTAATTTCCCTTTGAAAGATACAAATCATGATATGTTTTTCAAATAGATATTTTTATACAACATACTAAGGAGTCAAACAAAACTTCCTTATCACAAATCTCATGAAATGTATTTGCTGGTCCTAAAATAGAAAACATAATTTAGGACCCTTCTGTCTAAAAAGGATTAAAATTGGCTGACTGTGTCATATGTTCGTTATTAATTCATGGCTAAATTGTTAGGAAAGCATTATGATTTTTCAAATGTCTATGTCACACCTACTTCAATAGTTTACAATAAAGTGATTTTACATGTTTTTTGAGATTAATAAAACATTTATATTTAAAGGTAATATATATAATCAGTAACATTTTAAAATATTATCATTACTGAAAGCTGCTATAGATGTTAGGATTGTTTCATGCATTTAATGATGACCTATTATTGTTAGACACTATTTAAAATTATTAAAACTGGTGACATGTACTCTTAAGTATGTTCATTACATGAATTAAAGGCCAAATATTAGGCTCCCATAAGTATTTCTATACATTTTTGTATGTAAAAAATCTTGATATTTCCAATAATATTCTTAAAATATTTTGATACATCAAGATTCCAAGGTATAATTTTAAGTAGTGTATTTTTTATTTTAGAAATAAACCACTTGATAGAGAAAATAGCATACATGTAAAGATATTGAACATAATTAAATAATGCAAATTACCTAATAGCAACATAATGAATATCTTTAAACCTTTGGCTTCCTATCTACAGTGGTTCATGAGAAAATGTCATGAAGGGGATCTGTATTTCATTCCACGTCAGTGGTCTTGGGCTCTGCTTTCAACATTACTTTGTTCTCTTCGGGGGGATAATTCTAAATTATAAAAGTTGGAGTTATTTTTACATCTAAAGCTCTATCATCTCTTCTAAGGAACATAAAACATGGATAGTAAATCTCTGTGGAGTTTTAGAATCCAGGCTGTTGTTCCTGACAACTTCCACTCTACTGCAAGCATTCCTCACGGGTCCCAGACACATTCTTGGTTCATTCCTAGGTTATAATAAACTTCAGTGGGTTCTGTGGCCCCAGTTCTCATAGCCATTTCAAATTCAGACAGATTCTTATATTTCACAAATTCCAGTGGTGTCTCACTGCATATAATAAAAGTGTGTGTCTGGTTTTGTATTTATGTTGCCTTATGAATTGGAATTGGTCTTAGAGTTTGATTTGTCATTCAGCATACAACTCTTTGGATTCACCTGTGCTAGGATAACCACCACCACAAATGTAGTTGGTTTTATTAATGAAACTATACTTTCTTTTCCAGGTCTGAACACCAGAAAATACAAGATGAATTTTCATGGAATTAGAGTACTTGATGAAAACCACTTCCTGACTCATAGAAATCACATTTTTGTGTTCCCTTATCCTTACATGGCAGAAAAGTGGACCTAACTGTCTGCAATCTTGCTTCCTTTCCTTTCAGTAAGAGTGGTGTGTGAGTGTGTGTGTTGGGGGGGTATGTGTGTATGTGAATGTTTATGGTGTATATATGTATGTGTTTACATTTGTGTGGGGGCATGGATGAGTGACCATATGCACATTAAAAGACTAGAGAATATTGAGTATCTTGCTCTAATCCCTAACTGTCCTTCTGCTTTGGCCCTTAGTGCATCAGCAAACCGTGCTAGTCCAATGGTGTGCTGGGCATTTGAACTCAGTTCTCCATGCTTTCTCAGCAAGTGGTCTTACCCACTGAATAAGCCTTGTTCCCGAAATCTTTTTTATAAACCCTAATCTCATTCATGATTGTTTTATTTTATTCAACTTAAGCATCTCACACAGGACCATATCCTAATACCAATCCTCTTGAAAATTAAAATGCTAAACATGAATTTTATAGCAAAGATATTGATTATTTCAATATACTATGTTATCATAGCAAGGAAAAATGCTGTGTAAAAATGGCCCCAGTAAGTTACCTAGGCCTGTCCTCTGGAGAATGGATTCCAGAAGAAGCCAGAAGAAAACTAGAAGTGGGTATTTTCAAGAAGTGGTGGTACAGAACTCTAGATATGTAACTCTGACCTAAAATAGTTATAGAGACAAATGATAGAAGATTATAAAAATATAGAAAGAAGTTTATGTGATTGAGAGATATCAGCAACTTTAGATACTGGTCATTCCAGATATCAATATTTCTGTTCAGAATGTAAGTAGAAAATGAGATCAAAATGTTCTCATGTAAATTTTGTCTTCTAGTCTTGTAGTAAACATTATATGAAACCCATGGAGAATTTATAGCTCACTGGACAGAGTGCTTGGTTAGCATGCATAAAGATGACTGGTTCAACGGTTAGCACTGAATAAACTTGTTATTATTATCCAAACACTTGAGGAGGAGAGGCAGGAGGCTAAGAAGAACAATGCCATTCTTAGCAACAGAGTAAACTTGAGGCCAATCAGTGATACATGAAACTCTGTTAAAAGGAGAGTAAGAAGAACAAAAAAGGAGGGAAGAAGAAGGATGAAAGAAAAGGCAAAGGGAAGAAAAACCAGACTGAGAGTAGGAGGAGGAGATGAAGGAAAAGAGAGACAGGGAACGAAGGGGAGTGGGAGGGGAAGAAGATTAGGAGAAAAAGAAAGATTAAGAGAGAGAGAAGAGAAAGCAGGGAGATGGAGCAGAAAGAAGGGGAGAAGAAAGAAGGAAGGAAGGAAGCAAATAAAAATAATAATTTTATTATTTGGATTCATGAATGTGTTACCCATTGTTTATTGTTACAATGTAATAAAAAACTTTCATAACTTTATTAACCACAAAAGTTAAAGAGTATATGTGCTTACGCATAAATAATACCATGAACAAACCATGGTGCGTATGTAAATTTAAAAGTAAATCTATCTCCCATGTAAAGTATGTTATCTTCATCCTTGTAACAATAAAAAAAGTTAATTTAAAAAGTCAATTGAGGAAATAGTTTATTTGCTTGGTAAAATAACCAAGCTAATAATGTTCCTACTAAATTTATGAGTGAAAGTGTCTGATAGATCTAGCTCTCCTATTGAGGAAAAAAAATGCCCTTTCTCTGCCTTTTTTATCCATGTCTAGAATTAAATTGGCTCAGCTGGAAATGACAGCCACCTCTTGACACAGGTCATGCATCATACCTGGGGTTCTCCTTACACTTTACTTCTATGAAAAACCATAAGAATCAGCTCTTTTTGACACATGTTTACAAACATTATATTCTAACGCTGTCAAGATGAATCTTTTTGAGATCCATGGCAGTTTTAAAGGCCACCGATAACTAGGTTTCTTGTCAAATACAGAGAAATTAAACTGAGGGGGAAAATCACTATTTTACCGAAAGAGAGTAGAAAATGTCAGAGTTTTATGGTGAGCTGAACTCAACCTTCTTATTTGGGGGATGAGTGTTATTTCTGTTGCTTCTTTTCTGCTTTTCTGTATGTAGTGGGACCTTCTTTTTTATCGTTATTCTGCTGAAAGAATGGACTCTTTCTGTAAATATTTTATGGGAATCTCACTGGATTTTATCTTGACCTATTTTTTTCTCCTGGTTTATATTCAGCAAAAACTGATAGTGAAATATGCTACAGTTGGGCCTATAATACTTAAAATAGTGTCTTCTCGGTGAAAAGTGTGTGTTCACTATGAAAGTCAACTTTGATCAATGAGCTCAATGTTCCTCTTGATGCTTATATGAGAGATGCTTCCAGCAAGCACAGAAGTAAATAGTATCCAAGACAGGGCCAGTCGTGGTCATACTAAAACAAAAGTTTTAATTGATAGAGAATGCGTGTTCTGCATAGACTGGATGTATTATAACAAACTATTTTGTAATTTCATTCAATAGATATATAAGAAATATGATATAATTGTTTACAGTTGATCAGTGAAAATAACAAGACAGTTATATTTAGAGATTATCAGTAATGTATGTGAAAGACTTGAATGAATCCATAGCATGGTACAGTTTCAATGCAGAAAGAGGAAGAGAGGGGGGAGACAGAGAGGGGGAAAGAACTGAGTGGGGCTCAAGTTCTAAATTTTCGTTTAACAGGTAGCCATGCAATCCCAGGGGACCTTTATCCCCATTTAATAACATGAATGTGAGTGTTTATTATTCTGTGACTTTGTCAAGGGAACTTGGCAACAAAATAAGATAACAACTGTATATTTTGTAGAGAAGTTTGCTTAGGGAGGCAGTTGCCATGGTAACACTTGCCAATAGCAATTTGATTTTGTGTTGTATGAAACTGATGAGTTTACTTTGTCTAGATTATTTTTCTCACACTACAAAATTCTGGATATGGGGGTGGTTGTGTGGGTTAATCATTTCTGGCTAATTTACACATTTAAAAATTTCATGTCCATTTCATGTCACAGTGGAAGTAGAGAAGACTTTATGGTTCAGACACTTCACCAATTAATCTCATATCAAAAAATTTCCTGTGCTTTGAAAGGACTGAGATTGCTTCAGTTTCTGCACTGTAGTTCTGCTTCTGGCAAATGAGTCACGTTCAATTATAAGTCCTCAGAAATTCACTTAAAATAGTTGCAGCTGGGAGATGTAAAAAATCTTATGAATGAGCAAAAATGAAGTGAATAATGCTCCACATGGAAGACTCTCAATGAAAAATCTGGTAAACAGGCTTGTGGAAGAATGAAAACGGGAAGCAGATGTTGCCTGATAAGACTGCTTGCTTACTAGGAGACACCAGCATGATCTGTTCAAGTTTCAAGTAAATTTTAGCTAAACTCGTTTCTCTCGGCAGGTGGCTTGGCTTCAGTGAACTCAAGGATCTTCAAAAGATGAAGCACACTTTTACTTTGAAAGTTACACAGATATTTGTTTTATTCAAGTCCAGGCGTGTAAGATAGCCAGCAGTCACATGCCTGTGGAGTGTGGTCTGCTCACATGGTCTCATAATGTCTACATACCAACATCAATACAGCATTCCCACAAAGACTAGACAAAGAACAAACTTTTATGCCTTGCTACAAACAATCTCCTACCCCAGAATTCCTTGCACATCCATTCTTCATTAGAAAACCTTCTATTATTCAGAATCCCACACATAGTTACATAGAAGCTGATGTGAGATTATCTACTGATGTTCTAAGCTTAGGAAAAGCTTCTATCATCCATTTTGGAGAGATTAACACTGAACACTGAGAAAATATTCTAGGACAAATCGAAAAAAAATTAAAAATACTACAAGTATTAAGACACTTTCAAAATATTAATCATTCAAACAAAACCTGCTTTCCAGAGATGAATCTTTTCTCAAATCAAGAAACAAATTAATCTTTGTGGATATGTGTCATCGTTCACCAGGCAGAGTGGCCCAGATGTTTGTCTCCTCTTTATCTTTCTTGTCTTCACAACTGATGATTTCAGAGAAGCGTATGAGGAATTCATTTGATATAAAGTGACTCCTTATGTGCTTGAGGACATGTTTGGATCATTTAAGGTTCTGTTAGGAGAGACTGCATCTCATTTTAAGAACTGGTATTATCATGTGTTGCATTGGTTGTGCTGTCTTGAAAGAACTAGTATGAACCAGCCTAGGAGAGAGCAAGGCATCTTTCAGAATAATAACAATAGTGAACATTCAGTAAGCAGGTTGTTGTAAGTCTCACAGTGATGTCTCTAAAGATCTGGTTCACTGGATTTTCCATGTATCCCTCTGGGGAAGTGATGTTATTATCTTCACTTTATAGATCAGGGAACTGAAGCATAGTGGGGTCACATTTACTTTTAAAATTTTTCTATTTGGGCCTATGGAGGACTTACAAGTCAGGCTATCTCATTTTGGTAGCCCTGCTACTAAGCTTATCATCACCCCAAGTATGCTTCATCTCTCATTTAAAGGATACTTCAGATCATTCTCTATTCTAATCATAACTTCTAGTGAATCAATGAAGATATCCAAGAAAAAACTCTAGAAAACACCCTGGTTCACTACTTGCATCATATTCTCCATGGTGTTCTTATTTAATTCTACTGTTCATTTTGAATCCAAATCAATGCTTTAGCATCTTAACTGTCGGATTATATTCATAACATTGATTACTTTATATTGTATATTTTGAGAATTTATAAGGTATATTTTATAAGATTCTTTTTTCTCCTGCTCTGACCCCTCCTGCATCCTTACCATCTATTCATCCAATTTCATGTCCTACCTCTATCTTAAAAATATAAAAGGAAGGAAAAAACACAGTGTCTGATTTCTGATAATGGGGCCTGCTCTTGAATTTGTTTAATATAATTAAAGTAACACCTTTGAAGAAAACTGATTTTTCCCTGTCCCAGAAACTATTAATTGTTAATACCTTCTTGGCTAGGGGAAGAATTTGTACCCACTTCCTCTCCTTTATACTTGGACTTTGTGGATTCAGCTTATGCATGTCTTATGTATACTGTCATAGTCACTGTATGTGAGTTCATATATGCATCTGCCCTGCTGTGTCTGGAAAGATGCCATTTCCCTACAATTTTCCACCACCTCTGGATCTTAGAATTTGTCTAGTCCCTCTTAAACAAAGAACCCTGAACCTTGATGGGAAGGCTATAATAAAGATATCCCATCCAGTCTCTCAGTCTCTCTGTATTGTCCTATTCTGGGTCTCTGTTAATTACTATGTACTTCAAGAAAAAAAGATTCTCTGATGAGAGTTGTGTGACCTATGTGTGTTGTAATATGACATTAGGAATCATTCCTGGTAAGTTCCTCACCACCACCACTGCTCCCTTATTAGTTAAGCTATGTGGGTATTCTAAACGAAATATACATACCTAAAGCATAAGCACTAAGATATACACATAAGATCAAATATACAGGGTATGCTTTCTGGGTGTTAAATTTCATATGGAAACACAAGACCCACAGACATCTTAAAAAAAAATAGAATCTTGAAAAAACAAAAAGGCTGATGGAGGAATCATCAACCTAGATTTCAAGTTACACTACAGTTTTAATAATAAAACCAGCATGGTGAAACAGACATCCTGATCTACAGAGTAGAGTTAACGACATATAAATAACTTCACAGACCTAGGAACACCTGATTTTTGACAAAGATGCCAATGATGAACACTGGAGAAAAGACAACATCTTCAACAAATGGTGTTGGTAAAACTGGATAGCTGAATTTAGAAGAAAGATTTAAAAACATTATTACTGGACACAAATAGATTAAGGATATCAACAAAAGACCAACTACCATGAATCAAGTAGGCAGGAGAGTGGAGACTTGGTTTGAATTAACTCACACAGATTTAATAGTTTCTGACCATGACACCAATAGTACAGCAGCTAAGACTGACAATACATGGGACCCTTTAAAACTAAAAAGTTTCTATGCAGCTAAGGACACCATTATTCAGGTAAAGTTACATATTGTAGAAGGTGAAAACGTCTTCACTAATTATAAATATAACAGGTTGGTTTCTAGAATACACAAATAACTAAGAGAGCCAGGACCTCACAGCAAATAACTCAATCAAAAAATTGAAGTATAAAACCTAACACAGGAACAAAGAATTCTCAAGAGATGAAACAAAATGGGTGATGAATACTTAAAAACTATTCAAAATACTCAGCCATTAGGGAACTGTAAATTGAAGCTACATTTTTATTCTATTTTTCCCAGTCAGAGTGGTCAAAATTGATAAAACAAGTGACATTAAGTTCTGGTAGGATGTTAGGCTATGGCAACAATTATTCTTTGCTGGTAGTAGAACAAAGTGGTGAAGGCACTAAGGAAATCACTGTGGAGGTTCCTGAAAAAGATGAAAATATATCTACTATCAGATCCACCTATACCATTCTCAGTCATATACTCAAAGTACTTTGCTCTGGAGATACTTGCTCATCCATATTCATTGCTGTTCTCTCCTTAACAGCCATGAATTAGAAACAGTGAGGATGTCCATCAACTGATGAAAGAATAGTGAAATGCGGTGCTTTTAAACAATGAAATAATATTCAACTGTTAAGGAAAATGGAATTTCAACACAAATAGATGGTGTTAGAATATATCATTCTGCTTGAGCTAACACAAAAACAAAAAACACTGACTATATTAAGCAAAGTCAGCTATTAAAAATAATTGGCATGGAAATTTAAAGCAGGTTCTTGTTGGTGCATAGCACAAATTAGTTATATATGGGGACAGTAGTTTGGTTTGTTTTTCTTTTGGTTTTATTTTTGGGTTTTTTTTTTCCATCTTTAGTTGTCTCTGATGCAGCTTATACGAAGATAATTGTTCTGTTAACTGAATACCACTCTGTAATTGCAAAAAAAAAAAAATGTGGCTATTTTGTTGACATTCTGAATGCTTCTAAGTAAATACAATTTTTTTATTAAAAAATAATTCTTACTAGATTTTCTTCAGTGTAATAGCTGTTTGTGCATGTGCATTTGCATTTGTGTGTGTGTGTGTGTGTGTGTGTGTGTGTGTGCATGTGAACGTGGCCAGGTGGTCTTGTGTGTCATGACATAAGAGAGGAGTCATGAGACAGTAGATAATGACTTTAAGGGGGGAAGAGAAGAAATAATAGATTACATGAAGTATGAAATAAGTTGCAACTACCTTAAATCAAACTGAAGTGGGTGAAGGGAAACTGAAGAGGATAGTTGTGCAGGGGAACAAATGCAAATGAAGCATAATAAAACATGAATATGTTGACAGCCCATTATTTTGTATGCTACATTAAATTTAGCTTAATTTTAAAATGATAAAACATAAAATATGAGTAATCGATACATCAAAAAATATCACATTCTATACATAGAGATAGAAAATAGATGGTTGATTTCAAGAGCTGGAATCAACAGCAGAAACCTGAGAGTTTTTAGTAAGTAAAAGATTTTAGTATGGGTAGATGAGAATGTTCTAAGAGTGGCTGGGGACAACAATGGAATGATAATTTGAGTCCACTTAGTGAAATTGTACGCGTAACAGTAGCTAATGTGAATATTTCTATGTTGTGTATGTTTCATCACAAAATTTTAATTGCAATTTTACTGCAAAAGTTATGCAACTGAAATAGATAAGAGGGCTGAAAACAAACCCACAAATGCAGTCACTTGAAATTTCCTACAAAACAAAATAAAGTGAAGTGGTATAAAAATGGAAATAGAGCCTACAACTGTATGCTGATAGCAATTCACATTTTCTGGAATTGCGACTGTGGAGAAGTTCATATAAAGAGATAGACATACTTGGTTGCAAGCTGTCTCTCTCACGTTGATAGCATATGAAGATGGTGTTTTTACCTTAGATATAAATCACACAAAACAAGTAATGGGAGGGACACTGGACTGATACATTGGAAAGGCCTCTGCCAAGAATACAAAAATAAAAAGTGCCTTCCACAGACAATTTTTCAAAAGAAGCCCTTACTTTGAAGATATAGCTCAAAACACATGGCAGAAAATCAGCAGGATCGAGTGAGACTATGAATTCAGTGATTTATAAATCTACTTTCGTATATAGTGCTTCTTCACAATGACAATGGTCTGTTTGTGGTCCCTTTTATTAAATGACATTTTAATAAAAACTGAATATAACCCAATACTTTTAGAAGTTGCACGTTAATGCTTACTTAAGGAAATACTTTAAAATAAATTCAAGTAAAATAATTGTTCCATTTTTTAAGTGCTAAAATATAAAGGGACACATGATGAGACATGTAGAGTGTTGAATTTAGCATAAAGAGCCAAGAAAATCTAAAAGGAATACTCTTCTCTAAATTATGTAGTTATCTTTTATTTATTCACTCTAACTTGTTACTTTGCTGGGAGTGTTTTGAGGGAAATTAGCAGCAGATGAAGTTGGATTTCAGAGCTTAAGACAAAGTAAACAGGTGCTAATATAGAAAATTGTTTGCATCTGTGATTGCTAGTATGCCTTAGAAATGCTTTTAACTCTTCTGCTCAGAGCTACCAGTGACTGGGTTATTAGTAAAGACATGGCTCCCCACTATAGGAAGACTTGATTAGGTCCATTATCTAGTATGTCAAAGGTCTAGAATTAAAGATCCTACTTTCTAATGCAGTGATAAAAGTTGTTAAAATGTATTTAAATATATTTTCTTGTTGGAAGCATGGTGTGCACTTCAGAAACACTGCTCATCATTGAGCAAGACCGCGGCAGGCATGCTCTTTAAGAAATAGTGTCAGGGTTTCTCTATGGGAGTGGTACTGAGCTCTGGAATGAATTACAAAGAATGTTTTGATGACACTTGGTGGACCTTCAGGAAACTCAGTTTGTTTAGCCGTGCTATCAACATCCAGGCAAAGTCGGAAATCTCTTGCCACTGTGCCAATGATGGAGTATAATATATTTATCCATATACATATACCCCCTTATTCATAACCTGTCTTTCATTAATCAACTTATATGTATATCTAATATATATGTGTGTATATATATACACACACACATATATATATATATGTATATACATATATAATATATTTATAAGCTTTAATGTAAGATTTTTATTTCTGATGGAATGAAGAAGAGTAGAAACAGAGACTAGAGTGGTTTTTTTACTGTGAGAATCTTAAACTACAGAATCTAAACACCCAAATTAATTTTAACTTTGAATAAACACTAACTGGCAATGTTATCGCTATAGGTTCTTGTTGTATATGACGTTATAACAATCTTCTGATGCTCAGAATACTTTTGTAATCATCTGAGTATTACATGTTAAATGTTTCATAGAAAAATGTATTTTTAGGAAAAATTAAACACATGTCAAACTTCTTATGAACAAATTCCAGTAGAATAATCAAGCTTCTATTGTTTTTTAACTGGAAAGAGCAACCACATGAAGGTCCATGTTGTTTATTTTGTTGTTGTTGTTGTTGCTATTTATAACATTTCTCTCATTCAGAGAATACATAAGGAAGGAAAACAAACAAATGCAGTAGTTTAGAATGTAGTTTCATTACCATGTTGTAATTTAATTTCTGTTCCTGTGATAAAATACTCTGGCCAAAGACAAGTGCTGTGAGCATGCAATGCCAGGAACATAGACAAACAAGTTTATGTCTTCCCACAATGTCAGAATTGATTGAATGACAATAAACTCACAAGGTTCAGTGGTTTCATGACAGCAGTTTGTGATATGATCTACCTAACCTGACAACCTGGCCAAGGGGATGCAGGCTTGATCCAATCTTAGTTACTGATACGTACTTTCAAAGGACACATCACTCTGGCACACTGTAAATATATCTCTATAGCTATCAACATATGTGGTTTACAGAATAAATACAAGTTAAGGAGGCTGTAACCAAATTCAAATGGTTTCAGAACTGAGCAGAGGGATTCTCAGTTGATGATAATATAACAAATCAGACCAGGCCTGAGAGGGAGTTGTGGCTAAAACTACTGAAATCAGGCTTTGAGAGCGAAGTAGCAAAATTCAGCTACAAAGTGGAAAGCTGTGGTAAATTCTGAGAGCAGAAATGGCAAGATTGGGTACTGATCCACACAGGCAAAAAAAAAAAAAAAAAAAAAAAAAAAAAAAGGTGAACAGGCAGGAAGTCAAATAGGCCACATCAACATCCTGATATCAAGTTAAGTTTTTTCAGTTTCCAGTGGGCAACCTTCTGTCCTAGCATCAGCCTGGGTTGTTTAGGGATCTCCATGGAATATCCTTGATTAACAACTCAACTAAATGTAATACAGTACCACCACTGAAAGCCTTGCCTGGATACAAAAATGGTTAGTTCGAACAAATAATCTCCATGACTGGGAGTCCTTGCTAATATCACCTGTATAGATTCCAGGAAGTTTTCACTGCACTAGGTTACCACACCACCCTCCAAATTGCCCCAATTCTAGGTTTCTTACCTTGTAATCTCTTCCTCCAACCTATACTACTCCCATACTCTCCTGTCCCATGTCTACCGTATTCTAGACTAGATTGTTTTAACAATATTAGTATAACATTAATAATATTCTAAAATCTACTTTATTTCCCCTTCCCAGAGAGATCTATGATTCCACCATATAGCCCACCTTTTACATAACCTCTCTGGGTCTGTGAATTGTAACTTGATTGTCATATATTTATTAGCTAATGCTCACTGATAAGTGAATACATATCCTGTTTATCTTTCTTGGTCTGGGTTATCTCACTCAGGATGATTTTGTTTTCTAATTGCATCATTTTTTTTCTGCAAATTTCATGATGTCAGTTTTAAAAGAGTAGCATAATACTTCATTGTGTAAAGGTATCATATTTTCTTTATACATTTTTTAGAGTTGAAGGACCATCTACGTTGTTTCTAGTATCTGTCTACTAGGAATAAAGCCTCAATGGTATGATGGAATGATCTTTGGGTATATGCCTAAGAGTGGTATAGTTGGGTCATGAGTTAAATTGATTCCTATATTTCTGAGAAACATTCATTTTGACTACTAACGTGACTTTACAAGTTTGCACTCCTACCAGAAATGGAGGAGTGTCCCCCTTCCACCACATCCTTGCTAGCATGAGCTACCACTTCTGTTACCCATCATAGCCCTTCTGAAAGATGTAAGATGAAATGTCAAAGTTGTTTTGATTTACTTAATCCTGATGGCTAAGGATGTCCAACATTCCATTAAGTATTTCTCAGCCATTTCACTTTCCTCTATAGAGAATTCTCTGTTTAGTTCTGTTCCCCATTTTAATTGGTTTATTTGATTTTGGATATTAGACCTCTATCATATATAGAGTTGATAAACATCTTTTCCCATTCATTTGGCTACCTCTTTGTTCAATGAATAGTGTTTGTCTTATAGAACTTCAATTTCCTTTGATGCATTTATTAAGTGACTATACTGTTAGTGTTTTGTTCAGAAAGTTGTCCATAGGCCAATTCATTCAAGACTGTTCCCCATTTTCTCATATAATATTTAATATATCTGGCTTTGTGTTCAGATTTTTTAATCCACTTGGACTTGAGTCATGTTCAAGGTGATAAATATGTATCTATTTGCAATGTTCTACATGGAGACATCCAGTTTGACCAGTACCATTTGTTGAAGATGCTTTCTTTTATCGAGTATGTATTTCTGGCTTGCTAAATTTAAACTCACCTGTCTATAGGTGTGTAAATTTATGTCTGTGTCTTCAGTTTAATTCTATTGATCAAAGTGAGCTTTTATGCCAATACCATGCAGTTTTTATTACTATATATAGCTCTTTGATGCTACTTTTAATTACAGATGGTGATACTTCCAGCAGTTCTTTTATTAATTGGGATTGTTTTATCTATCCTGTTTTTTTGTTTGTTTAGTTGTTTACCCATATGAAGTTGAGATTCTCTTTTGAAGGTTTATAAATAGTTATTTTTGGATTTGTAGTGGAATTTTAATCCAGCAACATGGCTACTCTCATTGGCTTGTAGACAACCTCTTAGCCTTAGCATACACTTTTAGTTAATCTGGCTGGAAAAGACATGTCCTTAGCACATACCTTTAATACCAAACAATGGAGGTAAAGTTTGATTTTACAAGGAAGCATGCATGTTTGAAAACGATGACTAGTTCAGAGACAGACAAAGTGACCAATCAGCAAAAGATTTGGTAGAACAGGGTTTGCTCAACTCTCAGGAGAATAGAGTAGAAAGAGAGGCAACCAAGTAGGGAACAGCACTGAGGGAGAGAAGGAGGCAGTTTTCCTGGGACAGTTATACAGAGACAGGTTGAAGAGAGAATAAGCTAGATATAGGTAAAGACAGAACAAACCAGAGAATGTAAAGGATCCAGAAGATTAGAGCAGATTGCTAAAGTTAGTTTGAGGCCAAGCAGGGCAATTCAATGAGAAACAGAAATAAACCAGTTTGAATCAATCATCTTGGAGAGGAGTTTTGAGCCAGAACAGCTGAGTAACCAGCCAGTCAGAATTCGAAAGAATGTGTGAGCTTGTTCAGCATTAAGTCTCAGAGGCTGAAAACATTCTTAACCTAGGTAAGACTGTTCAGAGGCTAGAAGCTTCTAGGACTAGGCCTAGGTTAGCAGACTCAGGCAGTAAGTCTTAGAAACAACAATTAACCACTTACGAATAAAAGTTACTTTAACAGGAATTTTGATGGGTATTGCACTGAATCATTGCTTTTGGTACAACATGTTTAAGGACATTTACTATGTTAATCCTATCAATCCTTGAGACATGGAAATCTTTCCATCTTTTGATATCTTCTTCAATTTATTTCTTCAAAGATGTGACAATCTTTTTTTTTTTGATGTGAAATTCTATCATACAAATCTTCTACTTGATTAGTGTTGCCCCCAAGATATTTTATATTGTTTGAGACTATTGTGAATGGTGTTATTTCCATTTTCCCCACATTTTCCCCAGTCTATTTTTTTTTTTGGTTGTTGTTGGGTTGTTTGTTTGTTTGTTTTTTGAGACAGGGTTTCTCTGTGTAGCCCTACTCTCCTGGAACTCACTTTGTAGACCAAGCTGGTCTCAAACTCAGAAATCCCCATGCCTCTGCCTCCCAAGTGCTGGGATTAAAGGCGTGCACCACCACTGCCAGGCCTGTTTTTTATTTGCATATAGGAAGGCTACTAATTTTCTTACTTAATAATTTATCAAGCCACTTTGTTGAAAGTGTAAGGACCCTCGAAGAGGACCCCCAACTCAAGTCCCGATCAGCGCGCACCCAAGGAGACACGAGAGACTGACTTGATGCAATTGGCAAAAGGCAGTTTACTAACGAGGGCCCTCGGATCAAAACTCAACCCACGCAGGGGAGAGAATCGACGAAGACCCCAGAAAGTTTGGGGCTTTTGTAGGGAACAGTGTAAGGGGGGAAGGGGAAAGCGGGAAATTCTGGCGAGGTTACATATAATTGGATATTTCGAACATCAGCACTTTGCATAAGCAATCATTTTGACAGGCTGGATGGCCCACTATTTTTGACCATGAAACCTCAGACCTTCTAGGATAAACACCAGGTGGCCCATTACTCACTTGGGTATGTTTAAACTGGTCAAGATATGTCTTTGGTTGTTTCTACATTTTTGGTCATCTTCTCAGCAAGCTCAACAAGCCGTCTGGCAGTCTTTGCCAAGTTGTTTTTAATTTTTACTCTCACAAAAGTGTGTATCAATTGTAGGAGTTTCCTAGTTAAAAAAAATTCAGGGTCATCTATATAGACTATCATATCATCTGCAAGTAGTGGTATTTTGATGTCTTACTTTCTAATTTATATTATCTCCTTTAGTTGTCTTATTGTTCTAGGTAGAACTTCAAATGCTATGTTGAATATGTAGGAGAGGAGTGAACAGACTTATCTTTTTCATGATTTTAGTGAAATTGTTTGAATTTCTTTCCATTTAATTTTATGTTAACTATAAGTTTACTCTAAATTGCCTTTATAGTGCTTAGGTATGTCCCTTGTTTATCTGGTCTCTCCAAGATTTTTGTCTTGATTTTGGCATCTAATGAGATGATCATGTGTTTTTTTTTATTTTAGTTTATTTATATAGTGAATTACACTGACTGATTTTCATATATTGAACCATCTCTTCATCTAAAGTCTACTCGGTCATGTGGTCATGTGGATGATCTTTATGCTATGGTTTTGGATTTGGTTTGGAGGCTTTTATTTTGAATATTTTTCCATCAATGTTCATAATAATAATTCACTTGCAATCCTCTATCTTTATTTTGGCTTTGTGTGGTTTGAATACCAGGATAACTGTGGCTTCATAAAATGAATTGATCAATGTTCCTTATTCTTCTATTTTTGTGATATAATTTGAGAAGTATTGACATTACCTGTCTTTGAAAGTTTGGTAGAATTCTGCATTAAAACCATCTGGCCCTGGGCTTTTTAGGCTGGGAGATTTTTAATGACTGCTTCTATTTCACTAAGGATTATAAAGCATGTAGTGCTATGAAGTTTCCATTTAACATCGCTTTTTGGAAAGCCTTTAATGGCTTTCTTATTTCTGTCTTGACCAATTTTTCATTAAGTAGCATGTTGCTACACTTCCATGAGTTTGTAAGCTTTCTACTGTTCATGTTGTTGTTGATGTCAAGATTTTATCCATAGTGGTCTGATTGGATTTAGGGGGTTATTTTGATTTTCTGGTGTCTGTTGAAAGTCACATTGTATCCAAGTATGTGGTCAGCTTTGGAGAAAGTTCTGTGGAGTACTGAGAAGAAAGAATTTTTTTTGTGTGTTTAGTGGAATGTTCTGAAAATATTTGTTAGGTTTGGTTAGTTTACAAATTCAGTTAGCTTCAACATTTCTCTGTTTAGTTTTTGTCTAGATGATCTGTCTATTGGTGAAAATAGGGTATTGAAGTCTGCCACTATCAGTGTTTAGGGTTAATGTATGATTTAAGCAGTAGTAAGGTTGTTTTGTTTTGTTTTCAAAGATAGGTTCTATTTGGTTTGGGGCATAGATGCTAAGAATTGTAATGTCATAGTAGTATATTTTTCCTTTGATGAATATATAGTGTAATTCCCCATGTGTTTTGTTTAGTTTTAGTTTGAAGTCTATTTTGTTAAATATTAAAATGACTACCCCCATTTGCTTCTTAACCTCATTTGCTTGGAATGTCTACCCATCCATCCTTTACTCTGATGTAATAAGTATCCTTTATATTGAGGTTTGCTACTTGTACAAAACAAAAGTTTAGGTCCTATTTTTTATTCATTCTGTTAATTTGTGTCTTTTTATTGGGGAATTGAAGTCATTGATATTGGCAGATATAATGAATAATGATTACTAATTTCTGTTTTGTTTTACTGATGGTGGTGGTAGTAGTGGTAGTTTTGTTGGTAGTGATGGTAATGGTGTGTGTATATGTATGTGTACATTTCACTTCCTTTGTTTTTGCTGATGTAAGATTATTTATTTCCTCTGTTTTCATAGATGGAGTTATCCTTCTTGGTTTAGATTATTTCCTTTTAATACTTTCTGTAGTGCTGGATTTCTCAATAGATATCATTTGCATTTGAAGTTAGCATGAAATATTTGATCTTTTATATTTATGATGATGGAAAGTATTGCTGGGTATAATTGCTCCATCATTGCTCTAGCATGTATTGTGGGTAATACACCACTGAATATCAGAAAATGTGTGTCTGTCTTGAGATTTACATTTCTTCTTTGGTAACATGCAGTGTACTAGAAGGTGAAAGTGAAGGCTCTATGTGGGAACCTGCTCAACTTCTCCATGTTCAGAAAGATGTGTAGGTGTTGTGAGGTACTGTCTTAAGCCAGTGGGCCCTGCATTCAATTTACAGAGAAAAACCTATAGTCATAGCAGTACACTGGGTTCTTTGGAGATTCCCTTAAGGTCCCTTTGGGTAACAACTCAACTAGACATAACCTAATCCTGGTACTGGAAATTTTGATTGATGACAAGAGATGGTCAGTTTGGATTCTGTCTTCCTTATTATTAGATAATCTTATTTAGATTACCTTCATGTATGTATGTATTTTAGGAAATTTCTACAGTATTAAGTTTCCATGCTACCTCTCAAATGCCCCCTTCCTCTCTTTCCTCCAACAACCTCCTCTCTCCTCTTCCTCCTTATCCCTACTTGATCTTCTTATCATAACTCTCATCCTTCCATAATCATCTATTTCATTTCTGCTTCTGAACAAGATATGTTTTTAGTCTCATATTTTGTTTTGTTATTTTTTTTCTAAAAAGCAAATGAATGAATGGATGGATGAATGAATGAATATATGGATTAATGAGTAAATGAATGAATACATACACATTATGGTTAAGTTAACAACTAAACTGTCATTTATACCTGCTGCAAGGGAGAAATCAATTTTCTGCAATGGAGTAATACTGGTTATATCAAACATTCGAGGACAGGCCTTATGTTCAGATGTAGTTGGCCAACATAATTTGTTTTGTGTGTGTGTTTGCTTTTATTTGGTTACAGATTGATGTCTTCCTTCCTTCCTTCCTTCCTTCCTCCCTCCCTCCCTCCCTCCCTCCCTCCCTCCCTCCCTCTTTCTTCTTTCTTTCTTCTTCCTTCCTTCCTTCCTTCCTTCCTTCCTTCCTTCTTTCCTTCCTTCCTTCCTTCTTTCCTTCTTCTTTCTTTCTTTCTTTCTTTCTTTCTTTCTTTCTTTCTTTCTTTCTTTCTAGGTATTTTCTTGTTTTAGTTTGTTTTCTTGGTTTTTTTGAAGGTTTGTTGTACTGAGTTTTTGTTTGTTTTTGACAAATAATCTTAAAGTAGGTTATGTAGGGAGATGGGAGGATCGAGGACTTGGGAGAGGAAAGAACATATGATTAAATGTATTTAAATTTAAAAATTCTTTTAAATAAAAAATCACCTAAAGACTTTTATAAACCCCCAAACCCCAATCACCATCACAATGATTAAATGTAAAGTTCTGGGAGGCTAACAGCAAGTCACTATTTTTCTTTAAGACTCAAAATGCACTGCTAACTAGGGATTTAAACTAGAGGATGGTTTGTAATACTAATTAAAACTGTTAAAGTTCTGAGCAAAGATAGTCACTGATACAGTAAAAAATTCATGTTAAAATTCTCCAAAAGGGAATAAGAATGTGAATTGTATTATATAAAGAGAATAATGCTCTAGTAAACGGACTAGTTGTTACATTAATTACAATGCTGAGAGGGACAGACGATGACTAAAACAAAGGGGAGAGTAGTATAAGCTATTGTCATTTAAAGATGTGTAATAGAATCCTTCAATCTCTGTACAATTAATAAAATATGCTTTTACTATCCATGAAAATAAACAGAAATTTGAGCATGATTGTAGCAATGTGTGTGAAATGTACATTATATGCTATATGTGTATGTGTGTACATACACATGCACAGAGAGAGGCATAAATAATATATATTCACAGATACCTGGATTAATGTATATGTACACATATAAATATGTATATATATATGAATATATACATATATGAATATATCATATATATGTGTATATACATATATATATACTCATGAAAAAGTTCTTTAAAAATGATGATCCTTTAATGATAATGAAAACACTTTGTGAGTTGCTATACCTTGTTTTTAAATAATATTTCTATAAAAGTCTCCAAGTCTTTCTCTACCAACTCTATATCTATGTGACTTAAAGGCAGGATATATGAGCCTGGACAGTCCTTTGTTTATAGAATGTTTTAATGAAAACACTGTGTAGAAAATAAAATTAAATTGAAAGCATGTAAAAGAGGTACAGTATAAGTATTAAGAGCAACTAATGCTAAAATTGGAGCAATTAGAGTTACTTAAAGATAATTTTGGATTATCACCCAAAGAAAACAGTGAGCACATTCTGACATTAATAAATGAAACAAATAAATGAAGGTAAAATGTGTAACTTCCTAGCAAAATCATATTAGTGAATATTTTTAGAAATAATGTAGACGTAAAAAGGTTTGATTACTTCTTCCCAAGCCTATGTAACTATTAACCAACCCAAGTCAATGTTAAAGTGCTACAGCTCATGGGAATAGGTTAGGCAGACTCACCTTAACCACGTATCAATGTTGACATTAATGGCAATGCATACTTTACCTTGGGAAGGTGTTGCCTGGCACCCTGACTTCCCAAATCTCAAATTGAGGGTTTTTACATGACAGATTTCCACTCTTCTTCCTCAGTATCAAAGTCACAACACAGATACATATAGAAGGTTACTCTGTTTTGATGTTCAATACTTTTCAGGTGACTATTGAGTTTATTCAGCATGTTAAATTTTATTCAAATAAACAATAGTATTTTGAGTCTTTTCCTATAATGACTAAGTCATCCACAATGTCCAAACTATTACATTTTAAATACAGTTCTGCACATGGGCCAAGCAAACAATAAATTAGAAAATACACATAGAATAACTATATACTATCAATTTAGGTGATATTGATGTTAAATTAGATTTAGAAGATTTAAAACACTCTGGATGTAAATGAATTAGTTTCATTTATTATTAGACACACAATTGATTTTACATATACATGGTATCAGGTGAAATCTTTAAAATATATACTTATATTTCTACCAATCTTTGAACTGAAGTAGTTTTGTAGAATTTCCTTATTCCCCCCATGTGAACATGCCAATCTTCAAGGCAAAGAGACAAATTTACTTCTTTATCCCTGCTAGTAGTGTCTACTTTGTTGGTCCATCCATTCCAGTTCCATTGAGTATTCTACAGAGCCTTCTGTCCCTACTTGTTCCATTTTAGCTGAAGGACATATCAGAAGATGAGAATCTCATTACTTCTGTTTTCTATTAAGGAAAGAGTTCTGCTAAGAGGTCATGTCACATGCATCACACAAAGTCATGTTATGGATGCAGGAGAAGTGTAATGGTTTTACCTAGATCCCAATGCACTAAGCACTGGAAAGAAGAAAATGTCTTTCATATATCCAAACCAGACAATTAGGGATTCCTGACCATACTGAAAAGTTTGTGCAAACATGAAGATAATAATTAACTTATCCATGTCACCAGTGTACCAGCTAACAATGTTAGTACTCTCCTTCATTCCCTAATATAACAGAGTACCTGTCTACACTGATTCAGACACTGTGTTTGCATAGAATTGGAGTCCTTGAGGAAGTTTGCAAGCCTGTGCTTGATGCTCTTTTCTTTTATATTTTGTTGATTTTGTTTCACTTCACTGGTGTAGAAACAATTTCTATATTCTGTTGTTTCATCAAAGAGCCACACAGTGAGTTCAGTTAGTTGCATGCAGTCTATATGATGCAGATGATGTATTCCCTCTGAAAGGAGCAATACTGAGAAGGTTGAGGCAGATTTACAGTGGTAGAATTAGTGAACGGCACTCAATTGAACGGCACTCCTGTCCCTAGGGTCTAGGGACTCAGTAGCTGTCTGGAATTTCATGGTAGTGGCTACAGAGACAGAAGCATGTGCTGATGGGTATTTTAGTCTTGCACTTATCGTACATTGTTTGAAAATGCTATGCTTACATTGATAAGAAAAAATAATTAAGATAAGGCTCCTTGAAATAGAGATATTTCCAGACTCTCCTTCTCCTGACTCATGATATAACTCCTCAAATCCCTGTTGTATTTCAGGTTAATTTAGATTTGTGGTGTCGGAGAAATGGTTCAATATTCGCCTACACAGTGTCAGTATAGAGAAGAGGGTGATAGGAGACAAGCAATTACATTGGGCTTCAACTCTTCACCTCTATGTTGCAGGGAAGGGGAAAAGCCAACCCCCTTTTTTATTGTAGATTTACAAGGAATGACAAATTAGTGTTGTTAGTTTACAGTTTTCAATAAGACGTCTTCTCTATAACTTTTAAAATGACATTCTATGCTTTGAACATAATGGCATAAAATCCACTGCTTGAGTTACACACATACCTATTCACAGACATTCATACACAGTAATCATATATAAACACATTTACACTCATACTTGCACTCACATAAATTTGACCTTTTGCTAACCAAAAAAGAAGTGTTGATCATCTCAGAGAGTGATCACTGTTCATATCAATAAAATGAATCATGTTTGAGTAAAACCAAATGAAAAGAAAGAGTCACAAGATTAAGAGTATACAAAGGAGACTATATAGGATAATTTCCTTTTGAGATTATAAGTAAGATTCCCTTCCCTTTTTTTCCTCCAAACCTTCCTCCACTCCCATTAAAATCTATGGCCTCTTTTTTTATTGTTACTGTATGCATATATGTATATGCATATTCATTCCTAAATATAACTATTTATGTCCATAAAATTTTTAAGGTAAATTCTTTGAAGTAAATGTCTATTTCCATAATAAACACAGTAATAATATTTTGATACATTTCTCAAGGTAAACTGAAATTGTTTTTAGGTATTGAGTAGCAATCTCACTTTTCTCGGACTTTAGTAGCTGATGATGTTGTATACATAAAAATGTCATGGTCTACAAAATTGAGAATTGCCTAAGAAAAAAGTGAATTGTAAATAAAGCATAATTACTGAAAGCATCTATTCTCACAGGAATAAGCAACACAAGTAGCTAGGGGCTTGTCCAAAGGTGTACAGCCAATAAAAATGTCACAATAAAACTCTAAACAAGATGTCACGTTAAACCTGGCAAACCTTCATTGGGTACTGGAATGGCAACAAAGTCATTAGAAACAATTATGCAATGGTAGGAAAGGTGACTCAGGGTTAAGAGCACTAGGTGCTCTTCTTTAGGATCTGAGTTCAGTTCCCAGACCGCATGCTGGACAGCTGACAACCTACTGTAGCTCCACTTTCAGTGGATCTGATACCCTCTTCTGGCATCTGTTAGTACTTGCACAAACAAGCTGCACATTCTTATTTATTTATTTATTTATTTATTTATTTATTTATCATTCCACTCATTTACATCTCAAATTATACTCTTCCACAAGTTCCCCCATCCCACAACCTCCCTTTACTCCCTCCCTTTTGCCTCTATGAAGGTGCTCCCCCACCTACCCATCCTATCCATCCCCACCCCTCCAGCATCTCCCTGCCCTGAGGCATCAAACCTCCATAGATCCAAGAGACTCCCCTCCTATTGATGTCAGACAAGGCCATACTCTGCTACATCTGTATCTGGAGTCATGGAACCCTTCCTGTACACCTGGTTGGTGGTCTAGTCCCTGGGAACACTGGGTGGTCTGGCCAGCTGATGCTGTTCTTCCTATAGGGTTACAAATCCCCTCAGCTCCTCTTGTCCTTCTGCCAGCTCGCCCATCAGGGTCCCTGAGCTCAGTCTGATGATTGGCCCCAAGCATCCGCATCTGCATTGGTCACTTGCTGGCTGAACCTCCTAAGTAACCACCACACTAGTTCCTGTCAGCAAGCTCCTCTGGACCATAGCAACAGTGTCAGGTTTGGTATCTGCAGACAGGATGGATCCCCAGGTGGGGCAGTCCTGCATGATCCTTCCTTCAGTCTCTGCTCTTATTTTTGGTCCTTGTTCTTCCTTTGGACAGAAACATTTCTGGGTTAAAAACTTTGAGATGGGTGTGTGGCCCCATCCCTCTACCGGAGAGTGTACAAATCTACTGGAGGTGGTAAGTCTCTAAAATTAAGATTTTGAATGTAATTACACATATCTTATATTTACAATTAGAAATGTTATTTCCTTAAAATTCTCACTTATCTAGAATTATTTGTTATACATTATTGGCTATGAATTTTGGATTCAAAAAATCTCTGTGTCCTTTCCTATCTGCTTTAATTCCAATTCTCTCCGAGCTATTATTGTTCTGGCATCTCAACACTGTAACATCAATGGTCACTGCTGCTGTCTGCTCACTGTGGAGTTGGCAGATCTATTTTCTGGTGATAATGGCTTTTCCTCCATGAAGTTCTTACAGCCAACACTTAAGCATCCCTAGTAGCAGTATGCTTAACGTTATCAAAACCAAGCATTTTTTTCATTTTCTTAAACAATGTATTCTGTAAAAACAATCTTCATATTGAAAGAGATTTTTATTTGTCTTTGAGATATTCTAAGCAAACATTGATATCAACTCAGAGGTACCACATTAAAAATTTCACCTTACTTCAAGCTCAACTTGGCATCAGTAATAGTGTCAGGGTTTGGTGCTTGCCCATGAGATGGATCCCAAGTTGGCCCAGTCACTGGATGGCCTTTCCTTCAGTCTCTTCTAAATTTTTGTCCCTGAATTTCTTTTAGATAGGAAGAATTTTGGGTCAGAAAATTTGAAGGTAGTCTGGTGTATCCATTCCTTCATTGGGGGCCCTGTATATCTACTGGAGGTGTTCTCTTTAGGTTCCTTCTCCCCACTGTTGGGCACTTCAGCTAAGGTGTTCCTATTAAGTCCTCTTACATTCCAAGCTTCTTACATTCCAGGTCTCTGAGATATTTTTTGTGGTTCTCCTGGCCCCCACCACCTGCAGCTGCATATTTCCATTCATTCTCCCTGCCCCTGGGCTTTTCTCCGTTCTCTCTCAGATTCTGCCCCTCTTTTCCTTTCTGTCTATCCACTCCCACCAAGATCTCTTCCTTTCTCCTACTCCCATAATTATGTTCTTCCCCCTTCTAAATGTGATTGAAGCATCATCACTTGGAACTTTCTTCTTGTTAACCTTCATATAGTCTGTGAGTTGTATCATGGGTTCTGTACTTTTGGTTAATATCTACTTATCAGTGAGTGTGTACCATGCATGTAATTTTGAGTCTGTTTTACCTCATTCAGGATATATGTCAGTTCATCCATTTGATTGGAAAATACATGTTGTCCTCATTTTTAGTAACTGGATAGTATTCCATTGTGTAAATGAACCACATTTTCTGTATCCGCTCTTCATTTGAGGACTATCTCAACTGGGTTGTTTCCAGCTTCTGGCTATTACAAATAAGGGTTCTTTGAGCATAGTTGAACATATGTCCTTGTGGGATGATGGAGCATCTTTTAGGTATATGCCCAGGAGTGGTATAGTCTGAACTGTTTCCAATTTTCTGAGGAACTGCCACATTGATTTCCAGAGTGGCTATATCAATTTGCAATCCCACTGGCAATGGAGAAGTGTTCTTCTTTCTCCACATCCTGACCAGCATGTGTTGTCACTTGACTTTTTGATCTTAGCCATTCTGAATTGTTTAATGGTTTAAGGTTGAATGTCAGGGTCGTTTTGATTTGTATTTCCCTGATGACTAAGGATTTTGAACATTTCTCAGCCATTTCAGCCATTCCAGATTCCTCTGTTTAGCTCAGTACTCATTTTAATTGGGTGTTTAGGAGTCTAATTTCTTGATATATATAGCTATACAAATATATTTATATTTTATAATATAATATTTATATTTTAAATATATTTATATATATTTGGATGGATGGGTGGGGGAGCACCCTTTCATGGGCAAAGGGGAAGGGGATGGGGCGAAGAACTCTGGAGGGAGGAACTGAGATGGAAGCCAACATTTGCAATGTAAATAAATAAAATAGTTTATATATATATATATATATATATATATATGTATCGTAACATATGTAAGGAAACCATAATTGCTCAATAAAACAACCCAAGCATAGCCTTGAATAAAGAAAATCACCGTAAAAGTCGGGAACTAGGTTAATACCAGATTGTTACTAAGTATGTGAGGTAAAATCAGCAATAAGTGGGAGCCATTCATTTTAACACATCATGACAAGAAACAAAATATACATTACAGCTGAAAACAACTCCCATTGTTACCAGTGTCCATATTTATACATTAAAATGAATAAGGAAGAAAAGTAGAGCTGACCAATCACATTTAAGGCTTGTTATAAATTAAAATATTGTAAAAATTGCAAGAGTCATATGTGAAAGAAGACAGGGTTTTTCAACCATTCAGGGCTATTGCATCATTGCTTCATAGGTCTTAATAAGGGAAAGTAAAACATGGTGTCTAAGAGGGCCCCAGTAACACTAGCTGCTTCGAACTCCAGTGCCTTTTTCATTCTTCCATGTATTGTCTATACATTATCCACCAATCCAGGTGACTTGATGCTTTCTGCCAGGATACATTCAGTGACACAAGGAAAGTCCAGGAGGATTGGAACGAACAGGAGCCTTAGTCAGCAGCTGGATTGGTACCACAGTGTAAGGATGGTGAAGAAGAAAGTGAAATGGGAAGTCCCTGTACTACCATAAGTGAAATGACACAGGACAGGGTTCTTTCTTTCAGTAAGAGGAGATCTTAACACTGTAAACATAAAAATTGTAATGGATATGCATTTTAAAATATTTGCTTCAAGAATAAAGATTCCCCTTTAATTGTAAAAAAAAAAAAAAAAAAAAGAGTTGAAAAATCATTGCTAGGTTTTGAGATTCTGTTACATAAAACCAAATGCAATCCTTAATGACAGATATTGGTGTGAAAACTGGGTTGAAAGTTGACTCTCAGGCTTGTGAGATAATGATGAGTAAGACTGAAAAATCATCCGTGTCTCCATGATGCCATGTGTTATTATCACATAATATATGTGGATCTATAATATATATGTATCTTATACAAGTTAAGCAGAGCCAGTAAAACAATGTAGTGGATACACATGTTTGCCAGCAAGCCTGACAACCCCAGTTTGATTATCTGGTCTTTAGATGGTGGATGGAGAGAACCAACTCCTGAAAGTTGTCCCCTCACTTCTACAAGTATTTTGTGATGTATAAACATACACATGCGCACACACACACACACCTACTCACATATAAATAATAAATGTAATTTTAAGTTAAGTTAGATACATGTGGAGTACTCCCTTTGAGAGAGCTCTGAGAGTATCTCCTGTTCACATCTAACTGGTGAGACTCCTCACCTGTGTATACAAAGGGCTCATGTTATATCAGAGCCTTTCTTGCTATTCACCCTCACTTTGTATGTACCCTGCCACAAGTTTGCTCGTTTTTGTTCTTTCTTAAAAGATGGTCTTCAGTTTGGTGAAATCTCCTAAAGGTGCAATATTCATGAGTGGGTTAATGTCAATCCCATGGAGGGAAGAATTCTTCTTCATGAACATCATTATGTAGCAAAGCCTGTAAATCTCAGTAGGGTACTGACAATGCTAAACCATGTTTAACTCAGTTTCCCACAAATTTCACCTTCCACTCATGTATTCTTTATTCAAATTTCTACTTGGTATACTCCCTTGCTTTTGGCAGCATCAGGGAATCCATTGGTTCATTAAAGAGCCTTTTGTTTGATGAGACACTTCCCATTTACTGTTGCAAATTCTCCCATTCCTTGATTTCTTCCAAAATAATGCCCTCTAGTTTATTAAAGTATATGAAAGAGCTTTGAGCAGTGAACTAGCCTTGAGATAATCTTGATAACTGACCTCAAAGTGGTTTCATAGAAAAGGAGAAATGGTCTCATCCAGCCATGGGCACATGACCTGGAAGACAGCATCCTGTGGAGAAATTGGTACCCTTTGATCTATGTTTTAGTTATGTGGTTATTCTGTCTAATTTGAAACACTGTCATAGTTTCTCAGGATATGATGCTTTGCTTCATTCCCTCAGGAATGCATCCATAATTACATTTATTTGATACTGAGGAAAGACTTCTTAATGCAGAAATTGAATGAATTTATTAATGGGATCATGGATGAATGTATTCCTGTGTGTTCTACTTAGCTGAAATAAAGAAATGTGGTGTCTTGTCTCATTTCTTAGGTCTTATACATTTTCAGAGAACCAAGCAAACCACTTTTCGAGATCTGACTCAGTTACAGTGAATCAAAGGTACCATGTACAATGACCATTTATCTAGGTGTTTGTGGACCTGGAATTAAAATAAACAACCAATGTTTCCCATTTTAGTATGAGAGAAACATTTACTGTGTGCTAATGGCTTATTCTTTCCTTCAAATTGCTCTCTTCTCTGCAGAAGTCCAGTCAGCCAGCATCTCTATAAGGCTGAACTTCAAATATGTAGATATGTGTGGTATATGCACGATGGCTACACTTTATACTATGCAAGAACTACTTTAACTGGGTAAATTGACAAATTTCGTTGTTAATCAGGTGGCTTTAATTTTCTTTTTAAAGATGCAAATCACAAGATGCCCATGGAGAGTTACCTTCATCTGCCAACTTTACAGTAGCTCAATAGTGAAGAAACCAGAAGTCAAATGAAGAATGACTACATCTTAGATGTTCCTTGCAGTACAGCAAGCTTCATGGTAAATGACTGTGTTGCTGCTTCCAACTCTCCATCAGGTGGGAGGATGGAGGAAGGTCTGATACTTAGGAGGTTAGGGTTTCTTGAATCAGCATGCAGACAATACTGACCGAGTGACTGAGCTTTGCTGGAAACTGGGGTGATGATGCTAAGTCCTCTCACATCGTCAGCAAGTGTCATAAGAACATCTGGGTGAAAGCTGCCCAGTAGAGGCAGGACAAGGGAAGATTTGGAAATGCTAATATGTTCAGAGAACATGCCTTTGAGATTTCTACAACTATGATAACATGCATCTGTGACCACAAGAAGAAATTACATTGGTCACAGCAGCAGCCAAGGAAAACAAAAACAAAAACAGGAAACAACAAAACATATGCAACAGGCCAATAGTCTGATATCAGACCTTGGGCTGTTTCTTTAATGATTGACAACCATAATGTCCAGAGCACAAGGATTTATTCCTGATTCTTATCACTGATTCATATGCCTCAGGCAAAACACAACATATGGACCCATCTATAAATACTTACTTGCAAATAAAAAAATACTTCTTAGAGCTTTATCTCCATAGAAATGCAATTAAGGTATAATCAATTAAAATGTTATAGATAGCATGCAATTATATAATATATACTTTGTGTGGTGTATATGTATATATGAATGTTTGCATGTATATGGGGTACACATACATGTGTGTGTGCCTGGCATTACATATTCTCTAGGGATCTGAATCTGCTCTTCATGCTTATGCAACATGTGCTTTACAAGCTAAGCCATCTCTCCAGCTTGTAAAAGTAATTTTTAAATCCAAAATATATGTACACAAAACAAATGTATCAGTGAGTCAAAGACATACTTAAAGTCTTGTTTTACAGACAATTATGTCATTTCTGTACCCTGCTTTGTGGGCATTGACAGTCACTTTTGTTGATACACATTCTATTCATATGTTAGAGAAGTAAATGTAGCAAACACATTATTGAATCTGCTAGAATGAAATTCATTGTGTCTCTGTAGCCTTAGGAGCATCAAGTTTGAAGTATCTGCGCCATCTGGAACAAATGGCTTAACTTCCAGCTGTATTCACTTAGCTCTTCATCTTGTCTAAGTGGAAAAGCTGAGGATATACACAAGTGCTTCTTTTGGAAAGAACATTAGCTGGGGGTTTAATCTGTGCTTTATATATACGACACAGGAAGCCTAGGCTTGGAGCTAAAGGCATGTTCCCCATGTCCAAAGTAATCATTTCTCATTTTTTCACAGCAGGATTGCTTGAATTTTCAGGCCAGCTATGGCCATCCCTCTCAGAGGGGATTACATTTTGATGGGGCTTCAGAATTTCTGAAACGCTTTGATCGTTCAAAATCTATGGTAGAATAGGAGCTGCAATGTAAGGTTACATGGATTAGTATAAGGAGGGCCGTAAAGGAAGAGCAGCGATGGGAAAATAATGTGGACTCTGGTACTAAGAGCTTCATCAACGTTTTGACATAAAGACTATTTTCTTTATCTTGGACAGTGAACCATTACAGCATTGAAACTAGAAAGAGAGGCATTACACCCAATCTGCTTGGTTTGAATTCCTGGGAAGGAAGATGCAAATTCATTTTGTAGCTTTAAGAATATTTTCGTTTCCTGTACCTAGCACTTTAGATTTTTGAAAAAGTAATCCTTACTCCATAGGAATGCTTTGATGGTTAAAATTTTATCTAATGAAATCCATTTGGAAGAGTGACAAGTGATAAGAAAGTAGATACATTTGGTGCTATGAGAGAAACTATATTTGGGAGTTCCAAACTTTGTATTATTCTATGATTTATAATTTTATAATCTATATTTTATGACAGACTTTTAACACATACTCCTCAACAAGCAAGCAAGCAAGCAAACAAAGAAACAAGAACCCCAGAAATTCCTGCTTTTTAAATTAACTTTTACAGCTATTTGGTTGATTTTGTTTTTGTTGCTGTTGTTCTTGTTTGATCACACAAAATTTTATAATATCTAAGACCATTTATATATAAAATAAATAAAAATTTCAGCGTGGAAGAGATACATAGCAGTGGTAATATGGAACCCGAAGAAGCCACCTCCTATAGCCAAGCAGGACCCCTAGTAGAGGGATAAGTACAACAATCCACCCACAAAACATTTGGCCCAAAATTTGTTCTTTCTAAAAGAAATGTAGGGACAAAATGGAGCAGAGACTGAAAGAATGGTCCACTAATAACTGACCCAACTTGAGACCCATTCAATGGGCAAGCAGTAATCCCTGACGTTATTAATGATACTTTGTTATATTTGCAAACAGGAGACTAGCATAACTATCTGTTGGGAGCCGACTCATGGAAGAAAGCGGCTATCATCTTTGCAGCCATCTTGAGCCATATACCCTGATAAGAGACTTGTTTTCAACAGCTCGCAACAGCTGAGCACACTCTGATAAACATCTTGTTTTTCTCACATATCTTGTTTTGCTGTTTAGTGCCCCCAGCTGCAAGGCACACATGGTCTCCACTCTGGAAGGCATGTGACATAGTGCTTTCAGCTGTGTTCCCCTGCTTGTCCACAAGGGCAAGGCACATGGTAAAGTGTATAAATACCCAGGATTTCTTTTGAGTAAAAAAAGAGACTTGCTCAGACCCTCTGTCTTTTCTCCATTCTTCGAGTCTCTTGCCCCTTCATCCCCACTCTTTCTCTTGCTAGACCCTGACCCACAGACTGGAGCAGCAGCTCAGGCTGGTACAAAGTGGCTGCCAAATGTGAGGCAGAACGGCTGGTACTACTATCCACTGAGAGACTCCACCTAGCAGCTGAGTGAAACAGATGCAGAGACCCATAGCCCAATATTGGACATAGCTTGAGGACTCATAACAAAGAGTTGAGGGAAGGATTGAAAGCCCGAGGAAAAAGTAACTCCACAGAAAGATTAACAGAGTCAACCATCTTGGAGCTTTGGAGGCTCAGAGAGACTAAACCACACATCAAAGAAGATACACAGGCTGGATCAAGGTCCCCAGCCACATATACAGCAGATGTGCAGCTCAGTCTTCATGTGGGATCCCCAACAATGGGAGTGAGGCTGACCCTAAAGCTTGATATGGGGATAACCAGGGGAAGGGCGCAGCACCCCATGAGAGGAGAAGGCTTAAATGGGAGGTGGTGCAGCAATCAAGATGCAAAGTGAATAGATAAGTAAATCAATGAAGAAATAAAGTTTTAAAACACGGAAAAATAAGCAAACATGAGAAAATGTACGTGCATGTGTCTCTCTGTGCGTTTATATGCATATACACATATATATGTGTGTGTATCTGTATGCTTATATACATACATATAAATATACACATACATACATGTGTGTGTGAGTGTGTGCATGTGTTCACAAATGTAGTTTGTCCATTTAAAGACTGACTGTTTAGCACTAGACGACCAATTGCTGCACTATTCCCTGTGGACGACCACCTCTCCCACTCTCAACTTTCTTCGGTTGTGTACAGTTCTTTGTGAAGTTGACACATCATGTGCTTTTCCCCATTACACTTCATATGCTTTCCTCTATCCAGTTTGGCATGTTCATTTGTGTCATCCTTATTCAGCTCAGGCTTGGGTAGTGTTGTTGTTGAGAATTTGTGGGTGTAGCTTCTGTTGTTACTAGCCCACAATCTCAAAGCAAACACCCTGATCCTCTGGCTCTTAGAATCTTTCTAGCTCCTGTTCTATCATTAAGCCATAGCTCTGGGGGAGTTTTGTAGATATGTTAATCTGGACTGGGATGTTTTAGATGGATTAGGTTTAGTGTTTAATTCTAAAACATTCCTCCTTGCTGTCAGAGAACACATTTTTTCTAATAGTACCCATATGCTCATCATAGGAGGTAACAAGTTAGTCATAGGAAGGATGAAAGAGATACTATATAATTCCTTCTTGAAGCGGAACACATCAAACTCCATCTTGTTGGAAATCATTAAATGTTTATTCACTAGTATCAAATATTTCCTGACCTTAAGTAGTTTAAATGTGTTTGTGTATTCTAAGTGCAAATATGTATCTAAAACATTTTTCTTTTAAATTTGTGAGCTTCAAACTGCCACTCTCATTTCACTGCTACATTGTATTTACTTAACAATAATACTTAGTATATATTGAAACTCTTGATGAGAAGCTAGAGAGATAGATAATGGTGAAGTGTTTGATACACAGGTATGTGGACTTGAGTCTGAATGGTCGGTGTCAATGTAAAAGGTGAGTGTATGGGGCTGGAGAAATAGCTTGGTGTTTAGGAGCACTGACTGCTCTTCCAGAGGTCCTGAGTTCAATTTCCAACAACCATATTATGGCTCACAACCATCTGTAATGGGATCCAGTGCCCTTTTCAGTTGTGTCTGAAGATAGCAACAGTGTAGTCACATGTATAAAATAAATAAATCTTTTAAAAAAGGAAAAGAAAAGAAGCTGGGTGCAGCCTGAAACTTAGTGCTGGGAGTCAAAATAAATAAATCCTGGGGTTTTCTGCGAAGTCAGTAAAAACAAACCAGTGAAATTCTGGTTCAGTGATGGAGACACTGTCTCAGAAATCAATGCAAACATTGATAGCAAAGAATGACCTGATATCTACCGCTAGCTTCAACAAGGCCTGCAGGGGCAAGTTAGCCCTGCACACAGATGTGCACATATACAAACACTATATAGAACAAAGCAACAAAGAAAAGCGGAGACATGGCTGAGGACACGCAGTGAAGTACAATTGGCTTTTATATGAATATTGCATTATTATGAATTTTGTATTGGTGTGCCGTGCTCTGATTGCTCACGTGATCTGGGCGTGGGATGCTTTCTCCCATTTGTCACAGATCTTTTGACAATTTCATGTTTTATTTACCAGAGTCCATTTGTCTGTGCTGGCTCAGCTTCTGCAGCACAGGTGGCTGATTGAGGCAGCAATTAGCTGATGGTATTGCTGTTTGAGTGTGTGTAAAGAAATTTTATGACTGTATCCAAATGCAGACATCAAAACTCTGTGCCTAAAGATGTCTGACCGAAGACTCCTTGAAAATGTAAATGATGGTTTTTGAAAGCTCTGATGCTTATAAATAAACATATGATATGCACATATTGTGCTTATGTTTTACATGATATACTTTACAAAAAATGATTTTTCAAACTAAAAAATTCCATCATCATTATAGACGAATATCAAAAGGTTCTTTAA
>NW_021604639.1:10095182-10182682 GCF_004785775.1 Grammomys surdaster | reverse complement strand
AAAATTACAGAATAACTAAAACAATTCTGTACAATAAGAGATCTCTTGATGTATCACCATCCCTGATCTCTAGCTGTGCTACAGAGCTATAATAATAAAAGCTTCATGGTACTGGTATAGAAACAGACAGGTTGATCAATGGAATTAAATCAAAGACCCTGTGAAAAACCCATTCAGCTACAGACACTCTACTTTTGACATAGAAGCCAAACCCATACGATGGGAAAATTAAAGTATCTTCAGTAACTGGTGCTAGTCTTTCTGGATGTCTGAATGTAGAAGAATGTAAATAGGTCCATTTTTATCACCCTGCACAAAACTCAAGTTCAAGTGCAACAAAGACCTCAACATAACACTGGATGCACTAAATTTAATAGAAAGCGGGAAATAGCTGTAGGCTTAGATTTTTCAAAATCTACTCTAATAAGGACTCTCTAACACTTTGACTCAAGTTTTAGATCACTGTAGGAGAGAAATAATGGCAAATAGAAAAAGGAGATGTAGACCTATTTAGAAGTAGTTCTTTGCATGATTCCAATCTCTCTGTGTCAGGATACAAGTAGTCCAGTTCAGTAGTGTCAAGATACCAACAGTCCAGTTCAAAAGTGTCACCGAATATGAATCACTAACAGTAGGAACTGAGAGGCCTCCACTAAATCGGCATAAGTCAGCAGGAGTGACCAGGACCATCCAGAATGCTAGGAGTTCTCTGCCATGCCTCTCAATGAAGTGAAAATCACCTAAGATGCAAGACCAAGGAAGCATTGCACAGGTAGCTATGCAAGTATGCTGTTCCTGTCTTTGGAGTTCCACTTATACTCTCTCCAAACATCATGTGTTCTCCCGTGGGTCTTGCCTCAGTAAAACATCACATGATTCTGCCTTAGTAAAATATCATATGAGCCTGCATCACATGACACAACCAGAAAGTTCCACTTCAAATGGTATTGTATGAATTGCTACAGGAGACAACTTCCAGAGCAGAACAGATCTTAGAGCTCAGGCTCTAAGATAAAAATAAAATGATAAATGGAACCTTACGAAACTGAAAAGCTTCTGTAAGTCAAAGGATACAGTCAATAGGACAAAACCAAAATAGAACAAAACCAAAATAGCGGACTACAGATTAGGAAAAGATCTTCACAAAGCCTACATCTGACAGAATTCTAATACCCAAAATATATAAAGAACTCAAGAAGTTAAACAACATGTAACCCAATTATAAAATGGAATACAGATATGAACAGAGAATTCTCAACAGAGGAATCTCTAATGGCTAAGAAGCAATTAAAGAAATGTTCAATGTCCTTAGTCATCAAGGAAATGGGTTGCTGTTGCCAATTGATCTCCACTCAGATTGCTCTGGTGGCAGTGCATTCCTCACTACCTGTCCCAAAGATTTGGGTTCCCGAATGAAAGACACACACATGAAGCCTTATATTTTTATATGCCTTAAACATTTCAATGGTTGGGCATGCCCAAATTTCCATTTGTCTCCAGTATTCCTGGGTTGTTACTTACTAAAACCTATATTCTATTTTTGCTGCCCTATACTCAAAGGGATTGGGGATGCTTTTCCCCAGCTCTTATATGATTGGTATGCTTTCTCTTCTGTACCACTCAGGCCTAGTCCTTATTCCTTTCCAGCATAGTGATTCTAAATCCTTCTTCCTGTCTTGGTACCCTTGCCAGTGAGTCATACCTTTGTCTCACTGTCCATCCAATGGCTGGCAGCAACTTTATTTACCAATCAGAACCAATTCTTGGCAGGGACCCTCAGAGTCTTACATGTTTATTTTTGTGCAATTTTGGGAACCCAATTTTTATAATACAAGCATTAGACCAAATCCACCACAGAAATGCAAATCAAAGCAACTCTGAGATTCCATCTTATATCTGTCAGAATGGCTAATATTATAAACTTAAGTTCCTGGTAGTGAGGATGTAGAGCAAGGAGAACACTCCTCCATTGCTGGTGGAGTACAGCTTGTATAGTCACTCTGGAAATCAATTTGGCAATCTCTCAGAAAATTGAGACTAGGTCTACCAGCTGTACCACTTCTGGGCATATACCCATAACTCTTGGCCATATTATAAGGGCATTTGATCAACTATCATAGCAGCTTTATATGTAATAGAAACTGGAAACAATCATATGTCCCTCAACCAAAGAATGGATGAAGAAAATGTGGTTCATTTACACAATGGAATATTACTCAACTATTAAAAACATGGACATGGTGATATTTGTAACCTAATGGATGAAACTAGAAAATATCATCCAGAGTCAACTAACTTGCACCCTTGGGTACTCTGAGAGACTGAACTACCAACCAAAAAAGCATACACAGGCTGGACCTAGGGACCCTGCACAGACATAGAAGATAAGCAGCCTGTTCGTCATGTCAGTCTTCCAAAAATTGGAGCAGGGATTTTGTTATTGGCCTGTGGATCCTGTCCTCCTAACTGGACTGTCTTGGCTAGCCTTAGTAGGAGAGAATATACCTAGTGCTGAAGTGACTTGAGGTGTTAGGGTGGGTTGGTATCCAGGGGGGACCTCACCCTTCCCAGAGAAGAAGGGGAGACAGTGATTGGGGAGAGTGGCCATACAAGGGATGTCTTGTGGGAGGGCCTGAGACTGGAATTTAACATGAATAAATATACTAATTAATGGAAACAAATTTTTGAAATTTAAAACATATATTTTTGATATGTTTTTATATGTATTATATACTTGTTTATATTATGAAACAACTCAACACATCTTAAAAGTAACATGGAATTAACTCCTTTTGATATAGTGTTAGATATCTAATGCTGATTGATTTATAAAATCCTTATTTGTTTTTCTGACTGGAAAATTATCACTGTGGAAATGGGATTAACTGGTGTTGATCCTTGTAACATGCTCGGGTTTGTGATATTACTATGACTCATCTAAAAAAAATCGTGAGACACATTAGGTAAAATCCATATTGAGAATACATAGCAAAACAGATAAATATTATTATAACATATGAATGTAATCAATTATTAAATGGCTCAAAAACAGTTCTAAATTGAGGAAAATTTGTCAGGCCAGGCAACCTCATGGAATCAATCAGATTGATTGGTGGTGGTTGTGGTGGTGGTGTTTGTGTGTATGTGTTTGTGTGTGTGTGTGTGTGTGTGTGTGTGTGTGTGTGTGTGACACTTACAGGGGCAATTGCTAAAGTCCATAGCAGCTTTGCCTGTGAAAGACTGACATTGTACCGACACTGATTTACTGAATTTATAGATTGTGCCTTTGTATAAGATTGTTTCCAGCTAAAATATATGTTGGGCAGCAGGGACATTTTATATGCAACATCATTCCAAAATTATTAGAATAATAAAATATATTTTTAGGTACAAGAACAAGAGGGGGTTAGAGCAAAGGCTTCATGGGAACATCTGGTGACCCCCAGAGGAAAATGTGTTGGAAAACTCTGTGTTCTCCTTGAAACAGTTCCACAAACATAATTGACACTCAAAAACGAAGCATGATGCCAGCTTTGTGGTCCCAGTACTGGGGAAGCCAGGCAGGAGATCATCACCAGTTTAATGGTGGCATAGTGAGTTCTAGACCAATCTGGACTACAGAAGACTTGCCTAAAGCAATCAATTATATCAGAGTAAAAGCAAATCAAAGAAACATATTATAACATTTAAAATGTTGCTTGATATATATACTAACACTTTCTACAACTTGAGAAACAATTTTTCTCAATAACCATATAAAGTTAAACAAATATTTCATTTTAAGCAGTAGGTTTTATAAACGACTTTAATTTGTTTATTGAAATCATATCCTTTTCCACTTCATTAAAAGCTTGGAAAAAAGTTTTTTTATACATAAATAAAAGAGCATCCATACATAAAAGAGCATCCATACACATATAAACATGCACATGCAAATGCATACGACACACACATACACACACATCTAGACAAAGAATGAAATAGTGAAATGTATATTAAAATTGCATAATAAGATGAATATATTCATAAACTTATAGCACTCACTTATGGCCTTCTTAGGAACAAGTGATGTTATCGTCAAAGTTACTGTGCCCTGGGCTATTTCTCTGAAATTCCACAAGCAATGATAAATGTTTGGCAAGAACATGATATTTTTCAATCATAAATATGTTTTAAAATTTACAAAAATTAAGAGGCTAGCACAACGACACCAAATAGATCATTTAGCTTCAAAATTATCAATGTTCTGCCAGCCTCCTCATAGAAGAACACTGAGCATCAAGTCTTGCAGGGAATATTAAGACTACTCAAAACATTTCTGATTTACTTTGGGGTTTCCAGTTTGAAAGATCTCCTAAATACATAGAAGGTAAGAGATGATTCAATTTATAAAATGCTTGCCATGTTTGATTCCCAGAGTTCCCAGAAAACAAAGCTATATTTGTGAATATAGAATGGTCTGAGTATTAGGGAATTAGAGATTGGAACAGAACAGCCAGCCTGATCTAGTTAGCAAGTTCAGGTAAGAGATTGTATCTTACAAAAATGACAATTGGTGTTACTTGAGGAAAAACAGCCAAGACTGGGGTCTGTCTTCCACTCATGGGCACACACACTAATAATGCAAACACATACAAACATGCACACACATAAACAGCTGCCCTGCCCGATAAACTAAAAATATTAGCATGGATAAATGCTGTATAAGCAACCATTATCACTACAAAATAAAGACATTTTTATGTGAAATATATACAATATCACATCCCAACATATACATGTTGAGAGCCTGATAGAGTTGTCAGGTTACAACTCTATTAAGGAACTAATCTTATTTTAACTTTATATCTTTAACTTGTTTGCAATAGGTTAGTAAGAAGACATAAGATTCAAAACAATATTCATCTTTAGCCAGATAGATTAAACATCTATTCCATTTTTGACAATCTTAAATAGAACAGAAAATTTCAATAGTGAATGAACAGCAATTATCTCTTATCATAGACTTTTTCTCTCTGGCTCCCTTCTCAAAATAGTTACACCTTTTCATTTGAATAATTTGATAAACCATGAATGATTTTTCTATTGATTTGCTAAGACAGATATTGCTGCCAAGTAGACATGCTGCTGGAAAATACATTTAAATATGACTGTCACTGAACCGGTGATTGAGGGAATGTAGGCTAATGTCTGTAAGTTCTTTTAACATATTTAAAAGATATTTGAATATTGAGTCCATGTTTTCAAAGTACAGGGTATGGATGTAGGCTAAAAGTTATCCTAGACACAGTAACTTTAGCCTAAAATATTATGGGGAAATCAGAAGAAAGACATTCCTCATGTTGAAAGAGTTGACTGAACAGTGCATAAAGAAAAAAAAATTAAAGTTAAGGGAAAATAGACATATGTGTTTTTCTAAAAGTCAACTGGACAGTGGTACCCTGATAAACAGAATTCAGAATGTCTGATTTAGCATGACAGGGGAATATAGTTTAAGTTACAAAAATTTGTGGTACTCAAAATCTAGGCAAACTCTGGTTTCAGAACTTAGAATTGTGGGCCAATTGCATCAGTATTATATATACTTTTCTGAAATGCTGTGTTAGCTTAAAAATTATGTCTAATTTCTCCTGTATGGCAAACTATGCCAATACTTCTTTCGAATGAGTGGTATCATTTGGAAATCTTAAAGGTGGATAACAGGGTTATTGAACATTATGTGACACCATTTTGCCAGCTCCTTCCAGGTGTTGGACTGAGGACATTGGGTTGGGATAAGGCCGCCAGAACTCTTTGCACAAGGTCTGATGTCATTTCTGCATATAGCTTTTATTGAGTAAGGGCATGATTAAATTTATACTCACCAAGAATGCACTGTTGACGGGAACAAAATGATGGCCTTAGACAAACAAAATTAATTACTCAGACATAGTTTATTGAGATGTCCATGAAGGATTTAATGGGTTCTTTCATCATGATCTAGTAGATAAGATGTAAAAACAATGTGTTGAGTGAAACTCTTGGCATTGGAAATGATGGAGGATTTACATCCATATGAGTGGAAGTCTCCTGTGACTTTGTACATGTCTTTATCCTTGTACATATCTAGTTTTCAGAATCATGAATAATAGCTTAGGTGCTAAGTCTCCAAAATCTGTGAAAAAAATAATGCTACCAAATATATTTTATGTCAAGAAGGCAGATTATAAATTGGGGAGCTAAAATATATTAGATATAAATATTGGGCTCAAACCAGTGAAACAATAGTAATAAATACAGACATACAAGTTTTCAGTCAAATTTCTTTTTAAATCTTTACTGATCATTTCATTTCTTGATATTCTTGTAATTTTAATTTTCAACAAATGTTTACTCTTATCAACATTTTCTTTTTAATATTTATTTATTTATTTTATGTATATGAATACACTGTAGCTATCTTCAGTCATACCTGAAGAGGGCACTGAATCCCATACAGATGGTTGTCAGCCACTATGTGGTTGCTGGGAATTGAACTCAGAAATCCTGGAAAGGCAGTTAGGGCTCTTAACTATCCTGCCCTATCAACGTTTTCTTTATGATATAAAATAAATTTTTTCTCCAATTAGCAAAACTTTTTTCTTGATATTTAAAGTCTTAGGTATTAGCACATGCTCAGAGAACTTCTGTGTCTAGTGGACGTCTTTTATTTTCACCAAAGGAAAGAGGAAGTTAAAGAATCATGTCAATACTGAAATAGAGCTTAAAAGTGGATGCTTCAGTCCTTCTTAAAAGGGGGAACAAAATACGGGAGGAAATACGGAGACCAAGTGTGGAGCAGAGATTTAAGGAAAGTCCACTCTGAGACTGCCCCCCACCCAGACACTATTGAGGATGCCAAGAAGTGCTTGCTGACAGGAGCCTAATATAGCTGTCTCCCAACAGGCTCTGCCAGAGCCTGACAAATGCAGAGGTGGATGCTCACGGCCAACCTTGGGACAGAGCACAGCTTCCTCAATGGAGGAGGTAGAGCTTTCTGAAGGAGCTGAAGGAGTTTCCAACCCCATAGGAAGAACAACATCAACCAACCAGACCACCCAGAGCTCTCAGAGACTAAACCACCAACAAAACAGTACACATGTAGGGCTCCAGCCGCATATGTAGCAGAGGATAGCCTTGTTGGGCATCAATGGGAGGAGAGGCCCTTGGTCCTGTAAAGGCTTGATGCCTCAGTGTAGGGAAATGCCACGGCAAGTAGGCAAGAATGGGTGGGTGGGTGGGTGGTAGAACACCCTCAATAGAAGCATGGGGGGGATGGCATAGGGTGTTTCTGGAGGGAAACTAGGAAAGGGAAACATTTGAAATATAAATAAATAAAATATCCAATAAAAATAAATTAAATAAAAGTAAAAATTAGAAGAATACATAGAAAGAACTAAGAATACTAGAAAAATACTGGTGGGTAAAATGAGAGCATCAACAGAAATAAAATTTATAAAAACAAAAATACAAAAAAAGTGAAACTTCATCAATAATGTGTACAAAATTTGTCTCAATTTTACAAACTTCTCTCCGTAAGGACTATCGAATAGAGGGGACGAGTAGAAAGTGCCAATCATTACTATTCTTCTCAAAGCAAATGATAAAAATAGAGAGAAAAAAATCCTTGAGATACATGGTCGAATAATTGATCCTCTGTAAAAAATATTATATACTTGTTCAAACCATGAGCAATGTAAAGCGAATTAATATGTAAATTACTAACCTATAATAATGCAAATAGGTTTAAAATACAGTTACATTTTTTTCTTTAACCTTAGTTATGTACAATGTAAACTAAACTCAGAAAAAAAATGACTAAAAAGGACCTAAAACATTGATTTATAATTCATAATCTCTCATAATGAAAATACTGGGGCTGTGATTTTTATCCTTTATTATTATAGAATGTGTACCACAGAGAGAGACAGAAAGTCAGACACAGAGGCAAGCATATACACACACACGCTCGTGCGCACACTCACACACACACACACACACAGAGAGAGAGAGAGAGAGAGAGAGAGAGAGAGAGAGAGAGAGAGAACTAAGAGATGTTGGTCTCATGGGATGCTGTAATCTGCAGTTTTGAAGGCAGAGAGTATCTCACTCACATTTACTTTTTGTGCCCCAATGTCTCCATTAATCAATATTGCACATATAGTAATAGATACATCCGTTTATTGATAAAAGTTTAAAACCCATTGAGAGCAACATTTTATCTTCCATATTTTCTAAGGATATGATTTTTATGGTGCTTTGTTGAAAATAGGCACTAAGAAATACTTTTTAGATGAATGAATTATGAATCATCAAAACCATAAATTAATAAAATGCTCTGACTGAAGAGCCACTTTTTTATCAGTGACCACACAGCATGTACTACATTTAAATTATTGTTCAGATTCAATTTAAGGCCAGTCTATTTAGAAATAAAAAAATGAGATCAATAAATCAATAGAGTAGAAAATGGGACCAATTCATGACAACATAACATGAGGTGGGCTTTTTGCCTCAGGCAGAACCAAACTAACATTTTTTTAATAGTGCCATAGGGAATTTTTATTACTTAAAAATGCTGAGATAAAATATTTATATGAAGAGTGAAGAGGAAAAATTACAAATATGTATGTTACCACGGTATGTCACAAATTCATGTTATCATAATTTGGAAAATATATTCCCTACACTTGTATTAAAGTACATGAGTCTCATGGCATTCTCACAAATACCACCCTAAGGCATTTTAAAGAATTAACCAATATATTCATCTATAAAAATAAATATAGGTAGCTGTCTATATAAGAAAGCTATATCTCAAGCTATTCTCATGGTTAGATGTGATAGTTGATGGAACGAACATGCATCTATAATGGTCTACATGAATGCAAACAACTTTTCAGGAATATATACATTTATTTATATCCTCATAATGTTCACATAGACTTTGCCTTCTCTCTCAGGGCACATCAGCTGAATTACATAAATAATATCAGCTTTCAATAGTCAAACAACAGTTTTGAGAACTGGCTGCCATTAATCATCACCGATTCTGGGTCAATGAGTATCCAGCTGCAAAAATAAATGAGATAACGTATTTCACCATAAGACAATGAGTTTTATAAATAAAACTTGCCTCCCTTCAGAATGTATATAGTGTCTACACATCAACAAATATGAGCAGATGATGAATAAGCTTGCAAAAAGAGCTGGGCAAAACAGTTGCTACTTACACAACATAAAAACAAATACTGATTTTTCTAACTCTATATTGTTTAAATGGCACAGAATCACTAAAAATGCAATATATTTTTTTTAAAAAATGAAAAGCAGCTAAATGGCATTTTTCAAAGGTCTGCTTGTCCTAGGTCTAAATATCTTTTGCCAATTATTCTTTCAAAAATCTTGCTGTAAAGACATCTCTTAAGATGAATATCTTCATTTGTATTTTAACTGAGGTGCTATCTTTATACACGGGAGTCCCAGTGGGCTAAGACACACAGTGAGTAGATATGCTTGTACTTCTTAAGGAGCTGTGTTTTTCCAGAGAAATTAACTGTATCCCAGTGATGGGAGTTAGAGTGTCTTTGCTATTACTCCTGTTTTTGTAATCAAATATTCTGACCATAGTAGAAATGCAAGAAAGAAAGGGTTCAGTTCTGCTCACAGCTAGAGGGCAAAGTCCACCATCATAGAAAAGTCCTGGTGGCAGAAGTCTAAAGTGGATTTTTTCCCACAGTTGTGAAAAAGAGGGCAAGGAAGGACTCTGCTGGGCTTGCATTTTTAGTTTTATTCAGTCTTAGATGGCTGCCTATGGAATGGTGATCTACTTCAGCTAACACAACATATCATAGATAATTAGTCACATATACTCCAAAAGGATTGTCTTCTAGATGTTTGTAGGTCCTGTTAAATTACTGTTACTACTTATCCTCACCCTTACTAAAGCCTCTTTAATATTAGGTAATAGTGAGATATCCTTGTTTTAAGTCAAAAGCATAAGCCAGATTATTGGTTAGATTTACAACAAGAATCAGAGTATGGCTCTAATACAGCAGCAGGAGGCTGCTGCTGGTCTCTAGCACTTGACTGATGTGTCCTAGCATATAATGTTTTGTGCTTCTTTTCCTGGTGAACCATCTTGGAGTTGCATCAGCTATAGACATGGTCTCAGTCCAGATACAAGTCATCTTCTGTTTCTTTGCCATGAATGCTGAATTCTGTTATTCAGTCTAAAATTATATGAAAAATATAAAAAGAATAGTATTTAAGATAACATATATTTAGAGCCCAAGATATCCCATATATCGGTAACATCACAGAAAGTGCTTATGACACTAGCTGCCTGAATATTGGACTAGTGTTGGCAAGATGCTAGTCGATAATACCAGGTACAGGAAGATGAGTTTTCCTTTCTGCTGGTAACAATGGACATGATGAAACAACAGGTTTGAGGTAGATTCTTCTTCAATTTAGTTGGAACTTGTCCCATCAGTGAGTATTTTTCTATCACCCTGTCTACAGTTCATCATCACTCTTCATAGCTGTTCCTGCTTCATCGAGATAAAGGCATGACCAACTATCTCTGCCTTGCTTAACAGAAACAAAATAAACCTCAAGCATTCTAAACATTCTCTCTTATACTGTCTTCTTTCCTGATTATTAGATAATAAGCATGTGTTTATGTTGTACGGCATTGGAACATGATGTTGTCATCTACAAAGTTTACACTCGAAATCCACATATGTAAAAATCTCATACATCTAGGTTTATTATGTGTGTTTGGCCAAATTCATGATTATCCTGGATTAGCCTTAAACCACTTTCAGTAAATTTTGCTTCCCAGCATATATATATTTTAGTTTAATGGAGGTACAGAGAGCAAAAACAAATGTTGGTGAATAAAAGATTTAATACATTAACAGAGACAACAAACACTAACATCTGATTCTAATATGGTATGGTGTCAGAGGATTAGGGATGCAGGAGGGAAAAAAGAGAGAGATAGAAAGAGAGAGAGAGAGGGAGAGGGAGAGAGAGATAGAGAGAGAGAGAGAGAATAAAGAGAAAGATTGTTGTGAGTTGATAGATGTTAACAAGTCACTTATAATCTATTGTAATTAAACTAATCAGAACTTGCTTTAAACAATCTTTGTAAAAGTTGTTCTGGTGTGTATGTAAAAATCACAAAAAATAATTTTAATAAGATTAATCCCACAAAATGTAATACCCAAAACAGTTTATCAAGTATGTCTTATTAAGTAGCTGGTTTTTTTTCTCCAATAATAAAGATGGGTGGTCCCTAAAAAAAAAAATCATGGACCGCAGAGGGATTCATAGTATTCTTTTGTAATTTCTGTTCACCATTTGCCTATCTGCTGCTCTGCAGGCCTAACCAGGTAAGGTATCCTGTTGGAGGGGTGGTGATTGGATTTGCATATATAATCTCCAGTGCTACTACAGACAGATGCCTGTATCTCACAGACACAAGATGAAATTGTTAAGCCAATAGAGTGGACTGAGTAGTGCCAGGATGGTTCATATCATACTTGTAACATCATGGCCACATCTTAAATATTTTATCTTTACATTTCATTCCTCATGTTATATAAACCCTGTGTTAAAAAGTATCTGGCAGTTTTATTGCTCTGCTATCAAACTTGTGGCAAGTGAACCTCTCTCTGTCTCTGTCTCTCTGTCTCTGTCTCTGTCTCTCTCCGTCTCTCTCTCTCCGTCTCTCCCTCCCTCCCTCCCTCCCCCTCCCCTCCCTCCCTCCCCCTCCACTCACTCACTCACTCACTCACTCACTCACTCACTCACTCACTCACTCACTCCCCACCCCTCTCTTTCTCTCTCTTACAAAGAAACATACTTCTGGCAGTAACGCCACAGCAAGAGTCCAGAACATCATGCCAGCTCCAAATGCTTGAATTTCTCAGAGGTGCAGTTTACTGCAACAAATCTGTCTGCAGAACCTGGAGGAGGGATACAACCACAGCGAAAGAGAGATTAAAAATCATTAATATGGAGACATCTGCAGATCAACGCACTGTTTGATGCTACGCTGGGTGTGAGCCAATTTCCCAATTGTAGATAGAATAATTTTAAGAGGAGAATGAGGGACAAAGAGGTATGTGGTTCTTGAGAAGTTTATTGGTTCTCTCTGGTTTGTCCTTAGATGAGGGTAATAGTAAATGATTATAGACCTGGACCCGGCAACAGAGTGCTACTGTCTCATGGGATTGGCCAAATGTCTGCTTTGGCTATTTGATTTCTCTAAAAGATTAATGACGAGTGTTTATATTTAAGAAAAAATATAATTAGGATTTGTGGCATGATCAGAGAAAAGTAAACAGCCTAATATAACTTTTGAGAATGTTCCCTGTTTAAAAACAATTCTTAGAATAATTACTTCTCTGCATGCAGAACTGAAATGTACACTAGCTATTGGATTGTGAATTCTAGAAACAGACTCAAGACATTTAGCTCTTTAGAGACAGAAAATGGCACTAGCATGATTTGTGTATGTGTGTTTGTGTGTGTGCATGTGTGTATTTACTATTTTGGGAGGTTTGTTTTGTGTTTTTTATGGTTTTTGTTTGCTTCTTTCTGTTTTATTTTTACTTTTGTTGTTGTTGTTGTTGTTTGGTTGGTTGGTTTTAGAGTGAGAAAGAATAGAAAGTTAGTGGAGATGTCCGGGAAGGCCTTCGGTATATATAAATTTTCTCATTGCTGTGAAAAGATTTTTAGTGAAAGTGATTTATGGAAAGAAAGGTTTATCTTGACTTATGTTTCCAGAAGACTGGAGAGGAAGTCATGTTGGCAGGAGGCTGAAGAAGCTGTTCACATTGCATCCACAGTCAGGAAGCAGATCTCAATGAATGCCCATGCTCTCTTTACTTCCTCCACATTTTCCCACCCAGACACTGCCCTGGAGATCTTTAAGGCATCCTAAGCTTGTGATTCTTCCTAACAGAAGACTGTTTACCTATAAATGGGGTGATGGAAATGGGTGGGTTTTCAGACAGAATAAGTCAACTTTATTTTCTCCCATTACATTCCTAGCATCTCTGCTTCGATGCCAAATATTCAAAATATATCACACATCTCCATAGGTGCTGATAAAGACTTTGAACTTGACACTGATTACCACATACAGAATAAAAGTTTCATCTAGTTCTCTAAATCACAGGGGATGTAGAGCCCTCTAGTAAAGAATGGTAAAGAGGGTACAATGGAGAGTTTGAATCAAGAAAAGGGAAGTATGAAATAATATAAATATATTACCATCTGTGGTGATTTGAATATGCTTGGCTCAGGGAGTGGCACCATTAGATGGTATGGACTTGTTGGAGGATGTGTGTCACCATGAGGGTGGGCTTAGAGACCCTACTCCTAGCCAGGTAGGAGTGTGTCATCTCCTGACTGCCATCCGATCGAGATTTAGAACTCTTGACTCCTCCAGCACCATATCTACCTGGATGCTGCCATGCTTCCTGCCTTTAATGATAACGGATTGAACCTCTGAACCTGTAAGCCAGCCTCAATTAACTGTTGTCCTTTATAAGAGTGCCATGGTCATAGTTTCTTTTCACAGCAGTGGAAATCCTAACTAAGACACCATCTAAATAAGTTAAGAAGGGAATACTTTAGTGATTGTGTACTGCTGTCATCACAAGAAATTAATAAAGAACTTTATGTGATGCCTTAAATATTTAGTACTTGTGATCCTAATGGTCTAGTTCTTGCTTTAAGGGATCAACATTCTTCTGACTGATAAAGAATCTGTAGTCAGTGAAAAGGAGCAATTGGAAAACACAACAAAATCTAAAAAGCACTAATCTCTGTTCTTTGAGGAAATTACACATTCTTATTGTTTTCTTCCTGTGTCATTTATGAGCATACTGTGTCTATTTTTAGCAAGGAATGGTAAGACAGACTCTGACTCTATAGCCTAGGCTAGTCTGGAGCTCACTACGTAGTGAGGCACAATGAGGCAGTCTTGTCTTAGCCTCCTGAGGACTGGGATGCTAGAATTTAGAATATCCATTCTTTAGCTGTTTTTCTGTGCCGTGGAATTTATATTAAACATTTTTAATAGTGGAATTTATTTCTATATGATATTTTTAAACTTATGCTTCTGAAAAATCACCAGAAAAGGGCTTTCCTAACAAAAGAATGCTTGGAACTCTTAGCCATGGGGTGAGAAAAGTCCTGATGCTGGCCAACAGTGGTTACTTCAGAAGCTAAGTAAGATTGGAGGTGAGGAAGGCAGTGGGTCTCAGGGTAGACATTACAGCTGCTAGCACAACTTCATGAAGGACACTAGTCATATTTGTGCAGCCTCAGCTCAAGCATTTCTCTGTACATCTGTCATTTTCAAAAATACAAAATGGTATTTAAAGTATTTTATATTTACTATGATATCCTTCAATTTCCAAAAGCCATTTCTAGTCTTAAATTATTTCAGTTAACAAAAAATGGAAGAAAAACATTAACTACTGGCCATTTAGTTTTCTTATAAAAACTCAAGAAATTAATGTTAATAAGATACTGTTCACTAATTGGCAGGGAAAAAATCCAAATTTTGCAATTGTGTGAGTATTATTTTTTATTTTCCTCTAAGAAATGACCCTTGACCTCTTCCGTTTAGTTGTCCCGAGTTTACAATGTGTTCATCCAGGCCCAGGAGAGAAGTATCCATCTTTGAGCTTCTAATCTCTTCGTCCAGGACCAGGAGCAGGTTATCCTTCTTTATTCACATTCATCTTTAGTTGTTCTCTGGGTCCATGATATTTGAACTACACTAGCCATTTTTTTTTCTAGATTGTCCTATAGTTCCACATTGCCTGATGGCTGTTGCTGATTGAAATTAAATTATTCATTCCTAGATGAGAGAACCATATTGTTTTCCATTTGAGTCCATGTTATGATGAGGTAAACTGTGTTGATATTTCCTCATCACTGATGATGCTAATCTTGTAAAAAGTTTTGTATTCTTACCTTGGTATTGATGTTTCTTGTAGGAGGATATTGGAAGATTATAAAAAGTCAAGATTTTGACCAGTCATTGTAGAAACTGTAAATATTCTTGCTCAAAACTTATTTGATTGTTGTGATTGATAATCATGATTTTCTATTTTCATCAATGCTTTTCCATTCATAAGATGGAGTTATACCATATATGTATGCATCCCTTTTCATAATTTATTTATATTCATAAAATCTCATAACTATTTGCCATTTTCATAAATGATAATTTATTATTATTTTCATGCTCAAATTATTTCACATCTTCCTTTCATTTCTAAATATTTTTGCCCAAAATTTATTATGTGTTCTTTAGATCAGTCCATTATATTCTTTCTCAAATTTGCTAATTTTATGGAGCCAATAAATGTCTACAAATAATGATGGAACACATTTCTGCATGCACCAATGGGTATTGTCATAAACCTATTTTTTCCTGCACCTATAAATAGATATTTCAAATGTTGTAAATGTGCTATGAATAAATAATTAAACACAACTCCTTTATTCCAATGCATTTTGAGCCTTGCTTCTTTGTCTGTAAAACATTAACTAAAAAAAGTCATTAGGAAGGACACTTAATGCACTGCAATATTAAGCAGAAAAGTATTTCATTTGGCTCATCACTTTTTTCTATAAGAAAATGTAAAATTTTTACCCTTTTTATTACATTTTTATATATGTTTTAATCAAGATTCACTTTTCCCATTTCTTCTCAGATCCTCCCACCTTGCTATCCACCCAAGTTTATGTTCTCTCTCTCTCTTTCTAAACACACACACACACACACACACACACACACACACACACACACATATGCATACACTCACACACAAATCCCAGGAAATACTCTACTCCCAAACCATCCACAAAAACACAAAATTAAAAACCCAATTATACAAGCAAAAGACTAGACCCCCCCACTAAAAAAATTACCCAAACAAAGAAAAGTGAGAAAAAGTCCACAAAATATTATTGGGTTCCTTTTGTGTTGACCATCTACTCCTGGGCCTTATCCTGAAGTGTAGCCAATATATCCAGTGAGACACCAATGAAGAATAGTATACTTTTTTCTCTTTGCCAGCAAGTATCAATTGCAAATAACTACTTGATTAGGGGTAAGAGCCCATGACCAGTTCCACATTCTGTTTATCTTTGATTAAAATCAGTAAACCAGAAATGTGACCAGCCTTTCTCCACAGAGTAAAACCCTCATAACTGTTTTAGCATTTGGGAAGAAAAAAATGAGTACTGCTAATCATTTTTAAAACTTTAATGATCTTAATTTATATCTTACGTAGAAGCAAATAATCTACTCCCTTTATTGAGCCAAATGAAATAAATAATTACACACAACTCCCTTATTCTAAAACATTTTGAGCCTTGCTTTTTTTGTCTGTAAAACATTAACTTAAAAACAAAACAAAAGGCATTAGGAAGGACATTTATTTGTCTGTAAAACATTAACTTAAAAATAAAACAAAAGGCATTAGGAAGGACACTTAATGCTTTAGCTGTTTATTACCACCCTTCTTTATTTCTCTATGCTGAAACAACATATCTGAGTTCCTCTGGCCATTGTAATAAGAGGGAATATCCACAACTACATATGCATCACTCTCTGACTAAGAATGCTCTGTGTTTTTGACAAATTACCAACAGGTAATAGACAGGCAAATTATGGTGGTGACAAGAACTAACATGGAAGGATACGGTTTTAAGTTTACAGACCAAACTTAACCAATGTTGATCCTGGCTAATAAATCAACAACTAAGCCTCTACGTCAAATACTAATTAATTCAACCATTCCTCTCTCAAATTAATTTCATGTCATTCTGATTCTTTAAAGGAGATTTCCTGCAGCTTGAAGCAAGAACACTCGTTTATTAATTTCAGTAAATTGAGTGATTTTGGACAACCAAATATGAGAAAGAAAGATGAGCCAGGAAGAGAATTTTCCCCTTGGCAAGTAGAATCACAATAAATCCTTTTGAAATTAATAGAAGTAATTTTTACATTTATTTTAATGCTCAGATACTCTCATAGTTCACTTACTAAAAAACCTTATAATCCAAAATCCAGATTACAGAATAAAACAAAATAAAAATTCAGAATTTTTCAAAATTCACATAAAACAAATATAACAAATTAAGTTAGAGTTATTGTAGAATATTGTATTCTAGTGACAAAACAAAGACACATTTGGACTTACTTTACATTCACAGAGGGCTAAAAGTACCCAAAATGTGAGATTCTGTTGGCCAACTGAATCTTCTATACATAGATGATTGTATTTATCCTGAGCATGTTTAAATAATCTTATATAAGCCATGTGATGGAGTCTTTGTTAATTAGATAAAGAAAGACTAACTAGAAACCCTGGGTGCTATGCTTGATGGTTACTCATTTAAATGAATGTAGGTTTCTTGACCATTTATAATACACAGCTATACAGAGAGTACGAAAGCAGATATTTTCTACTCTTTTCTTCCATGTTATGTTATGAAAGAATGGAATATATTAATATTAAAATGAAATAATATCTTGAAATGGCAAGTCTGTTTCGAACTCCTCTAGGAGTCTTCAGGAGTATGAACTCTTTGACTCTTTGACTAAAGACATATTTAATCAGGACTAGAATTAAAGGAGAGCCCAAGGGGAACGTGCCAAAAGAGATTTATCTCCCAGGGGAATCTTATCATTTGTTAAAATCTTGCATCAGCAATGGGATAGCTATGGGTCTCTATCTTTCTAAACACTGGATTTTTGATATGGCTATTATTATTATTATTATTATTATTATTATTGCTGTTGTTATTAATTGTTTATTTATGAGCATTCTCTATGAAGTCAGAATTTTAGGAGTTTCCTAAACCTGTAATATTTCATGACATACTTCGCCAGGACACACTCTTCTAGTTTAATCAAGACATAAGGTAACACTTCTCAGGGCATATTTTGAAGTGCAAAATGAGTCAGAAACATGCTGATGTTAGTTCCTAACCATAAGTCCAGGAGACTTATCCTTGAATGTCAGACTTCCTAAGGCTGGTCCAACTTAGAGGAACCTGCGATTCCTTAGAACTGGCAAAACAGAATAAGATACAAGATTTAGAAGTTGTGTGTACGAAATATGTGCTGAAAGGAATACAGGTATTTTGGAAAGTTATATTATTTCAACATCACCAGTCAGGCAGTAAGCCGTAGGAAGTAGTAGTAATGATAAGTAAGAAAGTCATATTAAGTAACAAAACGTTAAATTAGCAGCAGGATAAAAGGACACCTTAGCGTATCAGACTTGGTTTGTGTAAAGTTTAAAGACTGATAACGTGTAATAAAGATGAAGGGCAAGTGTTACCAGAGAACTTCAAACACAAGCTGCTGAAGATTACTGTACACATTCAATTGGTTGGAAACTGGGAATTTAAAAATTAGATGTTCAAGTAAATCAATGTTAGAAATTTTTTCAAAGGTAGAAGAAAACACAAAGCGCAAATCTTCCTTTCCTTTAGACTATATTCTGCACTGTTGAACTTGTAATTAGTTCCCCCCTTCATATGAATTTGTTTCCCCATTAATTGCTGTTTTATTTGTGACCCAGAATTTACACAAAAGGTTGCATATTGGTTACATGTGTTGCAATGCCTAAACACCCAGAGACATTTGTACATAGCTAAGTATTTATGACCATCTGGAGTTCCTAGAATTATACACATCAAATGTGTGTGTGTGTGTGTGTGTGTGTCTTAAGGGAGTTCTCTCAAAAATCTACACTTATTAAGAAACTATTACCATTTTCAACAATTGTGGTTCATAGTAATAAAATTCTCCCAGGGGAAAAATTCAGCTGAAAAGGTCTCCATCTCATGTATTTAAACTGCATTTAAAGAGTGACAGGAAAGACACATTATGAACAGGTCTAGCCTATTTTTAATGCTTTTGTTGCACTCAGCACTAAGTGCCTCACAATAGAGATCTTTATGTTCCCATTATTGCTTTTACAAGGACGTAGGAGAATTGCAGTTAGTATTCTTGTTCCATTGTGTCTCTATATTCACCAAGGAAGAGCCCAAAACATATAGTCCTGCTTGACTAAAAAGAGCATGTACATTCACATAAGAGTAGAGAAGATGGCTAAAAGCTCAAGTATTCCTTTTAAAGCATTATTATTTTATGTTTGAGAGTATATTGTAATTACATAACTTCTCCTCTTCTCTTGCCTCCACCCAAACCCTTCCATATACTCCTCCTTACTCACTTAAATTCATCGTTTCTTTTTTTTACATTATACATAATATGATGTATAATGAAATATACACATGTATATATATTTGTAAATAAATAAGTATACATATTGACTGCATGTGTTGCAATGTCTAAATACCCATAGAATTGTACCTAGCTTAGTATTTATTTCCTTCTGGAATTCCTATGAATATATATGTAAATACATAAGTAAATTTATAAATACATAGGTAATCGCTGTTCAGTATGTATAATTTTACTTGCATATATATTTTCAAAGCAATTAAACTATTAGATATGTCTTTAACATAAATAGTCTATTCCTGTTTAAACATAGACACTTCTATGTATACCCTAACCCTAAATACCTGTTAATAGTGTTTGACTATGAGCTCAAGGGGTAGAGATAATCACCAGGAAATCTGACAACCTGAATATGATGCTTGAGAACAACATGTTTTAAGGAGAGAACCAACTCCCAAAAGTCATCTTTGGGATTGCCACATGCATCCTCTAGCACAATGATAATCTAACATGTATACCACACACACACATTATATGCATACAAATACATACATGCAAATAATATACACACACAAATGGATCCATACAACACAGACATACAGAGCACATGCATACAATACACACACAAATGCATACATACAACACACCTGCATACAGTAGACACATGCATTCAGCAGACACATACATGCATACAACCCACATATGCATACAACAAACATATTAAAACATGTAAAACATTAAAATAAATTATCTTAGACTATCTACAATATATGTTTCATCCTCATATCACCCTGTCTCCCCATGTCTCAAGTCCAAAAATTATTATCCCCAAACTACTCTAAACATACAAGAGTTTTTCTAGTTTTAGAATTTTAATTTATGTTTGGAATGCTAAGATCAAATCCAAGACTACAAATCATTCCTCTATTAATGGATATCCAGAATACTTTAGGCTTTGATTTAAGTATATCAAGTACTAATTCTTTATTAAATATAAAACTGTTGAATAGTTGCTGCCTGCCAGTCTTTCAATTTTTTTTTAATTTTTCATTGAGAAATATGGAGAGATAAGGTTTGTTAGTTTGTTTGGCCGAACATAAGCTAAGGCTACAGAGAAACTTCCAAATTACCCACTGTACAGTAGAGTGCCCTAGGTCTTTATTTACATTTAGCACTAACTGTCCTTATAATTTTAGAATTCTGTTTGAATATTTTGTTTCAGATATTCAATGCTTCTTTCAATCCCAGAGTTCTAATCTGATTCTATTTTATTTTTATCTGTACATATGTGTGATATCAAACTGCATCCTAGAATCTTAAAAATGGCAGTTGACTGCTTTGACAACTGAGCTGAGACTAAAGTGTACATTATAGGTGATTCTCTTTTCTCAGTGTTTGTTATTTGATTTATTTTAAAATAGATACAATAGGAATTTTATTGCCTTACCTAAGATCAGATCTTCAGACAAGATGGTTTTAGCTTACCATACAGGTTCAGAACCCAATTAGACATAAGATTTGTGTGTGTAAGTTCACTCTTTTTCTTGCTGGGTTTCCTAGTTCCACTTTTTAAATTTTCTTAGTGAGAAAGCTTGTGTGTCTTTCCCATGCCACCAGATCATCAGTGTGCACACCTTCCATACTCAATGTGCATTGGCTTAAGAAAAGTACAGAACATGCAGAGCCCCTGGTCTCCATTCATTTTTCAAAACTGTGAATAACCACTGGAATCTTTCTACTTCTGCCTGCCCTCCAGTGTTGCTTTCTTTATTGTGTCTAAAGTTCTAAGTTGCTTTTTGTGATTGGATCTGGTAGAAGACTCATTTGTTATACTTAGATGTCAAAATCTGCCCATGCTGTAGCTCACAATGTCACAGTGGTATGCTATCTTTCCAGGGTGCAATTTCTTTTTAAATTTTTTTCTCTTTTACTGAAAATAGCTCTTTTCTAAAGGTCTGCAAGACATCTATCCAAGCCCTTCTGGCTTTTAGAGTCTCTGTTGAGAAGTCCGGTATAATTCAGATAGGTCTGCCTTTATATCTTACTTGATCATTTCCCCTTGCAACTTTTAATATTATTTCTTTGCTCTGTACCATTAGTATCAGGAGGATTTTTGGTACTCTGTATGCTTGTTGTACATTTATCGGCATCACTTTCTTTAAGTTAGGGACATTTTCTTCTATGATTTTGTTGAAAACGTGGGCCCCTAACAACTGGAGCATTGGTTGTTTCTGACTGACTCTCTTGCCTGGGTTTGGATCATTTTCCTCTAACTGAGGTCTGCCTTGTCTAGACTTATTAGGAAAAGATGCTCATACTTCAAAAGCGACTGAATATGCCAAGGCAGGTTGATATCATGGGAGGCCTCTGCTTCACTGAAGAAAAAGGGAGTGGCAAGGGTTGAGGGAAGGCCTGGGAGGAGATGTAGGGAAAGCTGTGATCAGTATGTAAAGTAAATAAATATTTTTTTTAAATAGCTTTTTTACGAACCGTCACAAGACTAAGGTCCTCTTTTCCCATTGATGTCCGACAAGGACATCCTCTGCTACACGTGCAGCCCCAGTGTAGGGGAATGCGAGGGTGGAGAGACAGGAGTGGGTGAGTGGATGGGAAAGCACCCTCATAGAAGCAGGGTGAGGGGGATATGATAGGTTGTTTGAGAGGGGAAAATCGAGAAAGGAGATAACATTTGAAATGTAAATAAAAACTATCCAATAAAAATAGCTTTTTATATAATATATCCTGATTATTGAGTTTCCTTTCTGTAGTCTTCCCAGTTTCTTCACACCTGGATCTACACACTTTCTATTTCTCATTAGAAAACAGATGTCTATAAAAATTAATAAAATATAACAAAATATAAAAAGATAAAATAAACTAAAACATTGGAGTAGAACAAAACGAACAGAAGAAGGGCCCATGAGAAGGCAGAGGAAACAAAGGCCCAATTGTCCTCACAGACTACAATTTCTTAATTCAAGAACAGAAAATTTTTTACTAGTGTATTAATGTTTGTCCTGCTCTGTTTCCTTATCTATAAAATTGATATTTTCTCTATAAAATTGAGTGTTTTAATTTTAGCAGAATTACAATTACTGTCAAATGATTTTGTGCAGCGTGGTTATTAATCATAATCTTTACAAGTGATAAAGAGATCCATTTGAAGATCCTAATTTCAATATTTGTGATTTTATTTCAGCTTGGTTACTATATAGAAAAACTGGTAAGTGATTCTACATAGAAACTCATAACTACATTTTAATTTATATCTGGAACTCACACCATTACCTTCATATGATAAAAAGAAGTTTCAACAAGATTCAGTTGTTACCAAGCAAACATTTTGTAATGTACCTTCAATTATATTGGGCTATTAAACCCACCTAAATTTTTAGGGGCAACTTAACTATCCTCAAGCAACTCAAGTTTCTGAAACAAAGCATATAATCAGGGTCCTTTCCTCCCTGGTATATGTATTTTATATATTAGGTATGCTTGCAGTGTTTAGTCTTATTGTTTATGGAAATTACCTTTAGTCTTCCCACTTTATGAATGAAATTTCAATATATTAACGATTTAGAAAATGAGTCAAGACTTATTTTCTTTAGTTATGTCATGAAACTTATAAAGCTGTAAAGTATAAATCCTAAGATACATTTTTAAAACTAGCCGCTAGATTGCACTGTATCCTTTTTCTTTTTAAAACGTTTTTATTCTCTACATGGCAATATAAAAGGTGTATGTAAGAGCTAAACACAACAGTGGAGAAATAAAATTAGTTATCAAAATGTTAAAAGTATAATGTTTACCATGTTACAAATGTGGAACAAAAGCCATAGTCACAAGTAAATTTCAAATGAAATATTTATTATATCTTTATGAAAATCATTATAAATTTATTTTTTCTTTGAGAGCTATAATGTATCTGAAGTTTAAATTTACTATTGTAACTGCCATTCATCTTATATTTCTTAAAAGTGAGTTTCCTGTCTTGTTCATCCTCCATCCTAAACTGTTCTTCATGTCTGGAAAATGCCTGATGCTAATTCTTCTGTAGAAGACTCTCATAGGCTGCCAGAAAAAGAAGTTATGTGGCTTTCCTGCTCTGAATAGGTATAACTTTTAGGTTAATTGAATGGTTTACAAGGGCCCATTGTATCTACTGAGCAGTACTCCAACAACTAATCTTATGTAAATAAACTTAAGTTAAAGAATTGCCTTTACATAGACAAGACAGGGATGGTTAAAGAGAGCATGAAAAAGGTCAGAGAAGGCCCTGAAAAAAGTCAGAGAAAGAAAGAAAAAGATGAGTGCTGGTACAAGAATTGGTTTTCAGCCTCTCCAGGGTTGTCAAACCTACCTCCTCTAATCTTGGGACCATTATTTGGGTTCTTTTTGCTTATTTCTTCTGGTCCCTGGGCCTCAAATAGGTTGACTAACTCTGTGAAACAACAGATAAATAATTTGGTAGCAACACTTATTCAGATACAGTATCATAAGTTAGCTATGGAGGACCACAAGACTCAAGATGAAGTTGTTACTTTATCCAGAGTGTTCCCAAAACCCATCTCCACCCAATCTAAAAGAGGGAACTTACGCCCCTAGACCAAGCTGAGAGGGGCCATCTCAAACCCCCTCTGACAGGCGACCTGAATTCTTGCTTAGGCTGCGAGGCTAAGCACTGCAAGGGAATACCAGTAAAAGTTAAAAATATCTCTCTGGGTTCCTTGAGGGACCCAGACACTGGAGAGGTGGAATCATATTCCTCAGTTAAAAATCTTTATTCAAGTTAGGTTTGCAAAGAGACAAAGCAAAATTTTTCCAGGTGCTTTTCAGTAGTTTCTGGTGAATATAATGTAATGGATTTGGAGCTAAAGGCCAAGAAGCCAATAGAAAAATTTTATGAACTATAATCTGATAATGCCAAAGACTTAAGTTTTTTTTATTTTGCCATTGCTTTTTGCTAAGTAGAGTTTCTCAAGCCTGGTTTAAGACACACATACTTTAAAAGAATCTAAGCTTCAAAATAATAATTTCCTAAAATGGTGTTTTATAAATTCTCTGTGTCTTTTCAGTATGTGGAAAAATCATTAATTCTGCTTTCAGAGCTCTATAACTCTGGCCACAGACTATTATATGGAAGTTTTATTTTTAGCTCATATTTTACCACTAAGATATGGAATATTCAATTCTATCAGCATTAATATTTTGAAGAAAAATCTAATCTCTTTTACTATTATGTTTCAGGTTAAATAATAAGAAAGTCTATACACCATAATATTAAAACTGCGGAGATAAAGAATGTATTTGTTCAGGTGTGTACATGAAGATTAACTGAAAAAAATGGAATTTATTATATTAGTTCTGTGCTTCAGCATCACAAAGTCATAATTAATATGTGAGGTTCAGCCCTCATATCTGTAAATAATGGTCAAAAATTATATAAAATGGAGCTGGTGAATATCAGATTATACCTCAAATTTTTGTTCTTGAAGCACTTCCTAAACAGAATTAATATTATTAGTGTTTAAAATGTTACTGAATAGCCAATGTTTCACCTCAAGTTGCCTCACATCTCTGTTTAACCACATCATGTTCTTTGTATTTTAATCTTTTCATTAAGATGATAGGTATTCTGAAATGCAGAAAGCTTCATTCCATGGATTTTTATGATGGGCAGATCCAATGTTAAAGATAATATATGCATTGTTAAATTTCCATGACAATCTATGTTTCCAGCAGTCACTTACTTAATTACTAACTTACAGATAACTGGATATTATATTTGAGTAAAAAAAGACAATTGGTAGAAAGGTATTTCAATCTTCTTCCCATTCCAAGGGGAATGGATAAAAAGTGGCGTTAGATAACCTTTCTCTAAACAGAAGTCACCGGTCACTTCCCCACACAAACCCTGAGCCCTAATCCCTCCTCTCACCTATAAGGGTCCCATTCTCTCTCTTCCTATTTTTCATTTCCAGGGCCCCTGAAGTCAAGCACACTAGGAAGCATTATCTGCTCATCATTATGCATTATACACACACACACACACACACACACACACACACACACACACACACACAAACCTCTTAAGTCCCTTTGGAAGCCATCCCCAGATCTGTAGCTTAATTTAGCTGGTTCAATTAGTGCAGACAGGTTAGCTGAAGAGCAAAGAGAACTCAAATTCTGAAAATGCCAGGACCTCCTGAAGCTTATTATTTTTAAAGTGCCTTACTGAAAGTTTCTCAAAACATTTGGAGAGGAAATTGAATATTTGAAGAATACTATAACTTCAGAGGCAATGTGCTGATCCAAATTCTGATGATTTCTGCTTTTGTGAACATAACCATAAGGACAGAATAGATCTAAAAGTCCACATTACTTGATATGTTGAATACTTACAGATTTTTCTCCTTCATGTCTGGTTTGAATTATGTAAGAGAAATGTAAATGTCTGTAACCCATTTGATATCATTACCAATTATTTCCAGTATCTATAATGATGATGGGGATTGATGACTTCTTAACATTCTACTGGATAGTAGGATCCATACACAATCATAAATTTTATAAGCATTATTTAATGTGATTTTGATTGTTTCCCAGTGGGGAAGATTATACGAAGACAAGATGCCTTGCCTATAATGACTTTTAATTAATTTTTTAGTTAGTATACAAAGTAATGGTTCCACAGTCACAAAATTTTAATTTATATGTGCTTTATATATCTTCTCATTGAGTGCTCATCCCCTTCTGTCCCTCTTTCTGTGTCCCTTCTTTCCACAAATAGCTCATACTTCTGCATTCAAATATCTTATATTGTATCATTTTCTTCTGTTCTCTTGCTCTTCCTTCCCTTTCTCAGTCCCCCTTTTCTTTCCTGAAAATATCAAAGTTCCATTGTTTGTGCAGAAACTAAGCTCTCTGTATCTATGTACCACATTCCCTTCGTCTCTTCAACTGTTGGTGGGCATCGAGCTGGTTCTGTATCTTAACTATTATGAAATACGCAGGCACTCATTTTGAACAATGATTTGTATTTCTTCTTGAGTATCCAAGTGTCCAGAAAAATAATATTATAAATGGACATAATAAATTTTGAAACAGAAAATAATGACAGTGAAAAAGGGGAGGGCAGGGAGAAACAGAAGATACACAGACAGACAGACAGACAGACAGACAGGTATATGTGTATGTATAGACTGTCTATATTATATGATATGTGATTATATATGATATATGATACATGGTACATAGTACATGGTACATGGTATGTGGTATAGCTCAAAGAAAAGGGAAGAAGAAATGGAAATGTGCTTAAGAACTCAAAGCTGCTCTTTGAGAATATCAGATAACATATTTCAGATTGCCTGGTCAATTGCCTTGTAAGAATGAAGCTGGTTTACATGCTACCAATTCCCTTAGAACACTTGCTGTACTTTAGGGGTCTCTGGGAGATGCTATATTTCCTTCACTTTTCTACACACATCAAGATGCATATTCTAGCCTCTCTTGCTATAGAGGTAAGCAGATGTGACGATCAATTTTACCTGTGAAGTCGACATGATTTGGACTCATCCTAATGGATAGATCTCTGTCAGTATTTGTGTGAAGTGTAACTCAGGAGAGAAAAGGTACCATGAGTGCAGACAACACCATCCTGTAGGCTGCAAATTTGTAATGAATAAATTTGAAAAGAAAGATAAGCACCAGAATTTGTCTCTCTTTGCTTCCTGATTACAGATATGAGCAACCACCTCCCATTTCTGCCTTCTTGCCTGACATACTGTTGTTGTCTGCCCATGATCTACAAGGTAAAATAACTGTCCAGTGGAAAAAGGACAGCATTTTCAACAAATGGTGCTGGTTCAACTGGAAGACAACATGTAGAAGAATGAAAATTGATCCATTCTTATCCCCTTGTACAAAGCTCAAATCTAAGTGGATAAAGGACCTCCACATAAAACCAGATACACTGAAACTAATAGAAGAGAAGGTGGGGAAAAGCCTCGAATACTTGGGCACAGGGGAAAAGTTCCTGAACAGAACTCCAATGGCATATGCTCTAAGATCGAGAATTGACAAATGGGACTTCATAAAATTGCAAAGTTTCTGTAAGGCAAAGGACACTGTCAATAGGACAAAACGACAACCAACAAATTGGGAAAAGATCTTTACCAATCCTTCATCTGATAGAGGGCTAATATCCAATATATACAAAGAACTCAAGAAATTAGACTCCAGGCAACCAAATTACCCTATTAAAAAATGGGGTATAGAGCTTAACAAAGAATTTTCAACAGAAGAAACTCGAATGGCCGAGAAGCACCTAAAGAAATGCTCGGCATCCTTAGTCGTCAGGGAAATGCAAATCAAAACAACCCTGAGATTCCATCTCACACCAGTCAGAATGGCTAAGATTAAAAACTCAGGTGATAGTAGATGCTGGCGAGGGTGTGGAGAAAGAGGAACACTCCTCCATTGTTGGTGGGACTGCAAGATGGTGCAACCACTTTGGAAATCAGTGTGGCGGTTCCTCAGAAAATTGGACATAGCATTACCCGAGGATCCAGCTATACCACTCCTAGTCATATACCCAGAAGGTGCTCGAACATATAATAAGGACATATGCTCAACTATGTTCATAGCAGCCTTATTTATAATAGCCAGGAGCTGGAAAGAACCCAGATGTCCTTCAACTGAGGAATGGATTAAAAAAATGTGGTATATTTACACAATTGAGTATTACTCAGCTATTAAAAACAATGAATTTGAGAGGTTCCTAGGTAAAAGGATGGAACTAGAAATTATCATACTGAGTGAGGTAAGCCAATCACAAAAGAACACACATGGTATTCACTCACTGATTATTGGATATTAGCCCAGAACCTTAAAATGCCCAAGATGCAACTCACAGGCCACATGAAGTCCATAAAGAATGAAGACCAAGTGGGGGTGATTCGGTCCTTCTTAGAAGGAGCAACAAAATACTCAAGGGAGCAAATATGGAGACAAAGCGAGGGACAAAAACTGAAGGAGGGGCCGTCTGAAGACCTTTCCACCTGAGTATCCATCCCATGTGCAGTCACCAAAGGTAGATGCTGATGTGGAAGTCAGGAAGTGCATGCTTATAAGAGCCTGATATGGATGTCTCCTCAGAGGTCTTCAAGAGTCTGACATATTCAGAGGCAGATGCTCACAACTAGCCATTGAAGTGATCATGGGGTTCTCAATGGAGGAGTTAGAGTGAAGACTGAAGGAGCTGAAAGGACTTGTGGCCCCATGAGGAGAGCAACAATACCAACCAACCACAGCTCCCAGGGTCTAAACCACCAGCCTGGGAGCACTTATGGAGGGATCCAGGGCCTTAGCTGAATATATAAGAGTGGAGGGCCCTGCTGGGCACAGGTGGAAGATGAGATCCTTGACCTCATGAAGGCTGGACGCCCCAGGGGGTGGGAGTTTTGAGGGTGGGGAGGTGGGAGTGGGGAGGTAGATAGAGGTTACATCCACAAAGAAGAAGGAGGAGGTGTGAGGGGATTGGGGGTTCCTGGGTGGGTGGGGGATGGGGTAAGGGGACAACATATGAAATGTAAATAAAACATCCAATAAAAAAATTAAAAAAAAAATAAATAAAACAGACACATTTTAAGCGTAAAAAAAAAATAATTCTATTCTTTTGTAAGTTGTTTTTGCCTATTATGTCATAGCAACATAAAAGGTAACCAATACAATGTTTGCATTCTTGTTAGTAAACAGTATTATTGGCTCATAATCTGGACACTGATTTTTCCCACAAATTCTCTCTTTCCTCATTAAAACATGGAATGAAAGACTATGAAGCAAAAGGAGAGCAGAGCCTACTGTAGTGGAATCCTTGGCTTTGCCAAATCCACACAGACAGTATTCTGGAGACAGATACAGGTGAACAGATTGAAACTTGCCCTCAGTGATGTCTTTCCCACTATATCACCTAGTATCTGACCATTATAGGAATAGCAGGGTGATGTGTCTTAATGGTCCCCAGACATATTTGTCATCCTCAATAACCAGATTTCATTAGTTCAATACATCTACTGTGTATGGACAGTGTCTTCATCACTAAAAAACATATCTGGTGGGATAGCAAGTTGTATCAGTAGATAACTGTGCTTGCCACCAAGCCTGATGTTTGAGTTGATCCCAGGGCCCAAAGAAGAGACACAGACAGATAGAAATGTATATGCATGTGTGTACAGACTGTCTACATTATCAGCATTTTTAAAAGACAAAGAGCTAAAGTCAGAAGGCAGTCCTAGTCCATTAGGTTTTAAAACCATATTTCACTATATTACAGAGAAAACTAAAAAGTCATCATTAAAGTCCAAGTTAGAAGAGTAAAATAAAATCTCTGTCAACCTTCTCAAATATATACAAATATTCCTATTCTTGTTTTGAAAGCTAAAACAACAAAAACAAAAGCAGAAATGCAAAAGGTTTCTCCAAAGTCTATGCCAAGACTAAAACTCCCCACAGATTTCCATAATTTCAAACATTGTGGTGATCCCCTGTGATGGTAAATTACAGTATTCTCAGCAGGATAATTGTGCCTTACTGCTGTTATGGTTATTAATACAGTTACCACTGAAATTTCTACTAGCTGCAAGCTTCTCTGTGGATACAAGTTTATCTTGACAATATCCCTGGAAGGCATAGCCATGATGACTTTTATTAACACCATTTTACTGATAAAGTAATGGAGGAGAGGAATGCAGGCACATTTACCAGCACAACACTGTGAATCTAAAGGCAAGTTAGTTTCAGAATCCAAAGTACTTCAATGCATGTGCACTCAGGCAAATGATTCACAGTCATTGTGTGCACTGTTGGAAAGAATCCCTGTTGCACAGAAATATTTTCTCCAAGGTCAAGTAGAAAAATCTTAATGGCCTTGGTAATTGAGGTAGATTGAAAGGTTTTAAATTATGATTCTTCTTATTTGCTCTTTGTCTGGAAATGCCTGGAAATTTTAGCTAGGATTCAGAGAGAGCTATTGTGAGCTTATTTCTGTTTCTTTATCATTGTAAATATTTAAGCATACTAATTAAAATTTGTTTAAGGGAAGAAACCACTCATTGTTCAGACTATATAAGACACTCAATGCCCCATATCTCAAAGCTATGTTTCAAAGACTATGCATGCAAAGCTAAAGTCAATCTCCTTAACCTTCCTTGCAAGAGAATTTATGGTCTATTCACAAATAACTTGCTTGATGCATGCACCTGACACACATTCACATATTCTTATACTATGCTCATGTAACCTACTCCTTATTAAATTAATTACCTAAAACTTTCCTTTTATGATACATTCAATTTTGCTTTATTCCATCTGCTTGGGAGAAACATATCTCCATATTAACTTATATTTCAGAAGCCAATTTCATCCTTATTATTAAAAATATATTTTATAAAATATATACAGACTATGGATAGTTTCTACCAACTCCTTCCAATTTCTTCCTACCTCCCTTCACACCAAGCCCATATCCTTTCTTGTTTTATCCCATTAGAAAATAAAAAACAAAACAGGCATCTAATGATTAAAAGACAAAATAAAAATAAAGAAACCTCATTATGATAAAAGAAATGATTGAAAAAGTAAACAAAAAGCCAAAGAAAACACACACACACACACCCCAAAAAAACACATAAAGATAAAAACATCTATACATTGGCAATGAAAAAAGTTTTCTAAAACCAAAATTGAAATGATCATATGTAATCCAAAGCCCTGTGGGGTAAGAAACTAGGAAAAAATACCCAGACAAAGCACCCAACAATGTGGCTGAGTAAATTTTGTATTGGCCATCTACTGCTGTGCATGGGGCTTGGCTTTAAGAGTAGATTGTACACAAAGTGAGACTCCATTGAAGAAATAAATTCTTCATTTGTGAGTGGTTTCAATTAGAGATTGCTTCTGGTTTAGGGATGTGGAGCTGTCTACTTCCATTTTCAGTGTTGAGAGCCCATGAGGTCCAGATCTTTGGAGGCCTTATGCATGCTGCCATAATCTCTGTGAGTTCCTATGTGTACCCATCCTGCTGTGTTTAGAAGTCCTTGTTTGCCATTTTCTGTCTTTTCTTTCACAGTCTTTATGCCTTCTCTTCCACAGGGTTCCCAAAGTCATGAGTGAGGGGATGGGACAGATGAAGACATCCCATTTAGAAGTGAGTATTTCAAGATCTCTGTATCTGTCTCTCTGTGTCTCTGTGTCTCTGTCTCTCTCCCTCCCCCCCCGTCTCTTTCTGTCTCTCTCTCCATATTGTCAATCTGTGAGTCTCTATTATTCCCATTTACTGCAAGAGGAATCTTATCTGATAAGGGCTGAACTATGAGTTTTGTCTGTGAGTATAATACAGTGTCATTAGGATTCAGGTTGTGGCTACACTAATTTAGCAAAGCAGTAGTATTTGGTTTTACCTTCTGTCCATGACCTAACTAGTCTCAGGTTCTTGGACACTTGAAGAGTGTCACAGATGGGTTACATCTCATGAAAAGATCAATCAGATATTGGTTGGCTAATCCCATCATTGCACTATTGTATCTTATGTGCAGATCACTATTGTAGACTGAAGAGTTGGTAGCTGAGTTGATACTTGTATTTCCTCTTTGACAGCTTGAAGAGTACTTTCCAATAACATAAATACTAGTCATTAGAGGTAAAGTGTCTAGGCACCCAATCAACTTCTGAATTTTCAATAAGTTGTATAGGCATTGCATTGTCTTTAGCAATAGGTCTTACCATCTCTTTGTGGAGAAGAGGCAAATAAGTTTGACAAGAATTTGGGCTCTTTGCGGGTTCCACGGTGCCCTTTTCAACAACAAATTGATTACAAAATCAAACTCCTATCCTGTGTATAATGGAAGCAATAATACTTTTAAAATATAAATGTATACCATCACCCCTTTGAGTCTACATAGATTGCACATACTATTTAAAACCAAATTATAGCTACTACACAGGAGAAATGCCATGAAGATAAGGAAAATTAACTGATCAAAAGCAATAAGTGAACATTATATATAGTGCAATGTTTTCTCTTTCATGAAATTTTAGAAAACAAAAGAGAGTATGAGACTATGTTCTAATAGCTTACAAGCCATTGACAAATATTAGTTAAAGCCAGAATAAAGTTAAATAACCCTGCGAAGAAAATCAAGAAACTCAAGAGAAATCACAGTTCTTTTAGGCATGCATCTTACATGTGCATTTAAACATCTGGCTTTTGCATGGATACTAGAGAGTTACTCCTGACCTAATTTTCACAGCAAGCTCATTACCTAATGAGCAAATTCTTCAGTCCTGAAAGAGTCTGTTTCTTACATTTAAAACCTGAATAGAATTAAAGCACCAATCACACCAATGAGGTAATATCATATCTATGATATGGTCTCCATTGTTACTGTTCTATTCAGTGCTTGACCTATAGAAATAAAAAATTAACAATTATGACTTAACTTTTTCCTCAATTGGTCAGGTTTTATATCAACATACTGAAATTTAAAACCTTCTTCGTTTGATGTATCTGATGATTTTTGAAACCCAACACTCAATTTGGCATTCAAATTTGAGACAAAAAGCCTAAATAGTCAAAAAGTGGAGTCTTTAGATGATAAATACTGAACATTATTTGAAAAATTATTAGAAATTTAACTTTTCTGTTATATCTCAAAATGATTTCAATAAAAACAATGAATGAGGTATAGAAATTCATTTTGTTTTGGTTATTTTTGGTGTCATAATATAATTACATTTCTTTCTTTTTTCTCCCCTACTAATCTTTTCATATATCTATTATTGGTCTTTAGAATTCATCATATGTATATGTATGTGTATGTGTATGTGTATGTGTATGTGTATGTGTATGTGTATGTATATATATGCACACACACACACACATCCTTCTCAATCTGTATAATGTTACTTTCATTGCTAGATGACACCATCTCACAGTAAACTCCCTAATCTTCTGCCTTTAACAATCTTTCCACATTCTCTTCTGCAATGTTCTCTGAGTCTAAGATGAGGAAGTGTTTTATAGATTTATAGATGTATCTATTGAGACATAGCTCAACATTTTTGCATTTTTGTTGATTATAGTGCTCTGAAGTACTCTCCATCTTTTGAAAAGGTGTATAAGGGCAAATGTTTATAGTTGTTAAGAATTAACGCAGGTTTAGTAAAGTACTGGTTGTTGGTTCTCCTTCAATATATCAGATCATTAGCACTGAGTAATTAGCAATGTCTCTAGTACCAAGCATTATGTTTCTCTTGTTGATCAGGGCTTAAGTCCAGTTAGAGAGCTGTTGGTTACCAATGAGGTATACACACCTCCACGCCATGCTTATGGGTATCATAATTGGGTAGGACCATTGATCAGCTCCCTAATTTGGTAGCTTACATTGCACCTTCTAGTATCATTAAAGTTATTTCCTGGGAAAGAGGCATACAGGTCAGTTCCTGTTCAGGAACCTCTGTGCCATGAAATCTTCAGAAATAAGGAAGTTTTGTTCTTATTGGTTTTTTGTCTCTTGGATGAAACATTATGATCCCAGATGGGAAAAGTTCATTAAAACTATATATGTAACTCTTCAGTCTACAATAGTGACCTGCACATAAGATACAATAGTGGAGGTCCATGCACCCGGACCCTTGCGGGCTGCCCCGTCTCTGCTCCGGGCACCCCCTCCTCCCCTGTGCCACTGCTCCGGGACTCTGCAGCCCCCTGCAGTGTGCTGACTGCTTGCTCACGTGATGCTGGTGAAAACCATCAGCAGAGAGTTCAGCCAAGTCCCGAGTCCCGCCTACTGAGCCGTGGTTCCCAGGACAGAGTCAGTCGAGCACACGGGTGCGCACCTGACCCACCCCGTGCCCCACGAGAGTTTTGAACCACATCCAAGGATTCTATAAAACTATATTATAGACTCACTGCTGGAGCCACACATTCAAAGGGATGAACCTGTGTACAACATTATTATATTCAATTCTTATTACATTTTTCATACTTCCCATACAGCCCCACTTTGTATACCAAAATTATCTGAGGATGGAGTTCAGTGATAGAATAATTACTTAGCATGTTGTTTGACTTGGGTTCAGTCTTCAGCATTGGCAAAAGGTATCTCCCAGTTATCCCTCAGGGAAATACTTCTTGCATTTCTCACTGCTTAAGTGTCATGTTGTAGCTTGATAGAAATAGAGACTCTCCACTCCTACCTCACATCCTCTAAGTCTGGAATCTGGATCTGTACTCTTAACAGCATCTCCAAATGAATTAAATGCACGTTAAACACCCCAAAGCACGTGCTCATTAATATTCTCCTGGGGACATAAAATCTCTCACAAAAATGCCGAAATGAACATTGATCTGGGAAAAGCCTTCAGCAATGGTCAATCCCTCTAGTCTGTAATCACTGTAGAATAGGAATATGATGAGAAACCAGGAAATAAGGCAAATTAAACTTAAGGATATTTCAAGTAAAGGGCTTCTCAGTTCTGGGTGTCATGGTAACAGAGATTGATACAGACACCAGAGTTGACCAAACAGAGCAAAGAATACAAATCAAGTAGATGATGCCAAGCTGAGAGACACATAAGGATAATACAATCATGAACATGCAGCCAGCTTTCTCTCTTACCTTTTGTGCGCACATAACCCTCATTTTCACTTCAGTTTGCCTAAGTATCTTTGTTTTGTTGTTTCCTTTGTCTTATATTTTATTGTATAATTTTCTCTACTCATTTGTCAATTTGCTATATTTATTTTTTTCTCTATTAATAAGCCCATGGGTGTGACAATTACTCAGGTAGTAAAATGTTTGACACACAGCATGTGAATTAGACTTTGATCCTCAAGCCCACTTAAAAATGTTAGGCAATCCAGAGACAGAAACTCTCTGGGGGCTCATTAGCTGTACTGGCTAGTTTTATGCCAACTTGACACAAACTAGAATCATTTGGGAAGAGAGAACTTTAACTGAGAAAAATACCTCTGCCACACTGGCTTGTGGACAAAGCTATGGTACAAATTCTTGATTGATCACTGATGTAGAAGGGCCAAGCTCAATGCCAGCATTACCACCATTGGGCTGAGCATATTGAATGATATAAAAAAATCAGGCTGAACAAGCCATGAGAACAATCCAGTAAACAGTCCTCCCTGGCTATCCAAGTTAGGGTTTTACTGCTGTGAACAGACATCATCACCAAGGTTACTCTTATAAGGACATCATTTAATTGGGGCTGACTTACAAGTCCAGAAGTTCAGACCATTATCATCAAGGCAGGAACATGGCAGCATCCAGGCAGGCATGGTATAAGAGGAGGTGAGAGTTCTACATCTTCATCTGAAGGCTGCAAGCAGAATACTGGCTTTCACGCAGCTAGGATGAGGGTCTTAAAGCCCTTACCCGCAGTGACACACCTACTCCAACAAGGCCACACCTACTCCAACAGGGCCACACTTTTTAATAGTACCACTCTCAGGGCCGAGCACATACAAACCATCACACCAGCCACTGCATCAGCTCTTGTCTCCCATTACCAGATGTCCCTCAGTGATGGACAGTTATATGAAACTGTAAGCAGAAATAAAACCTTTTTCTAACCACTTTGCTTTTGATCATGGTATTTCATCACAGCAATAGAAACTCAAACTAAGAAACTGGCCAAACAACTTAATCTAAATTGGCAACTGTAGACCAATGAGAAACTGTCCCCAAAGCGAAATTCCTAAGGAATGACATCTAAGACAATTTCATGTACACACACACACACACACACACACAAACACACACACACACAGTTTTTGTTGTTGTTGTGTTTTGATTTATTTTCTGGGACAGAGTTCTCTGCGTAGTCCTGTCTATCCTAGAATTCTCTTTGTAGAACAGGATGTGAGAAACAAACTCATAGAGACTCACCTACCTCTGCTTCCTGAATGCAGGAAATAAAGGCATGTGTTATCATACCCAGGACCCATACACAGTTTTTAAAAAGAAAATAATTATCTTTTCAGATGTTTCGTATACAAGATTAAATTTTAAGATTTACTCTTCTGTAATATTATTTTACTCTTCTAAAACTGCTAAGGCATTTTGTTCAATTCACAGTTGCAAATACATAATTTCATACTGAATAAAGAACAGTAGATTTGAGAGCACTTACTGACACTATTTTCAACTATCAGAGAAGAAACAGGATTTTACATACCAAATTGTCACTGTGCAGTACCAAGAACGAGGTCAAGGCTGGGTATTAATAATATAGAGATAATTAAACTGTGTTTCTTAACCTCAAAGATTCTCAAGGAGAAATTGCCAAATCTTTCTTAAAATAGCCTTCATAGAATCTTCATGAAGTTGATATCTATCTATCTATCTATCTATCTATCTATCTATCTATCTATCTATAATCTATATCTATATCTGTATCTGTGTATCTGTGTGTGTGTGTGTATGTGTGTATAGATCACAATCATGTAGTACTTGTCTGTATGTACATGGGTGTACAGTCATCCAGAGAAGCACAGGTAACTTATCAAGGCCAAACTCTTGAAAAAGCAGCCACCAACTTCTAATAACTCCTAAGCGAACAGGATACTAAAACAAACTCAGATGTTCACACAGTTGAGATTTCCACAGCTAAACAGTCTATAATCTAATTTCAGAAAGAACTTTCTAAGAACATGTGTGTGTGTGTGTGTGTGTGTGTGTATGTGTGTGTGAGTGTATGATGGGCAAGTGAGTTATTTTTAAAAATAGAGCATGGACTTAAGGGGATATAACTTGGGGAGGTCAGGCAGGAGGTAAGGGTGAAAATGATTTCAATATCTTGTTTGAGATTCTCAAAGAATAAATACGAATATTTTGTAAAGACTCCATTGGCTAAAGGTTAGCAAGATGATGTAGTTTTTAAAGTTTCCTACATTCTTTGGCAAACTGTCAGGCTAGATAATTAATGGCTGGTTCCTTAACTGAGGCAATGGCTGTGAATTGGCACTGATGCCAGGAATCTGCCAGATTCTTGCAATAAAGAAGGAAATGTGGCTGCTTATCTCTGCTTGGTAAAAAGAAACAGTAATCATTGCAAACAGTTCTCTGTCTACAATGACCCACACAGCAGCCAGAAAGACATCACAGGAGATGTTCCTAAAGAAGAGAAAACTTTCTGTTTAAAAAATTAAACAAGAAGAATGAGTTAACGAAACCATGGAAAGGAAAAGTCTCAGGGAAATGGAAGCTGTGATCATGGAGAAACCATCAGGGGTTTTCACAAATATGAAACATGGTCTCCTAAATCATTGACAACTAATGGATCATTGACAGGTCCATCATGCTCCCCTTCCCACATCTCACTAATAACAGGGTGGGGTCAGCTTTCCATTATGTGACAAAATTATAGAAGTGTATCAACCTAAAGGAGGAAAGATTCTTGTTCAATCTCAGAGATTTCCATTCATTGACATTAGTTCCAAATAAGAAGTATCTTTCCATACATAACTAAGTAACAACAAAGGATTACTGTAATTAATTCTATGTCCATGAACTGTACACTTTAGATGAAACAGACAAATTTCTTGACTCATAAGAGCTATCAAAATTCAAAGAGAAGTATATGATACAGTTGGCTCATCTGTAAGAGACACATTCAATAGTTCATATATTAGCTATTTTTTATTATTGCTGTAATGAAACACTTGACAAGATCACCCTAGGGAAGAAAGAGATAATTTTGACATCAGTCTGAGAACACAGTCCACTACTGTGGGGAAAGCATGTTGGTGAGAATGGTCCTGGCTACAAGAGTAGGAGAATGAGGAAGCTGGTCATGTGCCCACAGTCAAGAAGCAGAAACATGAATGTTGAATGTTGATGTTCAATGTGATGGTTTCAATATGCCTGGTCTCCAAGGGAGTGGCACTATTAAGTGTGGCTTTTTTGGAGTATGTTTGGCCTTGTTGGAGGAAGTGTGTCCTTGTGGTTGCGAGCTTTAAGACCTTCATCCTAGATACCTGGAAGCCAGCCTTCTTTTGTCTGTCTTTGGATGAAGACATCTGTCTAGATGCTGCCTTGCTCCCACCATGATGGTAATGGACTGAGAATCTGAACCTGTAAACCAGCCTCAGTTAAATGTTGTCCTTATAAGAGTTGCCTTGGTCATGATATCTGTTCACAGCAGGAAAACCCTAACTAAGACATTCAGTTTATCTTTCTTGGTTTAGTTTTGTTTGTTTATTTGTTTTGTTTTATTTTTATCACATTCACTTTCTAAACCCTGCCCGTGGGCTGATACAGCTCTCACTCATGGTAGATTTCTCTCCTTAGTTAGAGCTCTCTGGAATCATACTCATAGACATGACCATAGTTGTATCTTCTACGTGATTTCACATCCAGTCTACTTAACAGTGAAGACTAGCCAGTCATCATCATCATCAACTTTCCACAAAAGGCATCTCTGTTCCTCAACATTGCATTCCTAAATCTTGTCCTTTGAAAAAGAAAACAATTCTTCCTCGAATGACATAAATTCTATTCCAAAAACATTTGAATAAAAAATTTACATTGCATTCTGTATGACCAACATCAATTTAGCATAAAAACAAAGGCTTTACAAGAAGAGAAAATTAATTCAGTGAATATCTCTTAAGAAAACAGACACAGAAATTCTTAACCATGCATTAACAAATTGAATCCAACGTATAGAAAAACTATATATTAAAACAAAAAAGAATTTATTTCATGTATACTAATCTGCCTAAATATTTGAAAGGAAATCAATAAAATACACAATGTTAAATGACTAAATAAGCAAATCATATGTCATTTGTTGTAATAAAAATGACAAAATATTCATTAAAGCAGAACAGGAGATACATTGGAAAAGAAAATCCACTTAGACATTAATGTTCTCATTCTTGATTAATGTTTCTATTATTTACTAATTTATTTATTTATATGAGAATAATATTTGATATTTCAAGATTTGAGTAATAATACAAGCACATATGCTATTACATTTTTCCTTTGTCTTTTTTTCAAGACTATTTAATTTTTAAATTTTTTTTATTTTTAAATTTTTTACTGAATATTTTTATGTTTACATTTCATATGTTATTCCTTTACTAGGTCCCCACGAGAAACCCCCTATTCCATCCCCCTCCACACTTAATGGATCTATTAATTCTATTTTTCATATTTTTGTGACATAATCTGTAGCTTGCTGTCAAATATCAAAATTTCAAGCATCAAATGCTATCTGTTTTACAGTTGAAATAATACACCTTTGCTTTTAATACCACTGAAAACAGACAAAGGGCCAATTTCCATTTTGTGGATAAAGAAGAGAAGTTTTTAAAAGGAAAATAAATTACTCAAGATGAACTCAAACAGGACATTTAATGTTGTACTACTTGAATATAAGCATAGTATGCAAGGATAGCTACAAGTATTTTTTAATTATATTAATAAATTCAAGGGGAGAATTATTTTGAATGAATCTTACCCTGTTCTAAAAACATGAGGATATGAAGTTTCTTCTAGGAGCAAATGTGCTTAATATAGAAAGCATCAATAGTAGTCACTGGAAAATGAGGACTGTTCACAACCCCAGGAATACCCACCATCAATACTTCAGAAGCCTGATCCTGTTGGAAATTCTGTGGCTGGTGCTGGTCACGTGGGGAACTTTTCCGTGTCTCTCATACCCACTCTTAGCACCAACCTGGACTATGATACAAAATAAGCAAGTCATGTAAGATTTTTTCCAACAAATTAATACAAAAGAAGGCATTCAAAACAATTAATCTTGGTAATCATAATCAGTGTAAAAGCTACCACAGCTTTTAATGTGTGTGAGGAAGCGGTGAGGGAATCATAACTTCACAGCTAAAAGTACACTACTCCAAATGTGTCTCGGAATGAGCATTTAAATGAGAAAATATTTATAACTTTACTCTAGCCAAAGACATGGCTTTGTAAACTCAAATTCATGTTCAATCACTTGTTTTCATATGTGAGATATTCTACTTCAGGAGAGACTTGGAGGTATATTAACTCTTACCCTCCCCCAACAAGGAATAGGCAGGAAAAATTCTGAGAGCTGCTGGCCCTCAATGTAACCTTCTTCTTTCACTGTCCCATGAGTGATACTTATATTATAATGGGAAAGGATATTCTCCAAATACCGTGAGAGGTAACAAGATTATGGCCCATCCACTGTTGCACCATTCTTGGAGGCAGAAGAAAAGCTCAAGTTGCATAGGATGTAGGAAATAAAAGAGCACGGAAGCGTTAGGGGTCCGGCTAGCTTTAGATTCACACATTGAAGTATACCAGGCACGTTATTTATCCATGTCCCATTTAGCTTACACAACCACAAGACTAATGGCATGCATAAAACAGGAAATATGCAAAACTGTAAGATAGAAAATATACATGAATGTTCTATTGCTGTGCAATATGCCTTGTGAGCATTCACTTAACTGCAGACGTTATAAGGAATGTGCTTTATGTCTCTATTACTTGTTTTCTATCAGCTACTACAATGAATATAATGTGCACATTTTACTTTGAGCCAGAATCAACACTGAATGTCCCAACAACACAATAGTGGTTATTTTCCACAACCCCTTTCATGCCCCAGCAGTCTCCTTTCATGTGGCATCCCCTTCCCTTTTCTGAATTTGTTTTGTTTTCCTTTTCTGGTCATCATTCTAGCTTTGTAGTCTACACCAACATTTGCAGGCCCTTATTAACATACACACAAACATTAGAAGTTAGGATCCAAATTTGATAGAAAATAAGGTATTTTTGTCTTTCTGAGATTGGGTCATTAACTCATCTGATTGATACGTTTAAGTTTTATCCAGTTTCCTTTTTATATACACATGAATAAAATTCCATTGTGTTGATATGTCACATTTTCATAATCTGTTCTGTTGGTGGACATTTGAGTGGGCTCTATCCCATTAATATTGCTTAATTTCTTTAATCCATGCAATTATGGGAAATGCATGAACAACCAATGAAGAGAAATCTAATTGAGAACAGTGAATGAATTCACCCTACACATAAGAGAAAATGCCATCTCTGGAAGTCATGACAGTTAATCTCCATTCTATTCACATTTTCATGTATTCCAATATGAAGAATACCAGTCATGACTCTGCAGGCATGGATTGTAGATTGGAGAATTTAAAAGTAGAAGATACAGAGATGAATGCTCAGGTAAGCCAACTCTACTAGACTAAGCCCCTAAAGTAAAATTTATTCAAGTCTAAGAAATGGAATTTTACTCAGTTACAGGACTCATGTACAGTAAGTAGAGCCACAAATCAAAACCACCTTTTATGCATTGGTAAAGAAGTTGCTTATGAACGGAGCTGTTGGCCATATGCTGACATCTTTCTCATACCTAGCGGAAAGCAGACAGTTAATGCCAAGAGTCAGTGACAGACCAGAGAGCCTTTTATGAGATCCCAAGGGAAAGAGTGGGACCTTTACCGGGTTTGTCATGAATATAGGGAGTGCAAATAAGAGTGAGCAGAACACTCTACGACCCACACTATACTCACAGAAAACACTGCCACAGCACGGTGCTCTTGTGCCTCTGTTGTTATAGTCTGATGGGCATTGCAGAAATACAGCAGACTGTTCTATCAGATAATGTTTTGTATTTAAATAATGTGCATCACAAGGCTTTTAAGGAACATATTTTAGAAGCTAGATTCACAACCATGCTAATTCCATCAGAGTCTTTTCATCCAGGAAAAAATTTATTAACCCCCTCCCTTGGTGTCTGTACTCTAGCAACATTGACTTAAGTCATGCATATTGTTTGTTGTGGTGAAATATTCTGAGTCAGTCTCCATTGAACAGAATTGTAATCATGTACACTTTTTCTTCTTTTGACATTATCTGGAAAATAAATTGTGAGGGATAAAAACAATATCAGGCTCTGCCTACATCTGTCTTTGAATGATAGGTGCTAAATTAGTATCACAGCTTTTGTATCCTGTTGAACTGTCCCCTAGACAAAGAAACATGGAAAACATATTACAGTTTTTCCGTAAATAGGCTTTTCTAAATATACTGATGCCAGACATCTTGCACATACAGTAAAGAAACGAATTAACAGGTATCTTTCTAAATACTTGCTTTAATTTTTATCTTCTAAACTTCTAATTCTGCAGTGGAGTGGTGTAAGAAGTATAACCAGCGATTTACAAATTGCATCAGAAGACTTCTTGGAATCACAGCATTAACTGCCATGAAGTTCTCAGCTTTCCCTTCCACACAGGAATTCTGAGAGCAGAGTAAATCATTGCTCTCCCACAGCATGTCTTTCATTGTGTGGGGCTGCCAGCAGGGCCTAATGAGGAGAAGTCCGGGCTTCGGGTTTGGTTTAGAATTCAGTGACAGTTTGATTGTGGGTTCAACCTTTTCTGCTGTTATTGGAATGTGAGTTGCATGCTGAATTAATGAGCAAAAAAAAAAAAAAAGAAGAAGAAAAAAAGGTGAAAAGAGCTTGGAGCCTGCCTCATTTATTTCTAGCTCTCTTCTTTTTGTATCGCCATATTTAGTGTGATAACTTAATTAAAATATATTTATTATAATACACATGTACACACTCAAGAGTGCATGTGTGGGAGTTATGGTGTGTGTGTGTGTGTGTGTGTGTTATAGCAAGGTAACTGTGTGGAACAATATAAAACACCAGGATCCAATTACTACCCATAAATGCACTAAGGTGTATTCTATAGAAACCGTTGCTGATAAAACCATTTTTTCATTCTCACTCGCATTAAATCCCATGGTACTCTTCACTCTTGCTACTCATCCTTCGCCTCTCAATAAACTGGGGGAAAACGGTTTCCATTTATTGCTGTAAGTTAGTGCTATTTATATTTTAGAAATGCCAGATTCCTTTACAAGTCACTTGAGACCTAGTGGCAAGAATGAATTACTCTGAAATTTCTGTCTTTCTCCTGACAGGTCTGCCTGAAAAGCATCTAGCCTGGAGCTGAATTCATTGTTATTTCACTATCTGTGAGCCAGCAAGAGACAGTGTTACAAATTTCTAACATACGGCACAAAATGATATTCAACAGAAACTTATTTTTTCTTTTTTAAAAAATTTCCTGGCTTTGACCAAATTAGTAAAGTCTGGCATATTTTGAACTGATGACTGTATGTACCTCTGTATGTTTCTGAAATTTAATTCTGTAATTATTGCTCTGGAGAAAAAAAAGATATTAAAGTAGATTGGCCAACACATTTCTTCTGATTTTTTTTGCCCTAAAAAAATGAAATGATGAAATAGCTCAGCCATTAGCATTTAGTGTATGCTGGAGTTTGCAATGTCTATGTCAATATAATGGCTTGTATATTATAACAACCAGTTATGATACATATGTGCATATTTTAGAGGTTCCGAAATTATGTTATGACATAGTTGGGGGCATATATATATTGTGTGTGTGTGTGGGGGGGGGGCTCTATGCCTTCTCCCATCTGGAAATTTCACTCTTCTCTCCATATATGTTACATCTATTTTGGTATTCACTGTGTGTCTGTTTTCTTTTATTGTCTTTATCATCAACCTTACATCTTCTTTAAAGGTGGCCTCTACACGTACCTAGTTCATCCTTATTGATTTCTTCCTTGTCTAGTGTGGCTCACATTTTTCTCTTTCTGTGTAAACCTGGTAATCTTTTATCCTGGATGTCAGTAATATATAGTAGACACTATAATTGTTATGTGCCTCTAAAGAAAATTAAACACTACCTCCTTTGAGATCGACAAGCGCTGAAATATCTCTTTAATAATTTTGGGCTTCACTTTGCTGCTTTGAGCTTCAGTGTACAATCTATGAATCACTGAGGAATTCAAGGAGAGGAAAGATCACAATTTGGACCAAATTTCAATTGGTCTCCATTGTCTTATAATTCCCATAATCACATTCCGCTCTTTTGGAGCAGACTGCATTCAGTTCTCTGATTCTTTACATAGAATAAGTTCCCTGTAAGTATACACCTCACAAAGATTGAATCATGACAGACTAAGAAACCTGAACAGATCACTGACAAGTTGGATGCTTTATTGAAATCTGGGAAACATTTTAAACTATCAAAAGCATTCTCTCAGGGCTGGGGATTTGATTTGGTAGGTATGATCACTTGCAGTACAGCATGCAGACCGAAGTTCAAATCCTCAGCAACCATGTGAAAAGCCAAAGCATGGCCACAAGCAACTGGAATCCTAGTTCTGTTCCAGTATAAACAGGAGTATCACTGGAGTCTACCTCATTTATTTCTAGCTCTGTTCTTTTTGTGTCGCCATATTTAGTGTGATAACTTGATTAAAAAATATTTATCATACATACACATGTATGTATGAATAAAGAAGAAAGTGACAAAGTCAGACGTCTTCTTTACTCTTCTGGCCTTACATGTGCATACAACTATACATGTCTTTCATACACACATGCACACACACACATACACACACACACAAACAAACATAAAATACGAAAAAAAATCAGAATATTCTCTTAGGCACTACTACAGAAGCATTTTATATGCATACATTTATATGCATACATTTATATGCATACATACATACATGTTACACACAAATCACACTCAAATACACACATGTACACTTGATGAAACAGATGAGCCTGAGTAATATTTTAATCTGAGCCTGAGAAATATTTTACACTGTACTCCTTTAGTTCTTAAATCTTCTGTAGGAAAAGTAAAACATCACAAACTCTATGTGATGTTCAGTAATGCACCAGAGATAATTGTGTTCTTGAGTTGTAGCTGATGTCAGAGGTTTTTTCTGGCCTGCTATGATGTCTGGAGCCAGAGAAGCTTGTGGGTCTTACTAATTAATTGGCTCCATACTTTGCAGAAGCCATCATACAAAGGTCTGATTGATTAAATAATACCTTTAGACAGGAATGAAGAAAGGAAGTTGTTGTGAAGCTGAATTTTGTAAAAATGAAGCCATTTCACTAAAATTTTTGTAGCTCTTAAAAGAAATTAGAGCTTTCTGGAACAGAACCTTTCAGATTTACTTATAGCTGCATTATTAGTATTGGTTAAGATATACAGGTTAGGCTACTGTGGTCTGAACAGATAGCAATTTAACTTACAGAAATGAATTATTCACAAGAAAGATTATGGGAAAAATAGAATGCTTAAGAGTACATGAAATGAAAGAAGAACCAGCTAATTACTTCTTTGTTTTGGAGTGAGGGTAAAGTGAAATGCACCTGAAGTGGGACTTCCTGGATGGAAATATTAATATACATCGCTGAATGTGATTCTGCATCAATATACATGACCTTGCTTAAATACATTACCTTGCTGACCAAGTCTTTGCCTTGAAACATAGATGTTTTCTGCACATATTTATATAGAAAGATAAATTGACAATCTCTACCTAAGAAGCATCATGTATATTTTCTCTTCATGTTTATTTACAGATAAATGTACACAAGGTTGCACACCTTGGTGTGGTGGTCTTTTTGTAAATTACAACTAGACCAGGCAACTGTGATTTACCACTTACTCAATCTATCATCAATTACCGTCATGTTAGTACTATTTGGACACTTTATCCAACCTACCTCTCAACAAACTCCACATTCGGCAATGGTCTAATTTTCCATCACATAGAGAATAAAACAATAAAATATGTCCTCTAGTCAATGTCTTTGTTCCCAGTTGTCTAACTCCTCCTTTATCACTGTTTATCTATACTTCCTGTCTTCCACATGAAAGACTTCTGTGTACATTATAGGTCTATGTCACAGCACTCCCCATGAAGTTTTATTCCAGCATCATCTTTATTACTTTCACGTTCTCTCCTGACATTATGACCATCCACAAAGAATCATTCCTATCTCAGCATGGTGACCCTCACCTGCAACCATAGGCACAGGAAGTTGAGGTAGAGGGGTCACAAGTATGAAATATACCTTGGGAAACTTAGTAAGACCTGGTTTTAAAATAAAGATGCTGTTTAAGAGAGGTTTAGTACATGGTTATTATGCTTAAGCCCTTGGCCATAACTGCCTCATGCCATAAAAAAAATGGAGAGACAGAAGAAAGAAAGAGAGAGAGAGAGAGAGAGAGAGAGAGAGAGGAAGCATATTTAATTAGTTCCCTAGGTGAGAGAGTATCTAATATCTAATCCAGGGGTATTTGCATACTAGGGGATCATTCTACCACTCACCACCCCCATTTTAAAGGAAATCTCCCTTTAAACTCCTAGACCATTCTCCTTTTTTTTTTTTTCCAGAATCACATTGCTTGAATACTGTTTATTCTCTTTGTTTCTTCTCTTTCAGGTCACCACAAATCTAGTATAATCTGCCCATTCTTTAGGGTATTTCTTCTTGGTGTAAAAGGACGGGAAGTTATGCTTATAAAATGAAGATCAAGCACTGCAGAGCTTTCCATTCTCAGTAGGTCTGCAACAACACCCAGTGGAGTTTGTCATTAACTTAGCTTGAGTTTAGGCACCATTCTGGGACATTGTCATCACTATTCAAGGGACTCTATCATATTTGACATATAAAAAAGGTTATACAGAAAGAAGTAACAAGCTTATTTTCATTTGATTTTTTCACTTATTTTCCAATAATATCCAAATTAAAATAAAGGAACCTACCTAAACTAAATCAGCACGTACCCCCATTGTGGAGAAGAAAAGAAAAACAAAGAATAACAGTCAAAGGCTTACCAAAGTGGGACAGTCAGGTTTTGAAGGGAACCATTACTGTTTATGTTTATACATTTTAAGTATCAACATCGTTATCTTTCAACATTTTGGGTATTGAATGTGCTGTTTTGTTTATTTGTCAGTCTGTCTAAACTAATACTTATTTGTAAAGAACAACAACAATGAAGGAGGTGGCTCAGTGAGCAAAGTGCTTGCTATGGAAGCATGGGAACCTGAGTTTGGAACTCTAGTACCTATGGAAAAGACAGACCTGCTGCATGTGTATGTACATAACCCTAGTGCTGAGGGGATCAGATAGGGAGATTCCAGGTACTTACAGACTAATCAGTCTAGGCAAATGCAGTAAATTCCAGACCAACCAATGAGAGCCTCTGTTTATCAAAATGAAGTGGGGAATAATGGGGCAAACCAACCGCTGTCAATGTCAGTCTTTACCCTTCCCCATGTACATGGGCTCATGAAGCCACATTGCATGAGAATATACCTGTAGCACCACTCATAGACACATACACAAATAGACACACACACACAGCCATGCACGCATGCATGCACACATGTGCACGTGCACATACTCATAACACACATGAGCTTGGACTTCCCGTTCAGAAAAGTAACATAGATGCTATCCTGCCACAGATGGACTCTGTCCCTTGCCATAGTTTTTGGAGAACCAAAACTATACTGTAAAAGAAAATAAAAGGGAAATAAGGATATTTGACAAAGTGACCCTGAACAATGTGGACCATGGCCATAAGATGTGGAAAGCCGCGGCTTGTGCTGACAGCATTCGCCATTACAAGATGGCGCTGGCATCCGGTGCTCCTCCAAGTAAACAAGTAAACTGCGCATGTGCTATGGTAAAAAAGCGCCAAGTCACAGCCCATCCCGGGGCATTTTGGCGGGTAACGAGTAAGCAGCCAATCAGAAGTGAACACGCTGTTCCAAGCGTATATAAACAGTGCCTTTTCAGGGCCGGGGTCTTTCCTCCTTTTCATTGGAATAAACATTTCCTCCAGAAGGATCCTGGTGCCCGCGTGCGTTCTTGCTGGCGAGACAATTACATGCGGGCCACAATAAAACATCTTCGTACCCTATTTCCTGAGATATGCCTTCCATCTAGAACCCAAATGTGGTATGTGTTTTGGGGTCTAGCTGTATTTCTGCATCTTCTGATTCTTCCCTCCCTGGGTCTCCAGATGCTATGACTGGGCAGGGACACTTCTCTGAGAATCTTAGCAATGTTACAGCTATTTTCTGCTCTTTTAGATGAAGGCCTTCTATGATCTTCATCCAATAGTCTTTAATGAATCAACTCTTGTTGATGATCTTAACTTGTGTGCATACTTTTATTCTGGGTGGACTTGTACACATATACTATATTTGGAGTGAACCGGGGGTATATATTGACCTTGTAGAGTGGGAAGGTGTTTCCAGGATACATGAAATACCATTGGATAGAGTTAAAAGTTCTGTGAATACCTCATTTCTATAGAAGGGCATTTCAGGAATCACAAGTACTTGTTGGACAGGTTCTTAAAGGGATAGCGGAAGGGGGGAGGGGGAGTTGAACCCCAGTCCCACTCATCTCCGATTTGCTTCATACTTACCCTCCACTCTTGCAATCCCCCCTTCCCTGAACCCGAGAGAGGAAAAAAAAGGAAAAGATTGGATCTGGGCCTGAGAGGTCTCTGAGCTGATCAGCCCACAGGTTCTCCTCCACTCATGGTCTGGGGATGACTCCCCAGCAAATTCCACAAGGAGGGAAAGCTCTATCCTGTTGCCCAGCTGAGGTACAGTGTTAGGAAGGGATAGCTCTCCTGCTCTTATAACCCCAGGGACAAGTCTCCTCCTCCTGCCTCCACCTTTGTAATCTTCCCCCAGGTTGCAGTCTCATTATGAAGCTGTAGTGTGTTACAGTGTGTCCCAAAGCAAAATCTTTTGTCCACATTTCTTTGCTTAATAGTCTGCTGGAGGCTTCTGCTACTCCATCAATACTGGAACCTGATTTTGACTCCTCTCAGATATCCCATGGCAACGGTGGATAGGGTTGGCTAAGGGGTGTGGTGTGTGGATTTTATTTCTCCCCTATCCATAGCACTGAAAAGGAGATGACTGATAGGGTCCATGCTCTTATCATGAGGGCCAGCTCCCATAATGTGTGAGGCCACTCTCCCTGAGTACTGCAGCTGGCTGGACATAGGGTCAGTTCTTCTGTACCCATGCTCCCAGGGCCAGCTCTCCCATGATATCCAGATGAGAAGTGGGACCAGTTCTACACAGCCTTTAGACATCAACATGTCACCAGATATAAACCCAGACCAGGGATGTCCACCTGGTCTTTGGTGGTAACAGATTACTGCTGTTACAGGACTAGAGATCCAGTCTAGGCCCCTAGTAGCAGCACAGGCATGGACTCCACCATGGTCTCAGATGGCACCATCACTGGCTATTCACACCAGGCTGTTACTCTACCCTTGAGTTTCCATCTCTGCATCTCTTTATTGTCCCCAAATTCTTCTCTTTCTCCTTTCCTTCCATTTTTCCACCATTTGCTTGCTCCTCTTAATGGTGTCCAGTGTCTGGAGTTGTCTCAGAAATAGTCTCAGGAGTGCTATGACCCACTTCTGTATTTTGGAGCCAGGCAAGGCTCTTCTTGGTCATATTTTGCCTTCCTAGGTCTATACTGTTTCAGATGGGTGTTCATCTCAGGCTAACTGCCTGTCAAGGCCCCATCATGATGGTCTTGAAGGGTTAATAGAATTTTTACTTCTAGCAGACTAGCAGTAAAATAGAGCCAGGAGAACAGGTCAGTTAGTTCTGGGGCTTTGTGTTCCAGGAACTTGGCTGACCACAAGGTTGATGATATGGTTGAATAAGATTGAGTCTCGAGAAAAAGCCTGTACCTTCCCATGATTGCTTCTTGAAACTAGAAGATCTTCACACACTGAATACTAGGCTGAGACTTCCACTGGTATTGTCCAGCACTCCCCCTGGTTTGTGTTTTTTTCCTTTAAATATCCTACACACCCCAAGCTAGGAGTCAAACCTCCTCTGCTCCTGTGTGGGTTACGAGTCTCGACCTCAACGCATTGATTACCCCAATAAACCTAACCACTTGCGATTGCAACAAGATTGGTGTCTCATGAGTCATTGGGTGGCTGTGATCTCCCGTGGCTTGAGTGGGGGCCTCCTCGGGGGTCTTTCAGTCTGGTGCTTATCCTCAGCTCACTCCTCACCAGGTTGACCCTAGTGGCTCCTTGCAAGGCTCATTTATATTGAGCTCACTGTTACCCTGGGCCCACAGTCAGAGGCTGGGATCTTCTAGTTTCCAGCTTGCTCCCTATCGTGGGAGCCTGTCAAGGCTTGTGTGTAGCACACCTGTGGTCATCTCAGGCTGATTTTTTTTTCAGGGAATATTAGCCTACTAATCATTCAGATGTTCACAGATCAGAATACTGAGCACTGGTGTAGTATGTCTCCCCTCAGCCATCTACTGACACACATGTGATACAGCAGCCACCCCTGCAACCTCTCCAGGGAAAGGGATTTTGGTTGTTATCTTGAGAAGATGAAAATTTAAAACCTGAGTGAAATAAAAGAAATGAAAACTAACTAGGTAGAAATTATAACCTGAAAAATGAAACTAAAAGAAAGAAAAGAAAAGTTGCTGGGATCAGTAACAAAGTGGAGATAACAGATCAGTGACTTAAGTAACAATCAACTGTTTATTTTAACCATATGAAAAATAAGCTGGAAGTAAAAATTAGAGACACACAATATCCCTCTCTGTCTTGTGTGTTATACGCACACACACACAGACCTCAAAAATGAAATTTTGCTTCATTATAAAACTATAAACTACTTACAAAAGACTATTTGTACACACACACACACACACACACACACACTTACACACACATACACACACATCAGGGATTTTTAGGATCATAGTAACTGATACTAAAAGTCTGATTCCAAAGTCAAAATTTAAATCTCTGTGAACACCTGTGAGAATGTAATGAAAGAGAAGCTGAAAGATGCAAATGTTGCTTTTATTTCCTCAAATGACAGGATACCCAACCTCTGCTATTACAAAGCTGGGCTGAGCCCAGAGGGTTTCCTTCTCTGTTCTAACTATCCTTAGGCCTAGGCTTGCAAGCTTCTAGCCATCATAATTTAATTTTCCAAGCTGACTGATTAAATCTGTCTTGGCTTCTGACTGACTTGCCTAGCCTAGCTTCGTACTAACTTTGGCAATTTAATCTTCTGTCTCCTTCTCATTCTCCTGCTTATTCTGTCTTTGCCTGTGTCTAGCTTGCTGTCTTTGTAAACTGTCTCTGTAAAAGTGCCCTGGTAAATCTATCATAAACACATCTCATCCACTACATACCACACCACCGCTTTTTTCTCTCCCTGCTCTGAAGTAGCATCTCTTCCTCTCCTGTTATCCTGTGACTTGGTTATATCTATCTCTGATTCTTTCTCTCAAATATTTCTCTGATTCATCACTTTGTCTGCCCCTCAATTTTATGTCACTTTAAAAAATGCCTGCATCTTTCTACAAAGTAAACTTCATTGTTAGGGATTAAATGTATGTACTAATGGCACATCTGTATTCCAGTCAGATCAGTTATGCCATTAAGCAATTTTAAAACAGCAATTAAGACCCCAGGAGCTAGAAGTACACATGCATTACAAAAACTGAAATTAAGACATGATGAAATCAACAAATGACAACAATTAGCAATGGATATACTAAACACATGCAAAGAAGGACAGTACCAGATCACTATAAATATTGCATGTAACTTTGCTCAATGGTTCAACAACCTGAATTTCCCAATTTTTATTGAATAAAACAGATAAATATAATAAGAACTTGTCACTGTACTATGTGCCATATATCCATGAAAGACACAACTTACTTTCACAGATAAAGTCTTATAAAGATTTTTAAAAATCACTTTTATTTCTAGTAGCCTCAAACTGACCATGATTTAAATGAATTTCAATAAATAAAATGATGAGACCACAATATAGACACTATGAAAAATTAACCAATAACAAAACCAATGCTTTGGGAAATCTCTTGGGCATTATGTTTATCAAATGGAAAAAAAATAGTCTGAAAAAATACTCAGAACACTTATGTAGCACTACTCTTATTATGATTTCACTCACATAACATTAAAAATGACAAAATTCTAAACATTAATAAATTAATTCTTAAGATGAGCGGGGAAATAAAAACGGCAGACTATATACTTTTAAAGAACTATTGAGAAGACTTTGGTGTTTATTAAGCTATTTATTTATTTTTCATTTTTATTTAAGAATTTTTCACATGATATATTTTGATCCCATCTTTTCCACTCATACAACTTTTCCCAGATCCTTCCCATCTTCCTATTGACCCAACTTGATGATACCACCTCTCTGTCTCTCTCTGTCTTTGTCTCTCTCTTAAATATTGGTGTTTGCTTGTTTGAAGTATATGCTTAACATTATTGAGGAATTGTCAAACTGTTTACCAGAGGATCCACAAAATTTTATATTCACATTTTATGTGAATATTCTGAGAGTTTTAGAGTTCTTTTTTCATTTATTTATTTATTTATTTATTTATTTATTTATTCACTTTATGTTCCAGTCACAGCCCCCCTCTGTCCTCATCCTCTTCTCCCTGTCCCACTCTAAGAAATACTCCCTCCCCTTCTTCTCAGAGAAGGGAAAGCCTCATTGGGTACCTGTCCACCCTGAGACATCAAGTAGCAGCAGGACTAAACACATCCTCTCTCACTGAAGCCCAGTCAGTCCAGCTAGAGGAAGGGGATACAATGGCAAGCTGTAACCGAGTCACAGACAATTGTTAGGGGACCCTCGTGAAGACCAAGCTGCACATCTGCTACAAATACGTCGGGTGCCTACCCCTGCATGCTCTTTGGTTGGTGGTTAGACCCTGAGTGCCTTCAGTGCTCACATTACTTGACTCAGTTTCTTATGGCGTCCTTGATGATTGTCTCTCTGGCTCCCTCAGTTTATCTGCCACTGCTACTTCTGCACAAGACTCCCCAAGCTCCAAGTTTGCCTGCGAGTCTCTGCATTTGTTTCCATCAGCTGCTGGATGAAGGCTCTCAGAAGACAGTTATGCTAGGCTCCTGTCTGTAAGCATAGCAGAGTTCAATTTGGGCCAGTCATTGGTTGGCCAGTCCCTCAGTCTTAGCTCCATCTTTACCTCTGTACATCTTGTATACAGGGTCTGAGGAACTGTGGAAGGGTTGATGTTGCCCACCACTGGAAATTCTATTTGGCTACAGGAGGGAGTCACTTCAATTTGCATATACCCTGCTGCTAGGAGTCTCATCTAGGGCCATCCCCATAGACTCCCTGGTGTGTACCCAACCCCAGGCTAGTCTCAGAGATGCCCCCACTACTTTCCATTCTCACTCCCAGCCCTCTCCTGCCCACCCTACCTGAGCCCCATCCCCACTCTCCTTCTCACCCACTCTCCAGTCCTCCATCCACCTCTGATTTTATTTCCCCTTCTGAGTGAATGTCATGCTTCTTCCATTAGGCCCTCCTTATTACTTAGTTTCTTTGTGTCTATTCAATCACCTTAATAATCAGGGAAATGTAAATCAAAATGACTCAGATTCTATCCAGTCAGATAACTAAGACCAAAAACTTAAGCGACAGCACATGCTGGCAAGGATGTAAAGCAATAAGGACACTCCTCAATTGCTGGTAGGAGTGCAAACTAGTACAACCAGTTTAGAAATCAATTTTGTAGTTTCTCAGAAAGTTTCATATAGTTCTACCCCAAAACTCAGCTACCCTAGACCTGGGCATATATCCAAAGGATACCCCGCTCTACCACAAGGCTCTTGCTCAACTATGTTCATAGCAGCTTTTTTCTTAATAGCAAGAAACTGGAAGCAACCTAGATGTCCCTCAACTGAAGAATGCATAACGAAAATGTGCCACATTTATACAATGAAATAATACTCTGCTATTAAAAAAAAAGACATCATGAAATGACAGGCAGATAGATGGAGCTAGAGTATATTGTCCTGGATGATGTAATCTAGACCCACAAAGACACAGATGCTATGTACTCACTTATAAGTGGACATTGTTTTACTGGTTTCTTTGTGTCAAAGTTTATTTCTTTGTTCATTTCTTACTCCAACTATATCATCTGCCTGAGATCCTTCATCTTAATTGTTCAAAAAATTACAGATAAGTTTCTAGACTTTTCCAGATTAAGTTCATTGAGTTAGTGAACACTTAATTGGAAGTCTTATGAATTTGCACCACAACATTATAATACTAAAGTTATTCTCAAGACTTTAAATGGCTTACTTATTTTAAGACTCTTGACATGGCATCTGGTGTACCAACCAACTCTAAATTTCTTCAGAACCATTCAGATAAGCTGATTGACTGATGGCTTTGACTGAGCTACTTTTTTATCTAGTCTCTGATGATTGGTGTAAAAACCTATACATATAAAAATCACATACATGTGTAAACACACAAAGCAAAATCCAAATGCTGTGAGAAGATAGATGGGTTGTATCAATATAGGTATCTTGATTGTAATATTGTACCATCACTTTACATAACATTAGCAACAAACAATGCTTCTTACAATTTCATGTCAAGCTACAATTAGCTCAATAAACTTTTCAGTTAAAAACAATAACAATAGGACTGACTAATCCAAAGTTATTTTTCAGAATTCCCATGTGAAATGGGGAGGCAATTGGTCTAGACCAAATGAATAGCTAGTAGGGGACATAGGTAGGTACCTACCATCAGTTGTAAACAAAGCTTAAACTGAAAGGATAAGGACATTACCAAGCACTGCACATCAGTAGCTAAGCCTCACTTGATATGCTGTCACATTGTTCTAATTAGAGAGCCATTTCCTTTGCACAGATGTTTTCATTCTAACAGACACACTGATGTACAGAATGCCTGAACGGTCTTTCTCATCTTCAGTGACTGCATTTTGTTCCCTAAGCCAAAAGAGTTAAATCATTAGATTTTAGTTTTAATGAGTGCTTTTTTTTTACATGCAAGACACTTCCAACAGAAAGATAACACATTTTACCAAAAAGTAGCTTTATTTTGAAAACTAATTAGTTTACATAAAACAAAACTTACAGTATACCAAAGAAATACAACAAAAAAGAGCAAATTCTGTGAAATAAATTAATCAACTTTATAAAGTTGATAAAATATAGATTATGTCAATGTCTCTGTTTCTATGATTCTGGCAACTTCTGTGTTTTATGACTGGTTACTGGTAATACCTGATTATATAACTATTGCACATCAAATTAAGTAATTCAGAAGACTGGAGAGAAGGAAATAAACTCCACTGGCTGTTCTGTCAAATAAAGCTAATGGCTAAGACTCTTTTTATTTTAGTTTGCATATCACTTACTTTTTTCATGCAAGGATATTGTGACCGGATTATAAATATTTATAAGACAGAAGTTTACATTTTGATGGTACATTTCTAAACCTGTGCAGGTCCTGACCTGGAACATGACACAAGACAATACCAGTCATCTTAATCCTCTCTTTTAGTGGATAAGCCCACCTCAGGGTGATGTACGCTCTTGTGTCTGGCTATACTATCCCATCCTTAAGAAATTGAGGCTCCTTCAGTTGGAATGCAAATGTGTTCCCCAAAATTGTGGTATGTTTCCTGATACTTATGTACAACACCTCATATACACTTTATGTTTACAATGGAAACTTATATTGTTTCTATACTGGAACCCAAAGTAAAGTTAATGAACTATTATAAGCAATGAACCAATGCTGCCTGAACATGACTTTGAACAGATAATAAACTCTCACCTCTGTTAGATACATAGCTATAGTGAAACTTCAATGTGATGAGATTTAGCTTTTCTGTCAACACACAAGTATTCCAGTTGCATGTCATGCTTGCTGACACTGATTTTTGTGCATCCCTTCCTTTTTATCCAGCTTAGAAACATATAATTTGCACCAAAATAAAAACTTATTAAATACAAGTTCTTTTAGTCTTTAAGCCTTTTTTTTTTAACTTGTACTTTGCAGCTTACATTACATCATGGCCATTCGCATGGATTTTTCCTTATCCTCATAAAATCCAGATCCTTGACCTGTTTTTGTTATGATCACTGCAAGTGTAATTATCTACAGAAACAAAACAACTTCCAGAAAAAGCATAGGAAAAAATGGCTGTAGCAACCATATGTTGTAGAATCACTGTAGAAACACATTAAATCACTGTAGTTTAACATCAGCCACAGTTACTCATGCATTTAATCTCAGCATTCAAGAGGCCAAAGCAAGAAGGTTGGCATGAGTTCAAGGCCAGCCTAGACTAGAAAGTAAAACCCTATCTCAATAAACAGGAAAATAGTCACAAGCTGAGGAGCTATTGACTAAAGTTGAGAGCCACTGGAGAAGGGAAGAGGGTCAGTTTACCTTAGGGGTGTGGTCCCGGTAGGATGCCACACTCCAGTGAATGGTCATGGACCCATACATATATAGGAAGCACTAACTGGACATACTGGGCTATTTTAAAGAGGAGAGATAGAGAGACCATGCTATTGAGAGAGATGAGTATGGGGATGGAATATGGGGGATGTTGGATAGAAAAGAATGGCATGGATATGGTAGAAATACATTGTACCTTGTAGGAAATTTTCAAAGGATAAATTATTAAGCAAAATATATTTTAAAAGGAGGTAATGTTAATGTACACTTGACTCCATAATGTTGTCTGTGCATATGTTTAAAATAGCCTTTATATTTTATAAGACAATAGATTTTAGTGACACAGTTACCACAGTGTGAGGAATGCTCACTTATGGAATATATTTCAATATAAATACAGTATGTCCTTTGAACTAAAACATGATAATTAATGTGAGAGTATGTTTAAAATAAAAATACCATGACAAAACTCAGACTAGAAAAATCATTCAAATAATTTTACATGGCTTTCTTATTACATATAGACATTAAAAGCTAAGGCCAGAATAAGTAGAAATTCAGGCAAATTTTTAAGTTGCTTTTTGTATAAGGCTTGGGAGATGTTCAAGTTTAATAAATATATTATGACAAATATTGTTTTATATCCTTTTCATTGTGTACAAAATATGAGTGATTGTCTTAACTCCCTTCTTTCTGAGATTACTCTTTTCCCAAGTTTAAACATTTCTCAATGCTTTCCTTCTTTGTGTGGTTTTATTTTTTTGAACATATAGCACATTTTTCAGCTGCTAAACATCTCTTCCATATGGAAGAGAATATAAAGGAGGTATGCAAACACTAGTTTAATGTGCAAAAATATAGTCATTTAAATCTTTCTCCCGGGGAGGGATATCGATATATGAACACATTTTATTAACTTGCAAATTCCAAAACTGTCTGATTCAATTATGTAATCTAAGCAGAAGAGTAACGCTGAGCAATAAATACTGAAGTTTACTGGCTTCTGCTATGGTTCTGCTCATCATAAAAAGGTGCTGGTAATTATCTTTAAAGCCTCCAGTGTTCTGGGACCTGGCTACTTTGGAGTTGTATTTCATTGGTTGTCTGCTCTGTAGTCAGGACTGAATGAATTCTATCTGAATTCTGTTCCCAGCATGGGATGCTGAAGAATTAGACACAGATGCCTGTCTTCTTCATGGTTTTCACCAGACTTAGAGGTAAGGCCAAATATACATTCTCACTGATCTGGAGATATTGCAAAAGCCACTGTATATTTTATTACAAAGGATTCCTGATGTTCATAATCTCCTGGACATAGTCAATTTTTTTTTACTGCCTGTGTGTATTATAAAAACATTTTAAGTTATTTTAACCTAGTTTCTCTTCTCAACTTCTCTTTTTAGTGACTATAGATAGACCGAAGTATAGAAAGTATAGATTTTAAAAGATGGAAATAAAAATCAAGCAGTTTGTATTTTAGAGATGAAACAATGGATTTTATTTTTAATGACTATGAAATCTAGCACAATATTTTTGTCATCAAAAGACAAATTTCAGGTTGTCATCTAGAAAGATTTTTCTACAGAAAACACAAAACAAAACCTAAAATAATATTTTATGTTGTGGAAAACATATTTTTATATTCTGATACCGTTAACACCCAGGGAATCTCAGACAAGAAAAATAAGCAAATCAAATTCACTTCTCTCATTCACAGGACAGTCCTGCGAAACAAGATATTTGGAGTTTGGGGCACTTGGCTAAGAGTGTATTTTCACAGGTGTTAAAATGAATATTCACAATGTATCAGACTCAAAGTCTCTGCTACTGAATGAGTCATATTTTCCACACTCCTGTATTTCCTTTAATTCTTGCGTTCCTATCAAATATATTGTAATATCTTAGGACATCACTGCAGGTATCCAGAGAGATGACTCTATGACCAGCAACTGGAAAGACACACACACACACACACACACACACACACACACACACACTTCAGTAGAATACCAGGATTACTCTGTATACCAGGAATGAGTTACATTTCAAAGCCAGCAAAAAGTTGAACATATCATTCCATGTGAGACATTTTGTCTGGAGAGCATGCCAAAAATAAAAAAAGAGAAGGAGGAAGAGGAGGAGGAGGAGGAGGAACAGGAGGAGGAAGAGGGGGAGAGGAGAGAAGTGAAGAAAGAAAGATAATGCTGACAAGCGTATCAATGAGAGCCAGGAGAGCAAAGTCTTTCCATGGCCTCTACCATTGCTAGACATCAGCAATTATTTGTATGTCTCTTCTTTCAGAAAGTTACAGCTGTAAAAATTGATTCTGAATCACAGTCCTATGTGAGATACTGAGATATTGAGTCTCCAGACTAGAAATATGCATCCTTCAAATAGAAAGAAAAAAAGATGAAGACTGAATAGCTAGAAAAAAACAGAAACCATTTACCAGTTAGACTGGATATAGATGTTACATGAGACAAAACTTTATCCAAAATCAGTAAACCAATTTACCCATCCTTGAATATATTGTTTTCAGTGTTTAGGTAGTCAACAATTCCACTGGAAGATTTCAAATGACTCTGTTCATTCTCAGATGGAGGATAATATTCTAGGTATATCTGATGCCAAATTTAACACACAAAAAAGTATAGATAAAGAAATTTTTAGTAAGGAAATGTCTATAAATTAAGGCTTAGATATATGTTAGTAATTAATTAGTCTGGTAGCTTGTTTTGGAAGAGAGGGTTATTACAGAACTTTGTAAGTGGTGAAAGCTAAGACCTATAGGAATCTACACATTGTGACAGTAATTTGGGAAATGGATACATGTTTGGGGATCCAGGTAGTGCCTTTTGTTAATTCATCCAGTCACTTCATGTTTTCACCCATTCTTCCATCATATAGATTGATAACTTGTGCAGCTTAGCTCTGATAAAATAGTTAGGTTCATTTAGGGAAACAAAAGCAAAACTAAGTATCATCGCCTCTTTTCTTCACAAAGACAGAAGTCATGTGGAATACACAATTCCTCTCCTTTCTTCCCCAGAAGTAAAGAGCCAAAAGACCTTGTGTGTGTCAACTCCTGGTGCACAATGACTCTTGAATCTACCTTTTCTAAGCTAGCACAAATCTATATGATTCTGCTTACAATCCCCTTTAATCAGAAGTCATTTCATTTTCTCTATTTGTATTCTATTTTGCCCTCGAACTGTCTGCCATTCACAGCTTCCACAAATTTGTATTTAGAAACTGCTAATGTATGTGAATTGCTAGGAGCAATCACTCTTATGCTTGGAAACTAACATTCGTATGTTATCCCATGTCATGCTATGTCTATTTTGTAACATAATGATGCTTGGTATTAATATTTTAGCGCCTTCATAGTAAGAACATAATTTTGTCATAGAAGGAGGACCTTTATTCAAAGTGTTCCAGTGAGAATTTTAAGTCTCTGTGTTTTTGAGTTCAGAAACCTTCTGGTATTGGAAATGGACAAAATACCTTTCAAATAAATGACTAAGCAAGCTGCTTTCAACCCAGGTTAAATTATGCAAGGTTCTAGATGGACAGGCTTTTCTCCTTTCCTGACATCATGACACTAGTTATTAAAAATGACCGTGGTTAATGAAACAAGAATGAGTAACTTGTACACATGTTTGATTTGAACTTCACAGAGGCCAAAGTCAAGGCAGTGCACATCAATGTCAGGAAAAAAAAGCTTCGCTGACAGTTCTGTGTAGTGTGCATGTGCCCCAGCTTTTCACATGAAATTCAGAAGAAACTTGATGGTGTCCTTTTTTTTCTGTCCTCTATGTAGATATTAGGGATGGAACTCCAGTAGTCAGCCTTCCCCTCAAGCAACAGGACTCAACACACCTTTTTCTGCTCAGTTTAAGTCAGTCTTAATATCAAAGCCAATTTCTTCATGGTAGTCAACTTGTGTCGAATTGTAATCCATGCTTCATGATTTCACAATTGGTACCTGAGAATAAAGAAGTCAAATAAAGATGTCATACTATAAAGATGTGGCCTTTGCTAAATTTTCCTCAGTGAGAAAGTTCATGTTTCTAGTGCTTGAAAATTTGTTACGTTTTAATATATTTTGATCAGACAAAAAGCCTGTATTCTTATCCTTAATTTCTAGTGAAGTAATAGACAATAATTATTTGTAGAATAAATATGCTAATAGCACATTGTGTTCTCACAAAGTAAAAGCTGGTGGAGATGCAGAATGATAGATGATGTTCACTGCTGTAGAAATGCAAATGATGATGCCACTGCGGAAGACCATATAACAGTTTTCTAAACTAAGCACATATTTGCTCTGTGGTCCTGCCATTGTGCTTCTTGGCCATTCTTCAAATTAGCTAAAAGGCTGTGCATATATGTGCACACTCTCATGCACACAGACACACAGACATATACACACAAACACAAGCACACATAAAGACACACACAGAGAAACACATGACTTTTAAAGCAGAACTTGAAGCATTTTCTTATAGTTTCAAAATTTTCAAACAACAAAGAAGTCTATAGAGTGGTAAATAAAATACAATGTGATGAGTAGTAATAATAATAATAATATAATGCTAAAGAGAAATGACTGCTTAAACTGTAAATCTTAGGATGCAAACTGAAAGACATATTAAAATGTGAAAGAATTCAGTCTGAGAAGAATTTATGATATGGAACTCCAAAGGCAGAAAACTGGAATAGCAAAACCGTAGGAACAGTAAAATATCAGTAGTTGCTGTAATTAAATAGAGAAAGGATGCTGAGTATAAGAAACGCAGAGGATTTGGGGGACAGTGAAATTTTAGAGAATGACTTTATGAGTGAACCCTTGTAGAAACAAATGACTGTGAGTAATACTACTGTGTGATGTAAGTCTATTGACTGTAGCAAATGTTCTGGTTCCAGAATTTGATTCTGGTGCGGGCTTCACATACATGGACTCAAAGGATATCTGAAAAATCTCTATACTTTCTGCTCCATTTACCTGCACATAGAAAGCTGTTCTCAAGTATCAGGTCTCTATGTTTTAAATAGCACAGGTTATGTAAAAAATGCCCTTGTTCAAAAATAACAGCATGTGGAAAGCTCTTCTTTTTACTCAAAGATTGTACATCATCCTACTCTCTGAATATCCATGGGATACATTCACAAAAACTAAACTGATAAAGCCATTCATGGTACTTGACAACATAATCATGCCCTCCCCCCATTTTTAAGCCTTTTGGGTAATTTTCTTTGCATTCTTGATATTAGTGCTCAGTGTGATCCTAAGGTCTCTTTCATTAAGGAGAATTCAGCCTCATGGTATATGATGAAGGTTAAATGCATAAGCCATACATTGTTAAGTTTCATAAAAATGGTTTCTGTCTCTGTTGTAATTTACCATTATTTTTAGTGCCATCTGTCACTCTGTGGACTAATATGATCCATGAATTTCTGCTGCCTTTTGATAGTTACAGGGAAGAGGATGAGTCTTGCCAGCTGTGGGTAACTAGCTTCCATTCCGCCTTTGAAATATTTCCAGTGTCGTGCTGAAGACTTACATATGCAGCTCTGTTTAGAGATGCCTTGATTACACAGCACCCAATGTATAATAATATGCACATCCATCTGGTTAATAAGATATTTTAGACAGCAAAGGATATTTGTAGTACCCTAAATTCAGGCCTGACATGCCCACACTGACTCAGCCTTTTCCATTTTATGTGCCTGCATTGCTGTACCATTATAAATGCATAGATTCATTCCTTAGTTGGCCTTTTCACATTAAAATACCTAAATTCTTACCATCAAAACACATTAGAGTGATTATTCAGCCATAGAAATAGATCTTTCTGTTTATGGATCCCTCCTGCAAATGGAGAAGATGAATCTTAATTCCTACTTACCTTCCTATCACTTCTTATAACAGATTTTTGTTGCTGTAAAAGCAGCTACTGATTTCTGACCAGATTTGCCACTAATTGACTTCTTTCAAGCTCAGATTATGACTGATGTCATTTATCATGTATGTGATAAGAATATCAATGTTGGCACAAGTGACAACTTCAAGAGGCACTTGAATCTACTGATCTGCAATGTAATTATTTATCTCAACTTGCTTCTGCAGTAGAGTATCACAACTTAAGAAAACTAGGCTGTGAATTTTAGTAGCTCTCATTTTGAACTAATGAAAGGTGGATCTTAAATGAATTTTCTACATACTATACTATCTAATACATTCTTTAATACTATAAAGTTCTTGTACCATCCTGAGGCATTAAAATGCATACCAATTGCTTGTCCATTACCAAATAGCCAGGCTTAAAAGCACACATACTATAACATTTTATGTACTCTCTTTCTCTATCTGTATCAGTGTGTTTACATGCAGGTGTCTATATGTGTTTAGTTTTCCTAAAATATGTAGTAATATCAGTGAAATGTTGGCTTTTTATGTTTATATATGTATGCATATATGTAAGATATATGGGTATCTACATGCTATGTTGCATCTAAGGAGGTTAGGGTTCAACCTGACCTATGTGTTTGTTTGTTTGTTTGTTTGTTTGTTTGTGTGTGTGTGTGTGTGTGTGAGTGTGTGTGTATCTGTAGACATATCTGTATAAGCAATAGAAATTAATGGATAAAAGAGACCATGGATATAAAGGAGATCACGAAGGAGTATATGAGACATTATTAGAGGAAAGAGAGGGAAGGAAGAAGTATTATAATTAAATTGCAATATTAAAAATACCACTAAAAGTACTTTTGTGAAGAATTAAGTGATGACTTTGTGGCTAAAGAACCTTCTGTGCAAGCTTAAGAATGTGTGCACCATTCCTATGGCACAATGGAAGGCAGAGACAGGAGAATCCCTGGAAGGTCATTGGCCAGTTAACATAGTTTGGATATTGTTGGAAGATAAAAGACCCTTTTTCTACAAGGTATAAAGCGTGCACTAACATCTGAAGATTGTCTTCTGACATCCTCACTGTAACATAGGAAGTGTATACCCATATGTCATAGAAGATCAAGGGAAAACGCTGTATTGTGTATTTTACACACTTTCAGTAAATGAAAATAATTTTGCAGCATTTTCTACAATTATTTTATACATCTATTAAAAATAACTCATTACTATCTACCTACTGTTTTTAAATTTCATTTAAAAAGTACATAATCACTTTTTGAGTAGTTTTGTATGGGTTTTAAAGACTATGGTAGACAGAAAAGCAACTATCAATGTATTGTTTATGAATTTAAAGAAAGCAAATAAACTTGAGTTGCTCAGTTCATTTCTGCTTTCCTTTTTATGATTTGTTATTTTGTAAAGTACAAATATCCCATCTAACTACATATCCCATATTACTACAGAACGTTTTACCTAGAAATTTTACTTCATACAGTTAAAAGGTCAGTTTTCTTTTATTCTATGTCCTCAAGTAGAACAAGAATCCTACTTGATCATCCTTCTCAGCACACATCCCTGTAGTTGCATCAGTCTGATTGCATCATTTTAATGTCACAAATTGAGCATTGTCTTAATACCTCACATAAGCTGCTAATTTTAAAGTATTTACATGATTTTCACTGTCTTTGCTTGTGCTATGTTCCTGGTAGTAATCTTCTGTATGAAATCACCAAAGACTTTTCCTGAGGTATTGTCTGTCCAAAAGTTTCTGGAGTAAACACAGTCCGGGATAGAGAGAACTTGCTTGCTGTTTGAATTTAATATATTCTTCACATGTTTTGTTGTGGAAAATATTTAATCTCAATAAGGGGCATCTATCCTGCTTTTGATTGTTTAGTTCCTGGATAAAACACATACAAATTTTATATTTATAATAAGCTTTAATCAACACTAGAGCTGGACAGATACCTACTCTCTGATGGTATTTAGAATTTATTTCCCCGTCGTTAACCCCAAATTATAATTTGCCATATTCAGTCTTTGAGTCTTTGCTGCTCTTGACTTCAATTGGCAAACCCTTATGACCATGCTTTCATAACTCCCCTAATCCATGGAGTATTCCTTCTCTCCCCCTTCTCTCTCCTCTCCCTCTCTCTGGTGGTTCTCTTTAGACCTCAAACTCAGGAATCCCAAGCCTCACCTATCACAATTCTGCCCAGCTGTAGGCATCTTTATTCATTAGTCAGTGATAACTTGAGGGGCAAGATCACATAGCATCCCTTGGGTTTACATGCAGATTCTCTCATCCTTGGGGGCAACCAGTCTTTGGTGGTCAATATTTAGCATTACAATTCATAGCAAAAAGCCAAACCTCAATTTTTTAAAATTTCATGAGTTTACCTTGTATATTTGCAGATTTTTTAGAAGATTATCCACTTACATTGGTCAAAGCTGCTAACGATAAGAGTTGTCTTATTTTCATTAGTCTTTTAGGGAATTCATAGATGCTATGTTATATGTTAAAAAATGAGTTTATTGGTTTCACTAGATTTTTACTTCAAATAATGCTCATGAAATGTATCTTTGTGTCTTGCCTCTTTAATTTGCTGATTCTCCCTTAAGCCCTATTTGAATTATGCTAGACATCCTCATACTGTCATTCAGAGTTCTGTAACTTTCCTTCCCGTCCCTTTTTAAATTGCTGTACTTAAATTGTTTATATTCTAAGAATATTTTTCATTTTCAGATACATTTATCAGTTCATTAACCTCACTTAAATTTGTATACACACCAGGTTTTACATTCAATTAATAGATTTAGTTTTCTATCTCATTAATATTTTTAAAATCTGTTTGATTATTTTAGCCAACTCTTAGCTTTGCCTATATATAATTTTAATTTTATTACTGTTTATGTATATGGATGTTTTATATGCATAAATACCTTTTTACTACATTCATGCTGTTCCCATGGAGGCTAAAGATAATAGTAGAAACCCTGAACTAGAGTTACAGAGAGGTGTGAGCCATGTGTGTATTGGGAACGAAATCTGGGTCCTCTAAAAGAGCAGCCAGTGCTCTTAGCTGGTAAATTGTCTCTCCTGACTCATTGCTCACATTCTTAAACATAATTCCATACCCCCAAACCTCCTTCATTCAATTGTCATAAATTTAGATTATTTTTTCTGTCCCTAGGTTGTTAGGTCCAAATAAAACTTTTTCTTCCCAAATTCTAGATGATAGATAGAAGTCAACCATAACATTATTTTATTTTCAAATCTTATTTTTAATGATGGTTCTGAAAAACTTTAACCTCCCTTTTAGCCCACCACCTTCAGAAGTAGTGGAAAAGAAAGAATATGGGGGAAGTGGACCTGTTTAGATAGGGTTCTTTGGAGCAAATCCTATTTACATTGTCAGGAAAACAATAGTTCAGCAGCTGTCACAGGTCAGCAGCAACAGCAGTAGCTTGATCCACTTGCAAACTCTTTACAGATTTATCAGCAATAACAGTTTGGTAGAGTCAGACTAACAGCAGTGGTGGCACAACCTAGTAAGAACAGCCAGGTCTCAGCCTTGGCAGAAGTCACCAGGAGGAACAAGGGAGGAATGCCAGGAAGTGTTTTATGCTGTGCCTCTCTCAATGAAGCTTTGCACAGCTAGTTCTCTAAGCAAACCTAGGTCAACCTCCATCACTGTCTGTTGGGCCTATTTATAGTCTCAAAACATCACGTCTCCTCCATGAAACTTGCCTCAGTACGTGTCTTGTTCAGCACATGTATCTGTCTCAGCTGACATCATTCTGCCAATCAGCATAGGTCCTTCAAAGTGGCAAGAAGCTGCAGCATACCACCTGAAATTTTTTGGTGCATTTCTTTTATGGCGTCCTAACAAATGCAGCTCAACTATGCAATGTAAGGCAGACCAATACATGCATGTCACTATCAAAGAATCCTTCATCACATGTTCTTTTACGTGTTTGCTTTAGCAGAACATCCTTTCTCCTGTGACTGCTTCAGTGAAATGTTCTTTCATCAGTCTGCCTTACCCTTTCACCACTGTCAACTTCAGTTAAATGTTCCTTCACATTTGCCCCAACAACATCCAACCAAACTTTCCAAAGAACTCTTAAGTTTTCACTTCAGTCAGCCTTCTTCAGGAACATAAAAAAGGCAGTTCCTCTCTACAATAGGAGTGGTTCCCCTAATTACTGACAGAAGGTACAAATGGCTATCTGTGATCCCTATGCTGGCTTCCAAGATCCTGCAGTATCTCGAGTGCCTGTGACACATTCCAGAGTCCATGATGCCACCCTCTATTTTCTCAGCTATCTTAACTCTTCCCTGAAACTAAACTTCTCCAGCTCATGGTCTTCCCCTCCTACAACTACTCATTTCTCTTTGTAGCCCTGCTATGCTCAGCTATGCTCTTTTTTTTCTGCCTTCTCTTTTACCTTCACCCTCTTTGTCTTTGTCATTTGCTCTCCCCTTTCACTACCAGATCCAGTTTGCTGGCCATGTTTAGTCTACTTCATTTTCTCTGCTCTGAACTCTTCCAGATGCCTCTGATGTTTTCCTTTTTCTTTTATATCTGCAATAAAACCTTTTCCTTTAACCATACTATGTAGTGGAGGTGTTGTCCATTTATATATGGTAAGCTGACACTTGGTAAGTTTTCAGAGAATTGGTGACTGAGCCTTACAGGTGTCTCATCTAGCTTCTAACCTAAGACAGTGCTGTATCAAAAATGGTATTTGCTATTTGGATTTACACATGGCATGAATTTTGGCTCCGTTCACTAGTGAAGGTTATTGCAAGGTCATAAGTATTCCCCTGAAGCTATGAGATCCAATGGCTTAAGAAACATCATTTCCTGCATTCCTCACACATTAAAATGTAAGATTTTAGAGATTTTTTTTATTTGTTCAGAGGATAGATTCCACATGGCACAAGGCCTCTAGTCTGGATGGTCAGGAATCTTCTGATACATTCAGCCTCACCAATTGGTCTCAGTGCTTCCATTTTCATGGATTCTCATCATGGTGTGATGTCACTAATTGCCTGTAATCAAATGTACTAGAAAATATATCTTACAAAATCATGATCCAGCAAATATCCCTTCAGGTACCCCTTTACATTCCTTTATCATCCTACCTCCTTGTCTCTCTTTCATTTACACATACACATGTATACATACCCCTGGAGTGAATAGAGATTTTTCTTTTGGCAAATCTTCAATTATGATTAATTTAGTACATTCCAATGGTGGGGTTTTGTTAAATTTTTTAAAATATACTTTTGAAGAATGCAATTTATTACTTTAAACAGCATTGCCTGTATTTCTTCTGGGTTTCATACTTGTTTTCTTCATCCAATTTTCAAGAAAACTCTCGCCAGGCAATCATTACTAATAGTAGCAGCATGTTAAAACAATTATAATAACATTCCACAATCCTTTGGGTTACCATCGAATTTTCTCTAATATCAGATTATTACTTTATATTAAAATTTGTTCAAGATACTATAGAAACTTTTATTTTAGAAGAGTCATAGTGGTTTAGGATAGTCACTTATTATTCTGGGGTTCATTGATAGGAATCTCACTCATACTTGTGTGGTTACTGAAGCATTTCAAATGTCCCGAGTGCAGAAAATAATATGAGACATGTTTATGGATTACTCACCGAGACTGAATGCTTGTCAGCAGTTTGTCTCACGCTTCCCTCATGTGTGCACAATCTCTTTCACTCTGTCCATCTGTTTCTTTCTTTATCTCTCCCTTAAGAACTGAATCTAAAAGCAAGCAGCAAAAGCTCAGGTTTAGCCTTCACTGCTGTTCCATACCAGAAACAGCCACTAATCTGAATTACAATTTTACTTTTCAGATGGTTGATTCTTCACTTTTAGTGCCTAGATAGGCAACCATAGCTAATGGGTAATGCATTGTGGAAAGCTTGGTTGGATGCCTATTGTCTCCTTGTCCACAGACTTTGTAGGTTTGCTTTTCCACACTATTTTATATCTATGGAATTGCTTCATGTACATGTAGATGATTTCATTGATTCTAGATGTTGTATACATAAAGATTTTACATTTTCATCTACAAAAGAGTTATTTTTTCGCATTGCTATCTTTCATACTATTCTGTGAAAAAAAAAGTTTTACAGGCGCAAACACAGGCAAACCTGTGTAATGGTTTCCTCCCCTTTTTTAGATAAAGGAAAGGATGAGTTTTTAAAATTTTTCACTTTAAATTTTACAGGTTGCTGTGAAATTTATATCTGTAGTTATTACAGTCCTATTTTCTCTATCTCTATGGAAAAGGTTTTATTGTATTCAGTCATCTAACCCTGAACATTGATTGGTATCATGCTGTACGTTTTTTATAAACTTATGTGTACTTCTTTCTTTGCTAATGAAGCCAGTCACTTTTATGAGCAGATGAGAACTTCTTTTGCTCTACAAATCACATTTTCATCTATTTACTTACTTGCCTATATCATTTCCCCTAAGTAGTTGAGAGGTTCAGTTATTTTTTTAAATCTTTTATTTATTTATTTACACTCCAGATTTTATTCCCCCTTCCATCCTTCAACTCTTCCTCATACCATACCTCCTCCCTACACCCCTGTCTCCACAAGCATGTCCCTACTCCCTGTGCCCCACCCAACCAGACCTCTAAACTCCCTGGGGCCACCAGTCTTATCAAATGATCCTACAAGATCTTCCCAGTCTCTCCACCATCGAAATTCACACTACTTCTTGCTCTCTATTATTAAAAAACACGGGGGCATATACATCCAGATGTTACACAGAGAATGAGAGACCTGGGAAAATTTAGCCCTAAAAGGATTTGACTATCACATCCTTCCTGTCAGGGATCACGAATCACTGCACAGAGGTGACAGAAAGAGGCAGCATGCACAAGACTACATGGGTCTGCACCAGGTTGCTGGTACATATATTATGGCTTCTAGTATAGTGTTTCTATGTGATTCCTAGATATGTGGATGAGTGGGTCTCTGTTTCCTATGCCTACTCTTGAACTTTGTTTTCCTTCTGTTTGTTGGTTTTGTCTAATGCTAATGTGTCAGTTTTTGTTTTTTCTTATTATATTTTAGTTTATTTTATCATTAGTCCTTTCTTCCTCCTTGTTCACATGGTCTCCTAATCCATAAGTGTAGGTAATAGATGAAGACATGCTATTAAGTACCCAGTATTCTAAGGCTTGTCATTCTGTTCAATTTCTGGCTGTAGGTCTCTGTATTTATTTTCATTTATTACAAGAGGAAGCTTCTCTGATGATGGCATTGATCTATGAGTATATTAGTAGGTGTCATTTTGTTGTTATATTCCTTTTTTAGAACGATAGTATTTGGATTTTGATCAGGTCTCTTGCATACCTAGTCTCAGGCTCTTGTCGACTCAATTAGTGCTAAGGATGGTTTCCATTTCATGGAGTAGACCTTAAGCCAATCAGTTATTTGTACAGCCCTTGCACTAGACTATCCAGCCAGCATTGCACCATTATAGATCAAAGGTTTGTGGCTGGGTTGGCATTTATGATTTTCTTTTGATAGCATACAGACTACACTCCTATACCAAAGACACTAGAATGTGGGAGTAGAGGTACTAGGTAAGCACCAGCTCAACTTCATCTTCAATGACTTCTTAGGTGTTATATTCAGAAATAGTGCATTACCATCAGTGTGTGGAGAACCAATGGTCTGGGAAATATTTTAATTTTGAGGGGTGGGTGGTTATCTATTCTTCAAAAAAAAAAAACCTTTTTACACAGCTTCATTATAGATGCATATAATGATTTTTCTCTCTTTAACTCCTTCCTATTCCTCTACTTATATTTAGGCTTACATTTTATATGTATTCATGTGTGTACTGCTTATTATTTTCTGTGCTTATAGAGCCAAAAACTTTGAATCCCTTGTAACTGTAGTTGCAGATGGTTGTGAGCCTCAATTTAGATGCTAAAAAATGAACACTGGACTTCTAGAAGAACATCTAGTGCTCATTACTAATGAGCCATCTTTCTAGAGGTTTATCTTTTGTATTATCTTTCTGTAGAGTATAAGCCAGGTATCAACCCTACACATATTTATAATGAAGAGCCAGTTTTCCATGACAAGTTGTCAACAGTCCTTCCTTAAACTATCACATAATTGTCTCTTTCCTGGCCAGAGTCATTGTGTACAGATGGGTGCTTTTTATAGTTTTCATTTCTAGTCCATTGATGTAAACTTCAATTTCCCACTTCTATGTTGCTGTTACTGCATTTTACTAACACTTGATAAAGATAATAGATAGATAGATAGATAGATAGATAGATAGATAGATAGATATTGCTTGTTTTCTTGATGAAGTGTTATCAAGTGTTCAAATACTTTCTCGGAAACTGATTCTGTGTCCTTGGTCAAGATCCATCATTAATTAGTTCTCATAAATACTGATTGCATTGTCTTTGAGATATTATATGAACAAGATTTTTGCTATATTTATAGAAGTTAAGAAAATAAACTGGCATTCAATAGATGCTATGAAAATATTAGGACATTTAATTTTTTCCTTGTGTGCCAGGAAATGGCTTGCTATTTGAAAATGATTGATGAGCAAGTAAGCATAAGGACCTGACTCCCAATCCTAGCTCTAGAGTTGTAGTGAGTTAGACGAAGTTCTCTAGTGTATTCTACCTCCAAAGCTTGTTGAACTTTAGGTACTTCTCCAGTGTATCAGCACTAGTTCTTGGTATTATAAGCATTCAAAGCTTCCCTTGATTCCAAGAGCCAGCCAACTATATGTGTGCCAACTTCTAGAATTATGTTTCTTTTCCTATGATAAAAAATAATGAGCTATTTGATTATGGATGAATAATTTGATAATCCTATATGCTTATTGAACTTCTCCTAACTTACAAGGCATGATCAAATATGTAAGGCTACTCTCTGTGCCACCATTTACTGTCACGATCTATGAGAGATTCCCAAAGAAGAGATTCACAAAAATGCAATTCACCCAAGGGCCAGGCTGGATTCCATACCTAAGAATTAAGAGAACCAAGAAAAGCTATTAGAGTATAGCCATCATCTAATGAGTCAGAGACTTGGCAGACTATGTAAACACGATCTTGGGGCTAACAAACTAAGAGGTAAGATTAGACTCAACAGAAAAGTGTTGTTCCCTGAGTAATAGCTGCTGGGAAAGGGGATAAGCCTCAACTATGTAGACATGCTATACTTGAGTTACATCAAAATATAAAATACAAAATTGAGCCTACTAAGTGACTATCTTGGTAAGATAAGTAAATTCTTTGGCAATTCTGCTAGTTTATAACATTTCTAGTGTTTATCAAATGTGGTACCATGCAGAAAGAAGCATACATGTATATGTGCACACTAGGTCTCGAAGTTATATTAGACATTTTATTGTTAAAAAAATCAGGTTTAATAACATATTTAATGTGTGATTATCTCTGTTCTTGTAGATGATCCTTTAGACTTTGACAAGCTATAACTGAATCATCAGTTTTATATCTCATATGGCAATTATAGACAGACTAACGTTATCTGCCTTTTGCTTCAGTTGCCTCAGATGAAATTTTCCTTATTGGCTGCTAAAAAGTCTACTCCAGTACATTTATTGTGAACCACAATAAGAGATCAGAAGCCACACTGCATACAATTAATTTAAATTCTGTAGTCTTATCACAAGAATAAAGGTTTAAAGTTTAAAAAAATGTGTCTAACATTAAATTAACTCCCACTAATATTATTATTGCTGGTTCCTTTAATTGTAGCTTGTGTTATTCATTAGATTCATGCTACTTCACACAATGTCTAAGGTAAAATAATAATTAATAATAATAATAATAACTAGATTCTTTCCTGAAATTACTTCTTTTTTCTAGACTGTCAGATTCCTTCTTGAAACCTCTTTCTTGTCCTTGGCCAATGTAATATTTCTGCCAAGCAGGTCATTTCCTTGTCCTTGGTCCATGTCAGATTCTTGCCAAGCAGTCCCTAAAGCTCTCTGACTCTCCCCCTTTTTTATTTCATAAACAAGACTGAGCTTATCTTAGGTTGTTCTGACAAGAATGCTTTTCTTACCCATCACAGAACATGCATTATCAAAAGCAATGCACCTATGTCTTAGGTTGGTAAGGCTCTGTGCAGAATCTTACCTGTCCTTGGCTTGCCAGCCTGTTAATTTAATAACTCTATCTGGAGTCCATTTTCAAGTTCAAGCCAACATATTGGTGTTGTTAAAGACAAGCTTTAACATGATGGGCAGGAGTAAAAGTATTCCCAGGACAAAAAAAGCTAGCATTATCAAGCTATATATGCCATTCTTGAAGTTTGACCAAAATAGAAATACTGACCTCAGGCCATGAGTAATCTTATAAGCAGTATCTGCCACATCAACACTCAGTAGAGAAGCATTCTTTAAATTCATAAGTTCACATGCAGGAGTCTAAATTTTAGGCTAGAACAAGGAAGTAGGCTTCAGACATGAAAATGACTTTGGGTTAGGACAGGGAAGTAGGCTGAGATATTTTGGTCATCCTGACAAGCCTTTAGAAACAGTGATCACGGGAGTGTTCACAGAACTTTGTTTATTTCCTTGTTTGTTATTTGACTATTTATGTTTATTGTCTTGCTTGTTCCTTGAATATTTGCATCTATTGTATTGCTATCCCCTAAACCTAGAACTGACCTTAATACTTGCATGTAATTAAAGTGGCATAAAAGCAAAAAGGAGGTGGGGGAATGAAATAGAGGTTTTCTAGGGAGGGAAAATGGGGAAAGGGGATGGCATCTGAAATGTAAATAAATAAAATATCCAATAAAAAAAGGAAAATAATAATAGAAAAAGAAAATGAAAGAAAAACTTCAAATTTCAATTCTTAAGGATTTTTTGGGTATTTTTTTTGTTTTTTTTTTGTTTTGTTTTGTTGTTTGTTTTTTGTTTGTTTTTTTGTTTTGGATTAGAGTGCAATCCAAACTATGGACTTTAATTTAATTACTTGGTTGACTCCTTGCTTGGAAACTAAAAATAATAAGCCAGTTAATCTTGATTGCCTTTCATTTTACACCATGTTAAAATTGTATTAGTGAAGCAAAAGTAAACAAAGACAGTGCTATTATCAATAAATCACTTCATTAGAAAGAGAAAGCATGCATATTGCTTCAGATTTAAAGCCCAGCTTGTGTGGTGCTCAGTTCATAAAATAGGGATCCTAATGGAAAACATAGAGGTCAGAAATAAATCTTGTAGAAACAATTATGGCTGGCATGTGAATTCAGCTTTGTATTAGCACACAACATGTAGAGATTCTAAAGATAACTCTTCATTCAACAAATCAGAGAGCCGATAGGAATTCTCTAGTTGTACACACAACAAAATAGGACTATATGCTGTTCAGGTCATTCTCTGTCAATTGCAGCACCTGAATCTCAAATCAAAATAACAAGGTGAGACATTGTGCATCACTTTCTATACATTTGATCATGACCTGACACCGTCTCTTTCTCCTAGGAAGCACTTACTAGAGATAGTTTGTTCTAGATCCTGAAAGCTGCAGGCTCAGTGGCAGTAGAATCCATGAGGAACTGATTTGTGTATCTCTGTATCACTGGTAATTAGCACTGAAGACTAATGAGATAGAAAACAGACTCACGTTGACTGGCTTAACTACACAAGATTTTATTTCCCATCTGTATGTTTGGTAAAAGAAAAAGAAGTTGAAAATTGTGATATAATTCACATATAGTGTGTTTGACTAGCTACATACTCTTCTGGGTTTGATCCACAGCTCCACAGGGGTAAAAGAAAAAACAAAAACAAAACCAACAACAAGAACAAAAAGTCAAGAATACTGAGAAAGGCTGAGCAAAGTATGTCCAACCCACCTTACAAAGATGACTCCATCACCAATTATCAAATTGACTGGATTTAAAGTCACCATATAAATATATGTCAGAGTGTTTCTGAAAAGATATTTCTAAAAAGATTTAACTGAGATAAGGAGGTTCACCATGAATATGGGTGGTGTCATCTAAAAGCTGAGGTTCCAGTTTAAATAAAAAGAAGCTCTTTCCATTTCAGGACTGAGGACAAACTGTTACCAGCTACCTCCTGTTTCCCCTATGTCATAGCATTTGCTACTAGTTCCAGATGTGACCTAAAATAAACGTTTATTTCTTAAGTTGCTTTACTATTATATAGTCATAGTAATGATTTAAAAACAAAAACAAAAGCACACAAACACACACACACACACAAAACAGAAAAACAAACAAACAAACAAAAAACAGCCAAGAATGTCCTTTATTGCAAAGGCTTTGTCAGTGTGGAGTGAGGTTAAATTATGATTTTCAAGTTCATTATAATCATAAGAGTTCTACACCAATGGCTAGGTTTATAATTGAGGTTTATATTTCAATTTCTAGCAACTGTGTTGTGTCGGAGAGCTTTGTATTGTAGATAAATCTGATTACTTTTGTTTATACTGTATTCCATTGGGCATGGTTTTGAAGCTCTCATTAACAAAATCCTTATGGAAATTAAAGGATGTTTTAATCAAGATGTATAAACTGTGAAAATGTATTATTTCCACATGGTCAGCACATCCTGTGACCTAATTTTTTTTTCTTTTGGTATTCATTACCTTTCTCATTGCTGGGATCAAATCCTTGACAAGAAGCAACTTAAAAAAGAAGAGCTTACTCTGGCCTGCAGTTTGTCTATCACAGTGAGGAAGCCATGGTTGTAGGAGCATAAGGCTGCTGGTAAAATTATACCCATAGTTAAGGGTCAGAAAGAAGTGAATATTGGACTTCAGCTAGCATTTTCTTTTGTACTCAGTTCAGTGCTGGGCCGCAGGCCTTGGTTGATCCATTCTAGAAGGTCTTTCTAGGCCTACCAGTGCTTGACCTCCTAAGTGTAGCCTAGATACTATCAAGCTTATGATCAATACCAATCACCCTGGTTATGGTACTTGTGTGTCTTTTTCTACCTTTGCAGAGTGACTCTATAGGGAAATGCTAAGTTGGCTAAATGCTGCTGTTTATCAAGCTAATGGGGCATAGAGATACAAGGCTTGCAAGTAAATTTTATTTGAGTAGGTTGAGTGTAATTTTCACTCTTCAATAACAAATCCAAATTCCTAACATCGAAGAAAAACTCAAGAACAGGGAGCATAAAAGCAAAGATGGAGTTATAGGCATAAGCTGGAATTAACATTAATTGTGAGAAGCAGCTAGACACATATAATCATCCTGAGAAGTTTCTTTTCCTCCTCATTTGTCTTCTAACTCCATAAGTCTGACATTTGATCAGAGCCACTATGTAGATAATAAAGGAAATGAAGTTGAGTGTTAATATTGCAATAAAAATATTAGAATGAGGACTACTGAGAGTATGTGTTTGTAGAGTTAAAGGAAATGGATCTGCTTGTAGAAATAGCCATTAGAAGCAGAATGCTTCCTATTAATTACGTTCCAAGAGTTTTCAACCATTACTTGTAAGATTAGCTATAATCATTTCCAAGGGTACATTATCCATATATTAAACAACTAAACATTTTCCTGGGTGGAGAGAACACGATACATGTCCCCCGAATATCGCAATGGATTATGGAATGTTGAACAAATACAATTTAATGCTCAGAATAAGCTAACATAGCAGATGCTACAATGAGCCGTTTCATACCTCTCCAAAGGTTGAGTTTAATTAGAAAGAATTCACCACCTTTTCAAATTCTTCCACCTCAAAATCTTAGCTGTGGCTGTGAGCACTGGGTGAAGCCATTCTTTCTCTTCCGCTGTGTTGGAAGGCAGCAGTGTGGGATGCTGCTACAGATAAAACAGGAGAGGAAAAAAAGGAGAGACCTTTGCTCTGTGGTCAGACTGAGGCAGCCCACCCCAGGCAAACACACCTGCTGGGCTATTGTGGCCCGGGATGTGAAACTCAGTAGAGGCCAGGATATCTCCCATCAGAGAGAAATTTTAATCATTTTGAAAAAGAGTTTTATCTTTCTCTTCCACATAGTTTTAGCCTTCCAAAACCCTGGTGTGAGAAGAGATGGGGGGTGGTGGATGTCAGTGGGAAGCTGAGAAGTTTTATGAAAGGTGAGGGGGTAAAGCGAATACTAAGAACAGAGGAAACAGGGCTATTAAAAGGAAAAAGTGATCCTCAGCTAGATTCCGTCATCTCTTTTTTAAAAATCTCTTTTCTCCCCCTTTTCACATTTCTTCTCTGGAACATAATCAAGTAATGGGCATGAAGGAACATCTTCCTGAAGCATAAGGGTCACATCCAGCTGATGGACACTCCAGCGTGTACAAGTTAAATGTTGAGAGCATCCCAAGCCCATCTGTAAGTAAAGAGAATCTATTCTGTAAAAAATCTGGGTCATTTTATGATTGTGAGACATTTGTCAAGAGTGTAGAATTCCAAGGACTCCCTTCTGGCAAATGTGCTTTTTAGGGGACTCCAAGGTTTCACCTACATCCTAATTGGCTTTCTAAAGAGATTTCTTTCTGTGGAAGCCATAGTGAGTAGAAACTTGGAAGTTTCCTACTGGGAAGAAGAGCTTTAAGCTACAAACTCTGACCCAACTCCATTCGAACAAACCTGACCTATTGTCCATCACAAACTACCAAGATTTATATAACAGTAATGCAGGTCCTTTCTTTTAGGTGACAGGTAATGGTAGGATGCCCTTACCTATTGCTACAGCTGATCTTTCTCTGTGTGTGCATCTCTATATGTGTATGTGTTCATATATGTGTACATGTATGTGCAATAGTTTATGAATGTGCAACTTATATTCATGTGTGAAGATCAGAGGATGGCAGTACATGTTTCCTCTAATTACTCTCAATTTTACATTTTGATATCCAGTCTCACAGCATACCTGGAGCTTGCCCACTTATGTAGACAAGCTCGCCAGCAAAGTCTAGGGATATCCTGGTCTCTATATGCTCAATACTACTATTCATGGCATACCAGGGACTGAATTTGGGTCTCCATGCTTACACAGCCAGTTCTTTACTGACTAAGCTATTTCTCTAGCCCCAGCCATGGTTAATCTTGTCAACATGATTGAATCTTGATTCAAGTAACAGCTGTGGCTCTCCAAGGTGGGTCTATGAGAACATTTTCAATAAAAATTAACTGAGCAGAAAAGACCTCTCTGAGAGTGTGCACTGTCTTTTAGAAGCATCCCACATTAGAGAGTGTCAAGCAAATCAGTGCTGCTTGCTGTTCTAGGTTTGCTTTTTGCTGGTGATCACAGTGCATCTATTCCTGTGGCAGTTGCTACCAATAGCACTTGCCAATAACATCAGACTTCAGCTTCTTTACTTTCTGATGTAGATCGAAAATGAGCTACTTTCCTAAGTCATACAGGCCTTCAGCATCTGGTTGTCATAGCTGAGACAACCAGCTTTTTGGACTAAGCAACTGTCAGGTATTTAGCCTTTCCAACATGCAGAAGATCTCTCAGCATCCTATATTGGATAATGTAGTGTAATAAATCCCTTTTTATAATATTTAATATATTCTAAAATATGTATCATACTTGCTATTGTTTCTGTTTCTCTTGAGAACCCTGACTAATATAGACATGCTTTTATAGCCCTCAGGTTGTTTTTCATCTCAGTAGAACCTACATAAGGGCACAGATGATCATCTGTCTTATCCAGATCTCTAAATTCAAGGTCTATACCATATAGAGTAGATAAATCAATGACAATGTGAATTAGAAACAGCTACCTGTGATAGGCAAAATCATGAACCCTGTACTGAAGATGCTGTAAGGGGGAAAACGTATTTCTTTTTCTTCTACCAATCTTTCATTCATTGGCTAGAACACTGTTAATTATACTGAACATACACAGATTAACAAGAGCAAATCAAATGATTAACACTGCACCTCTGGCATTATAGAGTCAAATGGTAAAGTTCAGAAATGACTATCTCAAAGGTCAGTTACAATTTAGACTTACTCCACATTGTAGGAAGAAATATACTAAAGTTTCAATAAAGCAATGGGATAAAGGACATGAACCTTGAAATTTTAAGTGGATGTAATTTGAAGGAGAGCAAGTATACAACCTATGGACTAAATACTGGTGGATAAGTTAAAGTGTATTGTGTAGGTTACAGTAACACTGTCTCCAGGCCTGAAAAGGATCTAAAGTTTTCCCACATTATTGAGTCCTGACTTTCCAGGTGTTTAGGTTGATGTAGGAGATAGATGGTTTTAACATCTGCTTTTTCCGTCAAAAAAAAAAAATCTTTGTACCACAGTGATGCATTTTGGAAGTTCTACCACTCTGTGACAGTCACATTCAACTTTAATCAGATCATGTAGAAAGTTAGTTTGTGGGGCTGTAGCTCATGCATGGGTGTGGGTCCTGTTGGGCTGAGTTGTGGATCCCACATGTCTGCCACCCCAGGTGGCTGGAACCGAAGCTCATGGAGCAGAGAGCAGGAATTTGACTGAATTTACTCTATACAGTGCTAGGCAGACACTGGGATATGAGAAGCCAAGGGGCTCTGCTGGGGCATGGAGAGGTCTCAGCCTGAAGTCCCACGGGGGCAGAGCTCATGGATTGAGGGTCTCCAGGCCAAAGTGTCTGACCAGGAGACCAGTGGTGGTCTCTACCATTGGGCTCCCAGATGCCACTGGGAGCCAGAAGAACTGAGACTCAGGGACCCGTCTGCAGTCAAGAGGGGCGATAGAGAGAAGCTCTGGCAGCACCCTGCGGGGTAGAAAGTCTTGGTCATGTCGACTTGCTTGGCAGGGTGAAGGCTGGCTCTGCTAGCTTGCTTGAGATGCCAGGCCTCTGTGGCTGGAACACAGAGAGGTCCTCCATGGGAGATTAGGCGGTGGCGGTTTGGTAATCCAAGGCTCCCTCCACAGTTCTCCACAGCAGCCCCAAAGACAAGTGGAAGTCCATGATTTTAAAAGGTTTATTATCAGGGTGGAAATTAGATGTAGCTGTACCCCGTGTCCTCAGGGCGGGCCTGAGGTTAAATACTGTTTGTAAAGAGAAGGGCCTGGGAAGGAAGACTTAATTGGTTACGCCCTCTGGCCTTTAGGTAGCTCATTAATATGGAGATCTCTTGAGGCTCTGTAGCCTGTAGTCATACCCTCTACCTGTGGAGGGACAGGTAGGGGCGTTGCCCTATGTGACTGAAAGGAGATGATTATTGGAGGTCTTTGGCAACACGTCAAGAGCCTGGAGTCTGAGAACATGGCTAAATGCGTGCTGTCTCTTGCAGGGATATCTGTTGGGTCTCTGGGCATCTCAAGCCAGTGCTCCACCAGAAACCATGTTGTCCTTTGATGGTCCTCCACCCTACACTAGTTTATGTAGCAATGGATGCTAAGCTTATAAATGCAATCCAAGTTGCTTACTGGCTGACCTTGAGATGGTAAAACTGTTGTCAATTATCCAATTGTATCTAATTTAATTATAAGCATTTCTAAGTGGGGCAAGGAGGGAGAGAATCAATGTCAGGGAGATTTGAAGATGTTATTATTGGCTTTAAAGCTGGAGGAAGAGGCTACGAGCCAACCATTCAAGCAGATTATTAAAGCTGGAAAAACAGAAGAGAAAAATAATTTTCACTGTCACCCTCGATAAATTTTCAGGGTGGATTCTCTGGCAACAGAAAATTTAAGAAGAAAATACAGAACCATTTGAGGATATGTGTATCTCTTGTATTCATAGGACAAGCAAAAGAACTCAATAAATCTATAGAGCTTTTCTCAAGCACTGTCTTAATACTTAGTACTATTGCTTGCTCAACAACAAAAGAAGCAGGAAGTGGCTAGAACCACACCTGGAATATAGGTAAGGTGTGTTGTAAGATCAAGTTAGATCAAAGCCTTCTGCATTGACCGAAGCCTCCAATGAATGGGTTATTCTCCCCTTCCTGATGCAAAACGGTAACCCATCCAACAGAGATTTTCACAGAGATCAACTTGTGTTAACAAAAAGGGGTCGTCAGCTTTTCAGCTCTTTTCCTTTTTCTGACCTCTTTCAAGAACATCATCTCAAAATAATATGTGCACAAAAGACGTTGTCCTGATAGGGTCATGCTGAAGATTGACCAGGGTGATAATAAAATTATTCTGAAGTCAGATTCTAACAATGGATGACAAGACAGGTCGCATATTAAATGTGGGGCATTAAGAATAAACTGATATAGCGAGATCGTTGTTCAAACAGGCTCCAACAAGGAAAGGGACAGGATCATGAGGTCTTAACTGTCAGAGCAATCACAGAACTTTGAGCCCAACGTTCTTCTCTAGAGTTTTCGAAGGGAGTGATGCACCTGACTTTACCTAAGTGAAATCCATGCTGGACTTCTCTACTGCACCATTGTAAAGTTAATATGCATTACTTATAGCTATTGTTGCTTTTCTGGGCGTAGAAAACTAATACAAATTTCTGGTTCCTGGTGTACCAGCATGACATCTTTAAAATGCTTGTGGCAAAACTCTTAAATAACTTCCATTCTCCTTTTTAGTGTACCTTCTCTTCTATTCAAGACACTTTTCCCCCACAGTGGTAATTAATTTATACTGCTCAAGAGCTAACCCCAGATACATTTTTCATAAGAGGAAATGATTTCCTTTAAGTAGAAAACTATGTGAGTGCAAGACTTTTTGTAACCATGTTTGATTCTCAGACCATTGTAATTTCTGATATGCTTCTACATAGACCCACGGAAAATAGTTCAAAGTATTGCTCCATTAATGATATGTTTGATCACATTAAATTATTCAACGTGTGTTAAGTATTTAATAATTCAATTAAAATAAAAATTTTCAAATAAAATTTTTCATATTTAAAATATGATTATATATATATTTAAAATATGAACCATCAGAATTGTTTTGTTTCTTATTACGTATGCGTTGTGACAAATGAACACTTCCATTATGCCATTTTTATACATGTATGCCATATAATCTGCTCATACTAAACCATTATTCTCTTTTACATTACCCCCTCTTCATCTCTTTGCTCTTCACAAAAGCACTCTACTTCCTTTCATTTCCCTGTTACTTTTATGCATGAGAGAGGAAACCTGACATTTGTATTTGAAATTTGGCGTATCTCTTTCATCATCCATTTTCCTGAAAATAGCTTAATTTCATATTTAGTGGCTAACTAAAGCTTTTTTATGATGTATATTATGTCTTTGTTATCTGGTCATCTCTTGATGGAATTCTAGGCTGATTCTTTTTAACTATTGTGGACCACATTGCAATAAAAAGAAATGGACAACAGCTGTCTCCCAGGTGTGCTGACATAGCTTCCACCAGGTTTACACATGTGAGCAATATTGCTCGACCATGTGAAAGTTCTATGTTTAGGTTTTACAGATTTCTTTTTTTTTTTTTAGTTCAATATTGATGTCTTTGCAGGCCTTCTTGTTACTATCCAGATCATGAACTCTTTGCTCATTGAGAAAGTTGAGCTGATAATTAAATACTGGATTGATAGTGGCTGATTTCAAAAGGAGGCACATGGTGAATCGCTCACAAAGCATGAAAACTGCAGCAGACGAAGTTGAGGATCAGAGTACAGTGTTCACTGTTTGAAGTAGTCAAGCTTTCAAGGGCAAACTGAATCACAGATTAGAAATCTATAAACTGATAAGTTATGGATCGATCTTCCATGTGGCAATTTCCAAACCTTTAGTAAATATCTACTTAATTCACTAAAGAAATTTTATCATCTTAACAATTTCCTCTCTAACCTAAGAAAGCAAACATTAGAAATGTGAACCCTGTCCTTACAATCAAGATCTTCACTTTTATCCACCTGGATGTATTTCAACTGCACACATTTTTACTTTGAGAAACATTCTTCAAGCTTGTGGTGTATTATGGTATCCTCCTTTCCTAGGAAGATATTACATAAAATTCATTGGCTAAAGCAGAAGCAATGATTTATTGGAAAAGATATGGGGAAATAGAAATACAGTAATCTACACCAGAATCCATCAAACAAGCAAGCAGAGAAAGCATTTACTTCCATAATCTTTTCTCCTTGTCAAGATGTGTGATGATACGATGTAGTAGGGTATCTGGAAACACATACTTGTCAGAACACCAATATTAAAATGTCTGTCTTCCCCAGGCCCTTTGTATTTTGAAATTCCATACACATATTCTGCAAGCAAGAAACATGAGAAGGTTCGGAGAATCAAATAGCTACCCTGGCATTGTATCCTTTAAAGGCTTCTGTATGTCTCTTCTAGGGAAGAAACCACACTCAATCTTTAGTTGAGTCTGTTTTTTTTTTTCCATCTGACCATACATAGGCTTCAAACAGGGGGCATAAATCAAAACTCTTGGCAGCCTCTCAGACATAGGCCAAAAGACAGTGCTCTGAATAATGAAGTAAAAGAAATGTGACTTTAAATTTAGAAGCCAAATGGACACAGAGATGTATGTTCAGAGATCATTTATCTAGAGCCTGTACGGCAGCCCCACAGTGTTTCATGTGATTAGAGGAATAGAGACAAAGTATAAAAGTCAACCCTATCAGATTTCAGCCATTAACCCCAGAAAGGCTAACGTTGCCAAATGAATTAGACATACTGGCTCCATGTTTGCTAACTACTGAAGTCACTTTAGATAGATTAAATTAATTATTTTATTTATTAGTTGATTATCTTTGAAATGCGATGAATGGAACAAAAGAGCCTTAAATGTGTCCTTTAAAAATGGCAAAGCCCTTATGACTGAGTTTCTTCCTCAGCTTATGAAGTTGTTCTGAGGGTGCCAATGCTATCACATAGATTTCTCTGGAAAATGAATAGAGTAGCAATAACAATGTTATTTTCTATAAGAAGCAGATACTACAAAGAACTCTAAAGCAACAGAGGTATTTTTCCTGCTCCAAAGACAGAGGGCCATTTCTCCTCAAGAATGTACAAGAAGGGATGTCTCCAGTCAGTACCTGGCTGCATTCCAAGAAGTGACTCAAATAACTAGATATCTGGTTTACATCTGCACAGGCTTCAATGCTTCCACAGCCTAGATGCTTCTGCAGATCAAAGTGGTGAAGGAGACAGTACTGGGGATTTTGTGTAAAAGTGTTTTATGCCTACAAGCGGAACATAGCACATCAGATCCTGTTTTAGTTGTTTCATGTTAGTCACCAGACTGTCTTAAAAGGCAAGAAATCCTCCAAAACATGATCCCACCATCTTAGAGAAATTGATGAGCCCTTAGCTTGTGTTTAGTGCTCGGAAATGATAGCAGCCAAAGAATGAATTACTTTATGGCGTCTTCCACTCCCTCAGAACCTTCACTTTGACCATATCTCATAGTGGAACTAAATCTTGAGTAATGCAAAATCACAGATGCTTACAACAAAATACATGGTATAATTCATATATATCTAACTTTCTCCAGATAATAAAGCAGTCTGGGAAAGTTAATTTTGTGTTTAAGAAACCGTATAAGTTATCTAAAAGACTCAAAACAGTTTTAACTTTATTAACTTATATCTTCATATCCTTTCCATCACAAGTTGTAATCCAATATTTGGCTTTTATAGGGAATCCAGTATAAAATTATTTTGAATTATTTATAATGAATCACTAGACAATTGAGGAAAATTATAAATTTTAAGAATTATGTTCTAAGAATGCCCTGCAGGTGGCTGGAGAAAGGACTCAGTTTGTAAAGTGTTTTCCATGGAAACCTAAGGACTAGGATTTGAGCTCAATCCACAGATCCAACATTTAAAAAAAAAAAAAATTAGTCCCTGTGGCTTGACAGCTTTTTTATCTAGGTAAGTTGTCAAGGCCAAAGTAAAGTGAGAGATCCTATCTTAAACAACAACAACTTACAAAGAAGTTAATTGCAAAAAGTTAAACCACACTTAAAAGTGAGTTAATTGCAAAACATAATTGGGCTAGTTAATAACTTTTTAAAAGTTACTCATCTTCAAAATCTTAAAGATAAAGTTTGCATGAGTATAGACAATAATATTCTTAACTTATTCAAATGTTCAGTTGTTCACCAAACCTGAAGCAATACCACCTAAACATGATGGAGAACCTAAGTATTTCTCTTTATGGAAACCACTGGATAATTTGCTTCCATGCAAGGAGTCTTTTTAAGAAGTAATTGAAGGTAATGACCACTTATCAAATGGAAGTGTTTGATGTCAATTGTATTGAAACAACACCATCATTTTGGCAGACACTTCTTGTCAAAACAAAAAACATTAAACTCTGTTCAGTTCAAATCATTTCATTAGCTTCACCGAAATTCACAGCTATTACATTCAACAGGGTTAGTTATTAGAACATCACATCTTATTAGATTCACTAGAATTTGGTATGTTTGTTTATTGGTTCATAAGCAATTATTGACACTCAAGGAAATGATTCTATAGGTAAATGACATTCCTGTGGTGAGAAAAAAGGCAGAGACAGAAGAATCATCAGAGGGTCATAGACAAAATTCCTGGCATAGACCTGGTCTCAAATCAGAGGAAAGTTGAGACCTGGACCAAAGTTGTCCTCTGAGGACTACAATGTCCTCAAGTTACACACACACACACACACACACACACACACAAATGCATACACACCGAGGGGGGATAAGGAAGGAGAAGAAGAGAGGGAGAGACAGACAGACAGAGACACAGAGAATACTGAGACACAACTAAAAATCATGGTATACACTAAACACAAAATTTATACCTAAAAAGCTTGCACTCTTCTGGAAATTATTTCTGTTACTTATCTGCTTTCTTGGCTTGCAGTAGAGGATTGATTATCTTTCACCTCTAAAGACTGTTCAAAGCTGATAACTACTCCAGTGTTTAATGGTCCACAATGATGACACTTTTACCGGGACATTTATGTGAGCAGAAGACATTTCCTTGACAATTTAGAGATATTGTCTGGCTGCTGAAGGAACTGCTGTCCACTGAATAAAACATAGGAATGACTTTCAATGGAAGTACACAGATGACGAAGAATTCATGTTTAAAAATATGAATGATAGTATTTTGCAACAATTATCAGACACAATCTTATATGTGGCCAGACTAAAATACCATCAAAAAAGAAACATTTCTAATGTTCACCCAGACTGAAATACAAAGACCATGATTGAAGTTTCTGAATAAGAATCGCATAGGGTATTTGTCTTCTTTCTGTTTTTTAGCAAAGGACTTCGATGTAATGGTTTGAATTTGGTGTGAAATTCAAGATCCAGTTTTCTTTCGTGGCTGTTTATTTTAGAGGAAATATCAACTTTCCAATTTATTCTCCACAAGTGCTTGCTATAGCTCCCTGCTGGACTGGAAAGACACCATCTGTTTTTATAAGAAGGATGGAGATGGGGGAAGGCTGTGAAATGCCTCAGAAGAGCTCTGTACCCTCAAGGCTTTGCCTAGAGATGAATATTCCCTTAAGTTAGTGAGTGTAGGTTAAACTGTGGCTAAACCAGGTCCAATGAACAAACACATGGATTCTCCTGAGAAATAGTCATAGAAACTGACATATATGCAAATTACACTGAAAAATAATCCAAATAGTCAAGTGGGAAGTAACAGTAACAGAGCAGGCACAGGGGGAAGTCAGCAGTGGTTTAAGAAAGAGGATTTTCAGACTGAGCTTGTATTTCTCCCCTTCCAATGCCCAACTAATTTTTTGTCTGCATAGCTTTCTATTGTTACCAGCAAATGATAATATCTTGTGATCAAGCCCAAATCATACTTAATTGTTATACCAGGATGTTGAGTGGAATATTTTCCCTTTGTACTAATAAAACATGATTGTAGTTTTCAACTAAGAATTCTGTGCTCCACTTATGTACTTACTGGTCAGTTGATCCATCAGTTCTTAATTAGAAATTGTGTTTAAAAGCTCAATTAAACACACAGATATAAACACATATAAGCCACGAACACACACATAACTACGTTCACACATATAAATGCATAACATCATACACTTACAAGCAAACACATACATATGAAAACATATATATATGTGTGTGTGTGCGTGTGTGTGTGTATATGCAAGTATACACACACACACACATTGAGGGGAGACCTCCTTCCGGGACAAATTTTTCTCATATATTTTCACAGTTGTACATGCAGTGTCTGCTACTTCTTTTTTCCCCATTCTTCAATGATAAGAACTGTGGGTTGCAAACACAACAGCACAGTCCAGTCCCATCTCCTGAGATATTTTACATGTTTGATGATATAGATCTCTTCACACCAGCTATGAATTTTTAATGCAATACTGAAAGTGTTCAGGAGTAACATTGACAAATATAACCAAATATTTCTAGAGGAGCCAAGAATAACTAGGTACTTCCAAGTGGAGATAAATATGAGGCTGTTATTGGCTTTGATTTCACCAACATCTTGTCAAATGCTCTGTTGTAGCAACAGAGTCTCTTCTGTTTTCTCCTGCTGCTCACCTAGAAGATGACTCAATTGCAGACCAAGATACCAGTGGTAAAATGAAGACACTCTAAACAGCCTGTGTGTAACGGCTCAGAGTGCTACTCCATTTGGATCTTTCATCTCTAAGCTACATATGAGTTAATGGATTCCTAAAAATACTCCTTGGCATGAGTCATCCGCTTCCAGTGAGCTCTTGGGAATGTTTTCCTTAGAAGTGGAAAGGCTCAGCCCCCAGCAGGGTGCCTACTCTTCTTCTGAGTCTAGTAACTGACCTAAGCAGCATACTATGTTATATTTTCTATAATTCCTGGCTCTCAACCTGGACAACTCAACTTATTCGTTGAAATAAGAATCTCTGTAGCATTTTCAACTGTGCCTCCCATGCTGGTTTCTGAAATAGAATGGACCAGAGCCAAGAGAGAGAGAGAGAGAGAGAGAGAGAGAGAGAGAGAGAGAGAGAGAGAGAGAGAGAGAGAGA